>NC_053023.1:602702967-603024146 GCF_003073215.2 Triticum urartu | reverse complement strand
CTAACTCTTTAGTGGCAATGCTTGCAAGGCTTATGTGATGTGCATTACCGAGTGGGCCCAGAGATACCTCTCCGACAATCGGAGTGACAAATCCTAATCTCGAAATACGCCAACCCAACATGTACCTTTGGAGACACCTGTAGAGCACCTTTATAATCACCCATTTACGTTGTGACGTTTGGTAGCACACAAAGTGTTCCTCCGGCAAACGGGAGTTGCATAATCTCATAGTCATAGGAACATGTATAAGTCATGAAGAAAGCAATAGCAACATACTAAACGATCAAGTGCTAAGCTAATGGAATGGGTCATGTCAATCAGATCATTCACCTAATGATGTGATCTCGTTAATCAAATAACAACTCTTTGTCCATGGTTAGGAAACATAACCATCTTTGATTAACGAGCTAGTTAAGTAGAGGCATACTAGTGACACTCTGTTTGTCTATGTATTCACACATGTATTATGTTTCCGGTTAATACAATTCTAGCATGAATAATAAACATTTATCATGATATAAGGAAATAAATAATAACTTTATTATTGCCTCTAGGGCATATTTCCTTCAGTCTCCCACTTGCACTAGAGTCAATAATCTAGTTCACATCGCCATGTGATTCAACACTAAGAGTTCACATCACCATGTGATTAACACCCATAGTTCACATCGTCATGTGACCTATACCCAAAGGGTTTACTAGAGTCAATAATCTAGTTCACATCATTTATGTGATTAACACCCAAAGAGTACTAAGGTGTGATCATGTTTTGCTTGTGAGATGATTTTAGTCAACGGGTCTATCACATACAGATCCGTAAGTATTTTTGCGAATTCTATGTCTACAATGCTCTGCACGGAGCTACTCTAGCTAATTGCTCCCACTTTCAATATGTATCTAGATCGAGACTTTGAGTCATCCAGATCTGTGTCAAAACTTGCATCGATGTAACTTTTTACGACGAACCTTTTGTCACCTCCATAATCGAGAAATATTTCCTTATTCCACTAAGGATAATTTTGACCGCTGTCCAGTGATCTACTCCTAGATCACTATTGTATTCCCTTGCTTAACACAGTGTAGGGTATACAATAGATCTGGTACACATCATGGCATACTTTATAGAACCTATGGTTGAGGCATAGGGAATGACTTTGATTCTCTTTCTATCTTCTGCCGTGGTCGGGCTTTGAGTCTTACTCAATCTCATACCTTGTAACACAGGCAAGAACTCTTTCTTTGACTACTCCATTTTGAACTACTTCAAAATCTTGTCAAGGTTTGTACTTATTGAAAAAAACTTATCAAGCGTCTTGATTTATCTCTATAGATCTTGATGCTCAATATGTAAGCAGCTTCACCGAGGTATTTCTTTGAAAAACTCCTTTCAAACACTTCTTTATGCTTTGCAGAATAATTCTACATTATCTCTGATCAACAATATGTCATTCACATATACTTATCAGAAATGCTGTAGTGCTCCCACTCACTTTCTAGTAAATACAGGCTTCACCGCAAGTCTGTATAAAACTATATGCTTTGATCAACTTATCAAAGCGTATATTCCAACTCCGAGATGCTTGCGCCAGTCCATAAATGGATCGCTGGAGCTTGCATATTTTGTTAGCACCTTTAGCATTGACAAAACCTTCTTGTTGCATCACATACAACTCTTCTTTAATAAATCCATTAAGGAATGCAGTTTTGTTTGTCCATTTGCCAGATTTCATAAAATGCAGCAATTG
Source organism: Triticum urartu (assembly GCF_003073215.2). Lineage (NCBI taxonomy): Eukaryota > Viridiplantae > Streptophyta > Magnoliopsida > Poales > Poaceae > Triticum > Triticum urartu. Next base: position 603,022,401 of record NC_053023.1, on the reverse strand, counting down.
CTAACATGATTCGGACAGACTTAAGCATAGATATGAGTGAGATACTCTCATCGTAGACAACAGCTTGAACTTGTCGAAAACCTTTTGCGACAATTCTAGCTTTGTAGATAGTAACACTACTATTAGCGTCCGTCTTCCTCTTGAAGATCCATTTATTCTCAATTGCTTGGGCAATTCAACCAAAGTCCATACTTTGTTCTCATACATGGATCCCATCTCGGATTTCATGGCCTCAAGCCATTTTTGCGGAATCTGGGCTCACCATCGCTTCTTCATAGTTCGTAGGTTCGTCATGGTCAAGTAGCATGACCTCCAGAACAGGATTACCGTACCACTCTGGTGCGGATCTCACTCTGATTTACCTACAAGATTCGGTAGTAACTTGATCTGAAGTTACATGATCATCATCATTATCTTCCTCACTAATTGGTGTAGTAGTCACAGGAACAGATTTCTGTGATGAACTACTTTCCAATAAGGGAGAAGGTACAATTACCTTATCAAGTTCTACTTTCCTCCCACTCACTTCTTTCGAGAGAACCTCCTTCTCTAGAAAGGATCCATTCATAACAACGAATGTCTTGCCTTTGGATCTGTGACAGAAGGTGTACCCAACAGTAACTTTTTTGGGTATCCTATGAAGACACACCTTTCCGATTTGGGTTTGAGCTTATCAGGATGAAACTTTTTCACATAAGCATTGCAACCCCAAACTTTAAGAAACGACAACTTTGGTTTCTTGCCAAACCACAGTTCATACGGTGTCGTCTCAACAGATTTAGATGGTGCCCTTTTAACGTGAAAGCAGCTGTCTTTAATGCATAACCCCAAAACGATAGTGGTAGATCGGTAAGCGACATCATAGATTGCACTATATCCAATAAAGTACGGTTATGACGTTCGGACACACCATTATGCTGTGGTGTTCCATGTGGCATGAGTTTGTGAAACTATTCCACATTGTTTTAATTGAAGACCAAACTCGTAACTCAAATATTTGTCTCCGCGATTAGATCGTAGAAACTTTATTTTCTTGTAACGATGTTTTTCCACTTCACTCTGAAATTCTTTGAACTTTTCAAATGTTTCATACTTATGTTTCATCAAGTAGATATACCCATATCTGCTTAAATCATCTGTGAAGTTCACAAAATAACGATACTTGCCGTGAGCCTTAACACTCATCGGACCGCATACATCAGTATGTATTATTTCCAATAAGTCAGTTGCTCGCTCCGGAGAACGGAGTCTTAGTCATCTTGCCCATGAGGCATGGTTCGCAAGCATCAAGTGATTCATAATCAAGTGATTCCAAAATCCCATCAGCATGGAGTTTCTTCATGTGCTTTTACACCAATATGACCTAAACGGCAGTGCTACAAATAAGTTGCACTATCATTATTAACTTTGCATCTTTTGGTTTCAATATTATGATTATGTGTATCACTACGATTGAGATCCAGCGAACTATTTTCATTGGGTGTGTAACCATATAAGGTTTTATTCATGTAAACAGAACAACAATTTATTCTCTTACTTAAATGAATAACCGTATTACAATAAATATGATCAAATCATATTCATGCTTAACGCAAACACCAAATAACACTTATTCAGGTTCAACACTAATCCCGAAAGTATAGGGAGTGTGCGATGATGATCATATCAATCTTGGAACCACACATCGTCACTGCACCCTTAACTAGTCTCTGTTTATTCTGCAACTCCCGTTTCGAGTTCCTAATCTTAGCAACTGAACTAGTATCAAATACTGAGGGGTTGCTATAAACACTAGTAAAGTACACATCAATAACATGTATATCAAATATACTTATGTTCACTTTGCCATCCTTCTTATCTGCCAATCACTTGGGGTAGTTCCGCTTCCAGTGACCAGTCCCTTTGCGGTAGAAACACTTAGTCTCAGGCTGAGGACCAGACTTGGGCTTCTTCACTTAAGTAGCAACTTGCTTGCTGTTCTTCTTGAACTTCCCCTTCTTCCCTCTGCCCTTTTCTTGAAACTAGTGGTCTTGTCTACCATCAACACTTGATGTTTTTCTCGATTTCTACCTTCGTCAATTTCCGCATTACGAAGAGCTTGGGAATCGTTTCCGTTATCCCTTGCATATCATAGTTCATCACGAAGTTCTACTAACTTGGTGATGGTGACTAGAGAATTCTGTCAATCACTATCTTATCTGGAAGATTAACTCCCACTTGATTCAAGCGATTGTAGTACTCAGACAATCTGGGCATATGCTCACTAGTTGAGCGATTCTCCTCCATCTTTTAGCTATAGAACTTGTTGGAGACTTCATATCTCTCAACTCGGGTATTTGCTTGAAATATTAACTTCAACTCCTGGAACATCTCATATGCTCCATGACATTCCAAACGTCTTTGAAGTCCCGATTCTAAGCCATTAAGCATGGTGCACTAAACTATCAAGTAGTCATCATATTGAGCTAGCCAAACGTTCATAACGTCTGCATCTGCTCCTGCAATAGGTCCGTCACCTAGCGGTGCATCAAGGACATAATTCTTCTATGCAGCAATGAGGATAAACCTCAGATCACGGATCCAATCCGCATCATTGCTACTAACATCTTTCAACACAATTTTCTCTAGGAAAATATCAAAATAAACACAGGGAAGCAACAACGCGAGCTATTGATCTACAACATAATTTGCAAAATACTACCAGGACTAAGTTCATGATAAATTTAAGTTCAATTAATCATATTACTTAAGAACTCCCACTTAGATAGACATCCCTCTAATCCTCTAAGTGATTACGTGATCCAAATCAACTAAACCATGTCCGATCATCGCGTGAGATGGAGTAGTTTCATTGGTGAACATCACTATGTTGATCATATCTACTATATGATTCACGCTCGACCTTTCGGTCTCCGTGTTTCGAGGCCATATCTGTATATGCTTGGCTCGTCAAGTATAACCTGAGTATTCCGCGTGTGCAACTGTTTTGCACCCGTTGTATTTGAACGTAGAGCCTATCACACCCGATCATCACGTGGTGTCTCAGCACGAAGAACTTTTGCAACGGTGCATACTCAGGGAGAACACTTCTTGATAATTAGTGAGAGATCATCTTATAATGCTACCGTCAATCAAAGCAAGATAAGATGCATAAAAGATAAACATCACATGCAATCAATATAAGTGATATGATATGGCCATCATCATCTTGTGCTTGTGATCTCCATCTCCGAAGCACCGTCATGATCACCATCGTCACCGGCGCGACACCTTGATCTCCATCGTAGCATCGTTGTCGTCTCGCCAATCTTATGCTTCCACGACTATCGCTATCGCTTAGTGATAAAGTAAAGCATTACAGCGCGATTGCACTGCATACAATAAAGCGACAACCATATGGCTCCTGCCAGTTGCCGATAACTCGGGTACAAAACATGATCATCTCATACAATAAAATTTAGCATCATGTCTTGAGCATATCACATCACAACATGCCCTGCAAAAACAAGTTAGACGTCCTCTACTTTGATGTTGCAAGTTTTACGTGGCTGCTACGGGCTTAAGCAAGAACCAATCTTACCTACGCATCAAAACCACAACGATAGTTTGTCAAGTTGGTCCTGTTTTAACCTTCGCAAGGACCGGGCGTAGCCACACTCAGTTCAACTAAAGTTGGAGAAACTGTCACCCGCAAGCCACCTATGTGCAAAGCACGTTGGGAGAACCGGTCTTGCGTAAGCGTACGCGTAATGTTGGTCCGGGCCGCTTCGTCCAACAATACCGCCGAACCAAAGTATGACATGCTGGTAAGCAGTATGACTTATATCGCCCACAACTCACTTGTGTTCTACTCGTGCATATAACATCAACACATAAAACCTAGGCTCGGATGCCACTGTTGGGGAACGTAGTAATTTCAAAAAATTTCCTATGCACTGTTGGGGAACGTAGTAATTTCAAAAAATTTCCTATGCACACGCAAGATCATGGTGATGCATAGCAACGAGAGGGGAGGTGTGATCTACTACCCTTGTAGATCGACAACGGAAGCGTTAACGGTTGTTGAATGTAGTCGTACGTCTTCACGGCCCGACCGATCAAGCACCGAAACTACGGCAGACCTCCGAGTTCTAGCACACGTTCAGCTCGATGACGATCCCCGGACTCCGATCCAGCAAAGTGGGGAAGAGTTCCGTCAGCACCGGCGCATGGTGATCTTGATGTACTACTGTCGCAGGGCTTCGCCTAAGCACCGCTACAATATGATCGAGGATTTCGTGGAAGGGGGCACCGCACACGGCTAAGGAATATGATCACTGGATCAACTTGTGTGTCTAGGGGCCCCCCTGCCCCCGTATATAAAGGCAAGGGGGGAGCCGGCCGGCCCCTATACGCGCCAGAGAGCCTCCTTTAGGAGTAGGACTCCTTAGGAGGGGGAAAGAAGTGTGGAGCAGGGAAGGGGGGAGCCCCCCTCTGCTCTAGTGAATTCGGAACCAGGGGGAGAGGTGCGCATGCCCACCTCTGGATGCGCCCCCTCTCTCCTCCACTAAGGCCCATATAGGCCCATTACTTTCCCGGGGGGGAATTCCGGTAACCCTCCCTCTCCGGTCTCCGAAATCACACCGGAACACTTCCATGTCCGAATATAGCGTCCAATATATCATCTTTATGTCTCGACCATTTCGAGACTCCTCGTCATGTCCGTGATCACATCCGGGACTCCGAACTAACTTCGGTACATCAAAACTCATAAACTCATAATATAACTGTCATCGAAACCTTAAGCGTGCGGACCCTACGGTTCGAGAACAATGTAGACATGACTGAGACACATTCTCCGGTCAATAACCAATAGCGAACCTGGATGCTCATATTGGCTCCTACATATTCTACGAAGATCTTTATCGGTCAGACCGCATAACAACATACGTTGTTCCCTTTGTCATCGGTATGTTACTTGCCCGAGATTCGATCGTCGGTATCTCAATACCTAGTTCAATCTCGTTACCGGCAAGTCTCTTTACTCGTTTCGTAATACATCATCTCGCAACTAACTCTAGTGGCAATGCTTGCAAGGCTTATGTGATGTGCATTACCGAGTGGGCCCAGAGATACCTCTCCGACAATCGGAGTGACAAATCCTAATCTCGAAATACGCCAACCCAACATGTACCTTTGGAGACACCTGTAGAGCACTTTATAATCACCCATGTTACGTTGTGACGTTTGGTAGCACACAAAGTGTTCCTCCGGCAAACGGGGAATGCATAATCTCATAGTCATAGGAACATGTATAAGTCATGAAGAAAGCAACAGCAACATACTAAACGATCAAGTGCTAAGCTAATGGAATGGGTCATGTCAATCAGATCATTCACCTAATGATGTGATCTCGTTAATCAATAACAACTCTTTGTCCATGGTTAGGAAACATAACCATCTTTGATTAGCGAGCTAGTTAAGTAGAGGCATACTAGTGACACTCTGTTTGTCTATGTATTCACACATGTATTACTCTGTTTGTCTATGTATTCACACATGTATTATGTTTCCGGTTAATACAATTCTAGCATGAATAATAAACATTTATCACGATGTAAGGAAATAAATAATAACTTTATTATTGCCTCTAGGGCATATTTCCTTCATGTTCTGCGTAGACGTGGTCGACATCGGCGAGGGAGAAAATCCACAGTCGGTGCGTCACAATCGGGGGTCACCGCGGTATGGGCCAATGCCACGTCCCAACCGCCCTTCTAGCTACAACCTGACGTCCAACGTAGTCCATCTTCCTTTTGGAGCCGTCTTGCTCCACTGCTGCAGCTCCCCACATAGCTCCATCTCCATGTCGGTCTTTCTCCACTTCTATCGGCTTCTACTTGTGATGAGTTTATGTCTCATGAACTAGTGCCAGTACTATTATTCTAATCACACTTCTTCTATATCTTTGCCATTAGGGATGCTCAACTCGATTTTAGTGGAACTGCACAAAAGCATCGTATGATCCGAGGGTGTTAGCCGTCTTTCCTTCGACAGGTTCTACCTGGCCAGGGAAATAATTCCTGTTTAGGGTTTAGGGTTTAAGTCGTAGTGACCCCATCAGTAGTTTTTCTTTCGTACATGCTCTCACAACTTTTGTCTTTAGTTGTGAAGTAAATATTGGCTATGATATGTGAATCATTGAGATGCATCAGCAAGCGTGTTAGTTTTCCTTTGTATCTGATGGAATGTTGTAACGGGGCAACCTTGGAGTAGGAATGAAAATGGAGTGGAAAGTTTCCATTTTTCCGGAGAAAAAATGGAAACGGAGAGAGACCAACATTTCGTTTCGTTGGATCGCGCCCTCGAGCAAAACCAACGTTTAAATCACGAAAATTCTAAACTCACGCGCTTTTACAGGGATCTTTTACGGGGTCATTCACAACTAATCTTCTCCCCCCTGGTTTTAAGTGGGAGTGGGCCCCTTACCTTATTTCTATCCATTGAAAACCTGCCAGCTAAACCACCCCGTGAATCCCATAAAAACTTGTCCATTCGTGTAGCATTGCTCTTTAAATCACGTCTGTTGCATTCGTGTCTCACCCTCCTCCACGGCTCGACCCCACATGGTCGCTCGCATGCCACTCACCGCAAACCGAGTATACGATAACTTTCCCGCCTGCTTGTCGATGGATCACGCCATGGAGTACTAGTACTACTGGAAGTGATTGACGAGTTGGGGGAGGACAGCACGGACTCCTAAGAACTTTTTACATGCATGTTGTGGCCGGCTATTGCGACCTTCGAACACAGAGCAGTCGTGTGCACCAGGAAGCGGCGCAGGCGATGCTCTGTCGACTGGCACGCCGCTTCAATGCCGACGCCAGTGAGAGGTCGCGTCCGCTCTGGCCGGGCATGAATGCGGCACTGACCGTTTCGGGCGGGAAGCACACATGGGTGATGAAGTGGGTTTGGGTTGGTCAGGAGCGGCCGTGCCAACGGTCCGGACGCCCGCAAACAAGAGCTGTTGTGCGTTAATATTGTCGTGTACATAATTAACAATGTAAATAATGTGCCACTTGGACAAATATGATTGGAGATGGAGATGGAAATGGAATTTTACGTAAACGCGGATATGCATGTCTATGTCTATGTGTGTGTGCGCGACGACTCTCACGACCTGGAAGCGGGGGCGTGTTTTTGATCGAGTTTTCTTTCTTGGTACGTTAAAAAATTGTCCGCCGGTTTTCGTTTCTTTTTTCCGGGAACGCGCGTATTCTATTTAAAACCACTGCTATGGAGAGATTTTTTCTCCATTATAGTCTCTTGTTTGATAGAGTTTCTCGCGTCTCGCTCTCTCACCCTCTCCATATTAAAACAAGATGACAGTGTCCACACTATCTCTCTCCTCACAGGTGGTCACCGATCCGGCCGAACCCCGTCCGCTGCGGGAGGTGAGGAGGTGCAGCTTGACGTTGTCTTCGTCGGCGATGGAGGAAGCCGATGTGCACCGTCCTCTCGGATCCGGTGCTAGCGCGTACGAAGGTCCTCCACACCCTTGTCCGCTGCCGTCGTGTGGGCAGATCCCGCCCGCCCGCCTAAGCGACATCTCGCCCACCTGAGGTATAACTTCTTGTACTGGTCCAGCTCCCCAGGTCGCTGCATGCGGGTTTTCTTCTATGCGACTACTCCCCAGCTCCCCATGTATAGTAGCTAGGGTTCGTCGGCTGGTCCAACATCACCTACTATTATAGAGGAAATGCCACTCGAAAAGTTGTCCTGATGTATGCCTCAGTGGAGGTATACATGTTGTTTCGACAAAAAGTACATGGTGGTTGTGCGGTCATTGTCCATATGCTCCTATTGCTGCTGCTAATCTAATACTATCACTGGTTAAATGAAGAAATGCTTTTTTTCTCGGGTATCCTGGTTTAGTTCCTATCAAGATAATCACGATGCTTCTGTTTGTTGGTGTACTTTTCATAATTCTTATTGACAATTGATATCTCGTTGTTAATCTTGTAATACAAAGTAACAACAGTATATCCCTTTTTTATATTTTTGGAAACAGCGATGCGTATCTCCATATCCGGGCATGTCTTCCTCAATTTTAGTGGAACTGCACACAAAATTGGATGGCCATTGTTGTTCCGCCTCACTGTCCTCTGCCACGTGGTTCTTCCTTCCTCGAGCTTGATTACTGAGAAGAAACAGACCACAGTGAGGATTTGTCGAACTTCATAGGTGCCTCACCCAAACTTGATGCCAAATGGATGATGCATCACCATGATGACCTGTCAATGCTCATGGTTGCGCCTCATGGTTGCATCAGCTGGTGAAGCTGATCGATTTTCAATGAAAAACAAGCTATCTTCCATCAGTGCTCTGTGCTTGTTACCCACAAAGATGATATCCTTCATTAGTTCACCTTAGTTGTGTTGGTCAGTTCGGCATCGCGAAGGATAAATCATCACCAACATCACCGCCCCACGGACTACACGGAGCAGGCACACCGGCATCGCCGCTCGGTCACTTCATCAAGCCGGCATTGACCATGTCACGAGCTACGGCCTGCATCGGCATGGCCGCACTGTTGCTTCTTCAAGCCGATGTCCATCACGCCGACCTACTTCGACACCTCGGCTGGACCGGGGCTCCGCTATTTCTTCGTGAACCTACTCCGGAGACTTCGGTGTCACCAGGCGACTAGCTTCGTTATGTTAGCTGGACCGGAGGCTTTTCCTCGGCGAGACAATCTTTGCCAGCATCGCCATGCTGTCGCTTCATCACCCATCAGGCAATGGGTGTGTGGATCGAGTCCCAATTTCGGGAGTAACCTTTCTTCGGACTGCTATAACAAATAAACCATGTCCTATTAATCCTAGCAATTTTTGTTTGTTTGGGTTTATCTTTTCCAAGGAATTATTATTCTGGTTTGTTCCATCGTCTGTACACAGGTCTATCTAATGGTGGCCGCATTAATGACGGTCGCATGGTGGTTCGGTCCGTTTTCGTACATAGTTCGGCGAACGCCGCATCCGGAGCTCGGACCGACCTGTGAATCCGGGTTTGCCATGCCTTTACCGCATCATGCCGACGCCCTGCATCGACATTGACTTCGGCGCCAGGCCACATACCTTTAAATAAATTATTTTTGCGAAAAGCAATTATGCAAAGATTATATATATATTTATATTATTCGTTTTGGACCGCACTATTTTATGTGTGTAGGTGATCGACTTCGACTGCGTCACGCGGTCACTTCGGCAAGATAACGTCATCGTCCCAATTGGCATAAATCGGCTCGCATGATCATCTTGTTTGTTGAATTGCCATACCGACTAGTTCGGTTGCCTAGGGGACTTCGGCATAATCAAGAGGGTCCTACCTCGTCGGGTGTTTGGCGCATGGGACATATTTCTTTTATTACTCACTTTGCATGAATTATTAATCATGCACCCTTTTTTATTACTATTATCTCCGGCTTGCACTATCTTCTGTGCATAGGTAAATGATCCGGATTGGGTAGCGCTGTCACCTCGGTTGGACCGGGGGCTTCATCATCACTTCATTAACCCACGTCGGGGACTTCGGCGTCAGTCTGCCGGCCTACATTGGCCGAGCCGTGTCACTACCTCGGAGTGCCGAACTCCTTGCTCGGACACCTTGGGCTTGGAGGCTAGGACCTCAGCCATGCCGAGGACTGTGAACATTGTCGGATCTGTCACAGATCAATGGGCGTCTTCGTCCCTCCACAAGCTAGAATCGCGTCATCAACACCGAGCACATTAACCAGCTAAGTCGCTTTCATGCTCAAAAACTTTTAGTTTTAAATTTTGTTCTATTCGAGTAAGCATTATACTTTTTTTCAGAAAGTCTCTTGTGACAAAATTCCTTGTCAAAACTTTGTTTGTGACACACAAATTCAAATACCCGTTTATTTAGGGGCTTCCTTTATGAAGCCTTTCCTCCTGCATATGATTATACTTGTATGGCTTCGTTCCTTGTTCGTTTATTACGCCACAATATGCACCATGTTGACTTAAGTGTTTCGCAAGCTGGGTTGCCTGGCTCCTGTTCTTACCCCTATGTTCCCGATTGTTCGGCTAGGCGGTAAAGGGAGCACCTTTGTGATTGCTACTACAGGGTCATCCGAGTTAGTACCTCAGACTGGGTGAAGCCGAAAGCTAGCGCTCTTATTATTTTCAATCATGGTCGGCACACAACGAAACTCATGAGTACAGAAAATCCGTTGCACAAGTCGCATAGTAACAATGAGCAACTGAAGAAAGGTATCGGTGGGGGTACTATTTTCTAAGAAGATGCTTCTTACACTTCGTCAGTAATATAGCATAAGTTCCCTGAGTGCGCTTTGTCTGTTACATCCTTATGGCCTAATTGCCTGGTTATCGGAAACATCGTCGATATTCTCGACAAGTGGAGTACATAACACTTTTCGGCCCCTGACCGAAGAGGGAGAAGCCAACGGTCGGTTAAGACGCGTTTAAAGTTTGGGTGAACACAGATATGATATAAGTACTTCGGTACATACAATCATATACATAAAATTCTCTTACCCAAGTCACTTGGGGGCTCTTAAAGTTTATATGAGTTGTTTTATAGTAAATGTGTTTTCTTCTTGGTCGTTGCAAAGTCTTTTTTCTAAACTGACCTCGTACAAGTACTCTGCCTTTGGGATAAGGAGCTTGAAGCCATAGGCGGATCTGCGTGAAGTCTCGAGATCGGATGTGGCATGTTAAAGCACGACAGAAGCACAATTTTTTTTCAATTTTCGGATTGGCACCGAACACTTGATCTTGTTCGGAGGTCAAGTTTTTACTGACATTTTTTGGTTTTCCAAGCTTATGGCGCTTTTAAACTATTTGTGTGTTTCCAGCATAAGTCTCGCAGTGCAACGTCGGACACCTTTAGAGATTCGGCAAAAACATTCTCGGATATTGCTATATATGCATCGGTTTCAAATTGTGTCTTCGGTCAAATAATTGGGTTGTCCGGCTCCTGTGCTTGCCTCATGTGTTCCGCTTTGTTCGGCTAGGTGTGCAAAGGGAGAACCACTGCGATTGTGCTTCCAGCTTGCATGGTTAAGCACCTCAGTGGAGAAAGCCGAAAACTGACTGTCACAATAAGCGTAAACTGGTCAGCGATCCGATGACTATGTTAAATGACGAGCCGTTCATAACATTGGCCGAAGTGTTTACGGCTTGACCTCGGCTGTTGCCGAACACTAACCGGGGGCTCATAGCCAGCTTCCCCAGTTTAAAGGTCATACGACTAAGTGAAAGTTATAAAGCCCGCATATCTAATTGCCTCGTTTCCGCTAACACAACCGCCTTCGGGCACCGAGACGTCGGCTAAGGTGTCGGAGTAATGGGCCATGGGTAGGCTAACCCGAGGCCCAGAACCTTTCAAGACATCGGGGCTGACTGCGCTCCTCAAGACACCAAATGGAGAGCCGCCCTTCAGAGGCCGGCTAAAGGAACAGTCGACTGCCCGCGTACGGCTGAGTCCTGGAGGCGAGGTCAAGACGGGCCGGCTCCGCCTGGCGGCTTCAGAGAAGCCGGCCATGGGGAGTCGGCCCACGACACCAACAAAGCCCATATCCATATCAGGGGGGATGGGATGGGGAGTGGCAGCAGTAAAGCCCACTCCCTCCCCTTTTCCATGGGATGGCTAGGCCACAGTGCGTCGTACCAATGGAGATCTCCGTTCGGCAAGGCACTATTGCCGTGCCATCCCTGACATCAGCAACAGTGGGCGGAGTCCTGCACCCACGACGGCCTGTCGGTACGGCCCATGGACGATGGGCCCTATCGGTCAGTGAGAGTCCAGAAGACGGCAAGAGCGCCATCAGTCGGACCGGAAGGAGGCCGGCCCCCAGAAGTCGGCCTGCCCCTCCCACGGGTCCCACACGCCATTAACCAGACGAGACGGGGAATGGCTACAGCAATCGCCCGATAGGTGGCGGAGCTGTAGCCATGACCCCATGACCAAGCCTGCATCATTAGAGGCACGGCTACAGTAATCAGCAGCCGGCAGGACCCGCAAGCAGCGGGTACGTCCTGTCGGCTTCGTACCAGACCAGTCGGCGGGGCCCACCAGCCGGCGGGCCCCAGCAGTCGACAGAGAAGCCGGCGGGCGAAGAGACTGACGGCTGGGCCCCGTGCCCAGTCGGTTTACCATTGTACCCCTGGGGGGTAGGCCTATATAAACCCCCAGGACACCCATGCAAAGGGTTCCGATCCATTAGACCTAGACCAGACCTTAGAGCAGGAGGAGAACTGGCCTAGTCTCCTCCTGTCCACGGATACAGCTCGAGGAGCACCATTGTACTCACTTTGCCTTAGTGATCATGCGGAGACCCCGCAGAGCAGGACTAGGGGTGTTATCTCCTAGGAGAGCCCCAAACCTGGGTAAACTTCGCCGGCGTTTGTGTCTACGCCTCATCCCGTTTCCAGGCACCGGCGACGTTCTACTCGCCCCCACCATGATAAGCCATCCATTGGCATATGTCGCACCCAACCCCCGACATTTGGCGCCCACCGTGGGGCCTGGTGCACCGTCGTCCGGAGACCTGTTGTGGACGGGAACCCCTTTCCTCCCTGGCGAGCGCAGCTAACCCAGCACGCCAGACGGAGTCTGCGCTGACGCACCGCATGGCGCTGAAATTGCCTGCGCAGCCAGTTGCCTCGCCGATCTTGTAGGCGAGGTCCGCCTCTCCGATGAGCCCACATCCGACGCGGGCACGGGCAGCCCCGAGAGCCTCCTTGATCAACTCCACGTCGCCAGCGAGCCAGCTGGGGACTTGGAGTCCGTAGGCTCCACTGATCCGATGTTGGTCGACTCCGACACCGTGTCGCTTGACACGTTCCCCACCAATGTGGTGGTCTACGACGAGCCGCTTCCTCACGCGGAGAGCGGTGGAAGCACCGTCACGGAAGTGCTTGTCATCGATCATGGCAAGCACTCCGGCGGGGGTGATTACGACCCGCTCCATGCGGCGCTGCAAGACCTAGCAGCGCCCATCCCTGAAGATGCCGACGCCAAGACACCGGAGGCACGCCGCCTTCAGCTAGTCGAAGGCGCCAAAAAACTGGCCAGCATGAGATGCCTGTCAGAAGCCTACCAGCGTGAGATGGACCGCGCGTGGGCGGCACGCCGGCTCTGGCTGGGCCTAGCCGCCTTGGCACGGTCCAGCAGCGCGGTGCGGCTATTGCTGATCTGTTCGGGCGAATCGCCCCGTCTACGCCACACCTGCCGAGAAATTCGAGCCGCCCAGGCGGCGGCGGGTGAGCTGGACAAGTTCGAGGGCGAAGAACGTCGCTTGATGACGGAGCGCGTCCAGCGACTCCTTGATGCGGCTGCTGAGCAGAATGAGGTCGGCTGCCACACTGATGCGCCGCGCCGACGAAATGACAACCTACTTCCGCGCCGAGACCAAGGCGCGGAGTCTCGGACGCCGACTGGTGGCGCCCCCGGAAGAAAAGACAAGGAGCCGGCTGCCATCCGCAGTCGGACTCGCATCACCATAGAGCGCGACCGGGACGACCGCCCAAGAACAATGGAGCGACGGGACGACTGTCCGCCTCCTCCCCCTCGGAGGGAAAGGCGAGTCTCCCCGCCGCCTGTTGATCACCCGATGCTCGGCGACCGCCTTGGCCGCCGAGAGGGAGTCGGTGAGAACGACGCCTGCCATCGGATCGACCATCTCCACCGATCCCTGGCGCTTGAAGAAGAAGATGAGTTGGGTCCGACGTGTTTTGGCCCCCGCATCCGAGAGAGCCATTCCCCAAAGGGTTCACGCTCCCCAGAGACACACCCAAGTACACCAGCTCTGTGAAGCCAGAGGATTGGCTGGTCGACTACTTTACGGCCGTTAGCATAGCAAACGGCAACAAGCGTGTTGCTGTGAAGTACGTACCACTCATGCTCCAGGGCACGGCCCGGACGTGGCTGAACTGCTTAAGGCCCCACAGCATCAACAGTTGGGTCGACTTCACTGACGCCTTCGTTCGCAACTTCACCAGCACGTACAAGCGACCTCCCAAGCCTCGTCAGCTCTCCTTGTGTGTGCAGGGCCTCAGCGAGTCAGCTCGCGACTACCTCACACGCTGGGCCGAGCTCTGCAACTCTTGCGAAGGCGTGCACGAGGTGCAGGCCATCGAGTACTTCACTACAGGAAGCCGAGAGGGCACCCTCCTCAAGCACAGGCTCCTCTGCGACGAGCCGGAAACCCTCGACGAGCTGCTGATCATAGTAGACAAATACGCCACGGCCGACTCCTCCATGAAGACGGAGATTCAAGTCAGCGCAACCGGCAAAGTAGCTCCCCAGGCTCCCCGAACCCCAGCTGGAGACACCAATCGGCGTCAACAGCAGAACGACCACAAGCGTAAAGCCCCCCTGCCGACTTCCACCAGTCAACAGGTGGCAACAATTAAAGACCAACAGCCGGAGGGGCAGCCTCTGCCCAGACGTCAGAAGGGCGGCAAGTCCAACTGGCAGCCGGCCTTCTCATATGAGCGGACTCTGGATGGACCCTGCAAGTACCATAGTGGTGTGAAGCCGTCCAACCACACCACTCGGAAATGCCACTGGCTCACCAGGATCGCCAAGGGAGACGGCCTTGTGCCTCCCCCACCTGCTGGGCCGCCGCCTCCCCCTCCGCCACAGCAGCCGGCGGTCAGACCAATCGGCGCAATGCAAGACGAGTACCCAGAAGAGCAGGGAGCATATGTCGTGTTCACCAGTGTGGCCGACGATCGACGCAGCAGACGGCTGCAGCAGCAGGAGGTGAATGAAGTAGCAGCTGACGCCCCAGAGTTCATGCACTGGTCTGAGAAGCCCATCAGTTGGAGTCGGGCTGACCACCCTGAAGTAATGCCCAGACCCAGCTCCTATGCTTTGGTTTTGGACGCCACCTTTGCCACGGACAAGCGAGCTGCTCGTTTCTCCAGAGTCCTGATAGATGGCAGCAACAGCATCAACATCTTGTACAAAGACACCATGGAGAAGTTGGGAGTCAGGCAGAGGGAACTGTAGTCCAGCCGGACGGTGTTCCACGGCATAGTCCCTAGCCTTTCCTGCTCACCAATCGGCAAGATCTTGATCGACGTCCTCTTCAGAGACAAAGATCATTTCCGCCGTGAGTTAATATGGTTCGAGGTGGTGGACCTAGAGAGCCCATACCATGCACTACTTGGCCGGCCAGCCCTGGCCAAGTTCATGGCCGTCCCCAACTATGCCTACCTCGAGATGAAGATGCCGAGTTCCAAAGGGATTCTGACCATAACTGGCGACTACAAGAAGTCGTCCGCCTGCGCATCAGAGAGCAGTCGGCTGGCCGAGTCCCTCGTGATCGCAGCTGAGAAGCAGCTGCTAGATCGAGTTGCGGCGATGGCAGGCAAGCAGCCAGAGATGTCGCCTGACCCTAAAGAGTCGGAAGCTGAGGGCTCGTTCAAGCCGGCCAAGGAGACAAACAAGATACCTTTGGACCCGGAATACCCAGAGAGGTATGCTGTCGTAGGAGCCCACCTCGACAGCAAATAGGAAGGCGAGCTCGTCGATTTCCTCCGTGAGAATCGGGACATCTTCGCATGGTCCCCCAAGGACATGCCAGGCGTCCGGACGGAATTCGCCGAGCACAAATTACACGTCCGATCTGATGCCAAACCAGTCAGACAACCTTTACGCCGATTGTCAGAGGAGAGGAGGAGAGTTGTCGGAGAAGAGATAGCCCGGCTGCTCGCAGCCGGCTTCATCATGGAAGTATTCTTCCCAGAATGACTGTCCAACCCGGTCTTGGTGCTGAAGAAGAACAAGCAATGGCGAATGTGTATTGACTACACAAGCCTCAACAAAGCATGCCCCAAGGACCCGTTCGCCTTGCCGAGGATCGACCAAGTGATAGACTCCACAACCAGATGCGAGCTGTTGAGTTTCTTGGATGCATATTCAAGGTATCAGCACATCAAGTTAAACCCAGCCGACAGGCTGAAGAGTGCCTTCATCACGCCGTTTGGAGCTTTCTGCTACCTAACCATGACGTTCGGCTTGAGAAACGCCGGCACCACCTTCCAACGATGCATGCAGAAGTGTCTCCTCAAGCAGCTCAGCAGAAATGCTCACGTCTACGTGGATGATGTGGTGGTAAAGACGGAGAAGCGTGGGACACTACTGGAAGACCTCAAGGAGACCTTTGAGAACTTGCGCCGATTTCAGATCAAGCTCAACCCAGAGAAGTGCGTCTTCGGAGTACCAGCCGGCCAGCTCCTTGGTTTCGTGGTCTCCGAACGTGGCATAGAATGCAACCCTGTGAAGATCAAGGCAATTGCGAGGATGGAGGTACCCAGCCGACTGCTGGACGTACAAAAATTCACCAGCTATTTGGCGTCCGTCAGCCGATTCATCAGTCGGCTGGGCGAGAAGGCTCTTCCCCTGTACCAACTCATGAAGAAGACCACATTTTTCGAGTGGAACCACAAGGCAAACGAAGCATTTGTCCAAGTAAAGAAGATGCTGGCAACTCCACCTGTTCTGGCGGCTCCGACTCCTAAGGAGCCCATGCTCCTCTACATCGCCGCCACCAGCCGTGTGGTCAGCACAGTCATTGTAGTAGAACGCAAGGAGGAAGGCAAAGCACTACCAGTTCAGAGAACGGTATATTATTTGAGTGAAGTACTGTCGACCTCCAAGCAAAACTACCCCCACTACTAGAAGATGTGCTATGGTGTGCATTTTGCCGCCAAGAAATTGAAGCCTTACTTCCAAGAACATCCAATCACTATGGTCTGCACGGCTCCTCTAGCCGAGATCATCGGCAGCCGAGACGCTTTGGGACGAGTGGCCAAGTGGGCCATAGATTTGCCCCGCTACACCATCTACTACCAGCCTCACACCGCCATCAAGTCACAAGCGCTGGCCGACTTCCTCGTCGACTGGGCCGAAACCCAATATCTACCACCAGCGCCCGACTCCACCCATTGGCGAATGCACTTCGACGGCTCCAAGATGCGCACCGGCTTGGGAGCCGGCATCGTCCTCACCTCTCCCAAGGGCGACAAGCTCAAGTATGTGCTGCAAATCCATTTTGCCGCCAACAACGTCGCCGAGTACGAGGCACTCATTCACGGACTCCGGCTAGCCAAAGAACTCGGCATTCGCCGGATCCTGTGCTATGGTGACTCCGACTTGGTGGTCCAGCAGTCGTCAGGCGATTGGGACGCCAAAGACGCAAATATGGCGAGCTATCGCTTCCTTGTACAGCAACTCAGTGGGTATTTCGAGGGATGCGAGTTTCTCCATGTGCCAAGAAACGACAACGACCAAGCAGACGCCCTGGCACGAAGCGGCTCCACCCGTCAGGCGATACCGTCCGGCATCGCCCTCCTGTGCCTCCTCAAGCCGTTAGTCAAGCCATCACCGGAGTCAGACTCCATTTTCGTGCCGGCTCCTCCTGAAGTAGTCGGATCCGACTCGAGGGCCCCCACATATGGCGCGAGCATTCCGGCGCGCGGCGCGACGATCGTGGTAGTCACACCCGGCCCGAGGACTGCAGAGCCCGGCCCGGAGGCTTCGGAGCCCGGCCCGGGGACTACGCCATTCTTCCCGGGGACTTCATCGACACAGAAAGCGGCTGCCGACTCCAACCCGCCGCCTCCCGACCCTGCCAACCTTGTCCAAGTCGCAGTATTCGCAGTTGCAGAAATTGAGCACCTTCATGGGCCCAGCCCATCCTCAAATTCATGGTGGACGAAGAGCTGCCAGCCGATGAGATCTCGGCTCGGCAAGTACAACGCCGGGCGGCAGCGTACGCCATCATCAATAGAGAGCTCATAAGGCGCAGCGTCACTGGTATTCACCAGTGGTGTGTGGAGCCAGAGCAAGGCCAGACAATCCTTAAAGGCATCCATCAAGGCGAATGTGGCCATCACGCGGCTTCAAGAGCACTCATCGCCAAAGCTTTCCGCCATGGTTTCTTCTGGCCGACTGCTCTTGAAGACGCCAAGTCTCTAGTCCAAAAATGCAAGGGATGTCAGAACTTCCGCTCTAAGCCTCATCAGCCGGCTTCGGCACTCAAAACTATTCCTATTGCCTGGCCCTTTGCTGTTTGGGGCCTGGACATGGTCAGACCATTCAAGACGGAGCGAGGTGGTTTGACTCATTTACTTGTCGCAATAGACAAGTTCACCAAGTGGATAGAGGCAAAGACAATCAAGAGATTGAATGGGTCGACTGCTATGACCTTCATCTCCGACATCACAATTCGGTACAGCATACCGCACAGCATCATCACTGACAACGGCATAAACTTTGCCAAAGGTGGCTTGGCCCGTTTCTGCGTGACACAGGGCATCCGACTGGACTTAGCGTCCGTTGCCCAATCGCAGTCCAACGGCCAGGTAGAGTGAGCAAACGGCCTAATCCTGTCCGGCATCAAGCCCCGGCTGGTCGAGCCTCTGGAGCGCTCGACAGGCTGCTGGCTTGAGGAGTTGCCAGCCATCCTCTAGAGCCTGCGGTCGACTCCAAATAAATCAATCGGCTTCACACCCTTCTTCCTCGTCTACGGTGCCGAAGCCGTCATCCCAACGGACATAGAGTTCGACTCCCCTCGAGTCACCATGTACACCGAGGAAGAAGCGGAGGAAGCACGTCAAGATGGCGTCGATCTGCTGGAAGAAGGCCGGCTGTTGGCACTCAGCCGGTCCAACATCTACCAGCAGAGCCTACGCTGATACTACAATCGGAAGGTCAAGCCGCGATCTCTCCAAGAAGGAGACCTTGTGCTTTGGCTGATTCAGAGAACAACTGGCCAGCACAAGCTCTCAGCACCTTGGGAAGGCCCCTTCATCATCAGCAAGGTGTTGGGAAATGACTCCTACTACCTGATCGACGCTCAAAAGCCCCGAGCGCGCAAAAGGGACGTCTCCGGCAAAGAGACGGAGCGGCCATGGAATGCAAATCTCCTCCGAAGATTTTACAGTTAAATGCAGTATGTATCGCGCTACCTTTTGTATTAAAGTACGAAGACTTCGGGTCCCTCGAGAAGATCTCGGGGACTGCTTCTTTTATCTATATGATAACGAGTTATGCCTATGAGTATGTTGTTCTTTACCGCATGGCACTGGGTTCAACTAGTCGGCCCGGGGACTTGCCGTCTTGAGCTATGAAATGACTTCCTGCAGCCGGACAAGTAGTGTGTGGCACTCAAGCCGTCTCCTGTTAGAAGCCACAGATCGCAGAGCGACTGACTGGCAAGTAGGAGTAAGGTAGAATGGGTGTCCATATGAAAAATGGCTAAGGACTCAAGGCATGCACATAGCTTAAGCCGGTTTCCAGCTTTTTTGCAACCGACTCTCGAGCAGCCGGCTCGCCGTTTTCTAAATCAACTTGCTAAAAACTCTAAATGGCTAAGTACTTGCCTCCCAAAGAAGCCAAGTATTTGATCGAGCGGCAGTCCGCAGAGCGGCTGTCCGACTAGCCAAACGACAACCAAGGGAAGGCAGCAAAGGAAAAAGCCAAAGAGAAATAAGCAAGAAGAGATAGAATGCGGATAAAATATTTACATAGAAAGGCCCTCGGCCGAATCATCAAATAGGAGTTCAAGATACACCCACACCCAGTGGGTGGAATTGCGCAAAATAACAAGTTCGTTGAGACTACTAAGCAGGAAAAACAAAAAAGTGGCAGCCTAGGAAGCCGCGGACGGACTCGGAGGACCGGAGGGGTCGGCGGTGCCAGTTGGCGGGGCAATCGGCTGGTTGGTCTCTGCCTGATCACCCCTGGCGATAGCTGGCTCAGTTGTGCGTGGCTTGTTGCTAGAGGCGCGGTCGGGCTGGGGCCGGCCGTCTGCCTCGACCTCTGGCGCCTCCTCCTCGTCTCCTTCCTCCTCCTCGCCTTCCTCTTCGCCACTGGAGTAGATCACCTCCGCCGAGTCCTCGTCATCATCCGGGTTCAACCCGAACCACTCCGGCGGCGCCTCCTCGCCGTTCTCAGCCCGCTCTGGGACGAAGACACTGGTATCGGTGTACTCAACGATTGATGCGGCACGCCTGACGAGATCGTCCTCCATCGTTGCCAGCTTCGCCTGAGCCTCCAGCCAGAACGTGGCTAACTGGGCTAAACTCAGCCCAGGATACCACGCCTTGGCGAACTCCAACGCCCGGCGGGCTCCGGCCCGGGCTGCAGAACCCTTCCAGGCCTCAAGACGGCCGGCTACCACCTCCAAATAGTCAGCAGTCCGACTGGGGGTGCGTGGCGCCTGCATGTCTGGCCACAGGGTGGCAATCGCCTGGGCGCCGACACGTTGAAGCCGGCGCAGCATCCAGTGGGCTGGCCGAAGGCGGACATCGATGCTGAGGACCTGCTCGCCAAGAGTCCGGGGGGCGTTGGCGGCAATTTGTGCACCGTCCGCCCTCTGTGCTTCACGACCAGCCTCGATGGCTTGATTGGCGGCGTACGAGTGGCCAGGAAAGAACTCTGCTAAAGAAGAAGACTGAAGGAACAAGGTTAAGAATTTTAAAGGCCGACTCGACTAGCAGTCGGCAGCCCAGAAAAGGAAACAAGGGGAAGCTCACCATCGACGAGATCTTCGATTGCTTGGAAGCCGCAGACCAGCGTCGCCTCTTTGTCGGTCCAGGAGGACCGCTCGGACGCAAATTCGACGAGAAGGGCGGCCTCCTTGTGGTCCGCCTCCCTCTGGGCCCTCTGGAGCAGCTCCTTCTGCTCCGCCAGCTGCGCAGCCAGCCGGTCGCGCTCCCCCATCAGCCGGCCACACTCCTCCTCCCTAATGCGCAGCGTGGTGTTGACTTCGTCCAGCTGCTGCTGAAGGGCGGCGTTGGCCTCTGAAAAAGGAGGGGGAAGGATGTCGATCGTTAGCAAAAAGAAAGGTCGCCGGGGAGATCCGGCCCGACTGCTCAGCAGTCGGCCCGAATCTCAGGGACTAGAACCTGCGGGTGCGCCAACGCGCCCCCGCAGAGAAAGAAGAGGACATACCCCGGCTGTCTGAAAAGTCGGCGGTCCGCTTGGCCAGCTCCTCGATGTTGGCGTTGAAGGAGGTCACGTGGAGATTATGGTAATCCTGCATCAAATTTCAAAAAAAAGCGTTGGTACTTGGAACTCGCTGATTAGAGTTCTGAGCCGCCTGCTCAGCAGCCGGCCCGAAACTTGGGGACTACACCCAGTGGGTGCGCTGGCGTGCCCCCACAAAGAAAAAACAAGGAAGCAAAGCAAAAGGAAGGCTGCGTACCCGGATGGCCGTTCGTGACGCCAGGTATGCCTTGGTGCACTCCTTGATGGCGTCGCCCTCGGCCCGGAGCTTGGCTTGGACGTCCAGGAGCGCGCGGTTCAACGGGCCCGTCCCGCCTCCCCGTACCCACCCGGTGGGCACGGCGCTCGACACCTCGGTGTCCGGGATCGAGGAGCTCGCAGCGCCGGTCTCCAGAGGACGCGGCGCTGAGGCCGCCTTCGCGAGACGGCGGCGCGTCGGTGTACTGAGCTCAAGGGCCAAGCCCGTCGCCGCCGCAGCTCCAGCTGGCGGCACTGGCGGATCCGCCGGTTGTCCGCCTGGCGTGCCTCCGGAGGGTGGTGGTGGCGGCACAATGACCTCCGGCGTAGCGGTGACATCGGCGTGCCTTTCCATGACCGGATTCTCATCGCCGGCTTCCCCAGTCTGCACCGAGAACTTCGGTGGCGGCGGTGCGGAGTTCAAGGGGACGACAAACACCGCCGACTGACGGCGTGCGGCTTCCTCGGCACGCTTCTTCTCTGCATCGGTGGCCTCGGCCTCTGCTAGCTTCTTCAGGGTGGCGGCCTCCGCCTTGTCGGCTTCTGCCTTCTTTAGATGGGCGTCTTCCCGCTCCTCGTGCGCCTCCCGCGCCTCCCGCGCGTTCCGCTCCGTCGCCTCCCGGAGGTCGGCGGCGGGATCAACCCGCTGGGTGGTGGAGGAGGTCTGCACCAACTTCACGATGGAGCCGGCGGACGACTTCTCAAGAGAGAGAGGGGCCATGAAGCCGGAAAACAAAGTAAGGAAATTTCAGACAGACTCAATAAAGAAATACGAAGGTACAAGGGGAGGTGGTTCTTACACTGAAATAAGCTGCGGCGTCTTCACCACCTTGCGGAAGCGGTTGGCCTTTGCGGCCGCTTCGTCCCGCTTGGTCGCCGCGGTCGAGCCCTTGGGCTTCTTCGGCCGATTGCCGAACAGACTCGCCCCGGCCCTGTGCTTCTTCCCGTCGCCTTGGGCGTCCGACGGAGCTGACGAGCCCGCGCCCGACTGGCCGGCTCCTGGCTAGTGGCGGGGGACAATCTCCTCATCGTCATCAGGCCAGTCCTCAAGACTGGCCCCAAGTCTCGGGCCGCCCGCTGCGCCGCCTCCTCCCTCGGCGTCGTCCTCCAAGGCCGCCGCCCCCAGGTCAGGGTCGTCAACATCACTCTCCTCCCAGTCGGGGAGGAATTCACGGTCCGGCCCCGCGGTGCCGGCTGCTGGCTCGAGGAGGGGGTTCTGACTAAAGCTGGCTGGTAAGATCGGACAAAACAGACTCAGCAACGAAGAAGTCAGAAAGAAAGAGAAAAAAAATGACTCACCAGGGGCGGAGGGGCGGCACGTGAATAAGGCTCCTTGCCGAACTGCCACTCCTCTCTAAGGTCGCAGCTCGCCAGATAGTTCACCATGTAGGCCACCTCCTCGTGTGGCATCTCCTTGGTGCACATCCGACTCGGGTCCCGGTGCCCGCTCATCTGGCAGATCATGTGGGGGCGACTTTGAAGAGGGAGCACTCGGCGCGCCACGAAGGCGGACAGCAAGTCCGGCCCGGTCAGGCCCTCCGACTGCACCAGTACTCGAAGCCGCGTAATGGCACCCGCTCCCGCAGGCGTCAACGTGCGGGCCCGGTGCGACCAGTTGGGTTGCCTCCCAGCCGGTGGGCCGGCTACGAAGGCCGGCAGGTTGATCCAGTCGCCCTCCACAGTGATGTTCTTCACATAGAAGTACGACCGCTGCCACATCTTCACCGACTTGATCAGCTTGATGGTGGGAAACGGGTTGTCGGCCCCCGACCTCCGCACGACGATGAACGCGCCGCATTGAGCCGGCACGCCCGCGGCTTGGGTGCCGAGCTTGGTGTAGAAGAACTCCCCCCAGAGCTCTAGGGTGGGGAGAACGCCGATGAAGTCCTCGCACAGGGTGACGAAGGCGGACAACAGCACCACCATGTTGGGGGTGAGGTGGTGCGGCCGGAGTCCGTAGAACTCAAGGAAGGAGCGGAAGAAGCTGCTCGCCGGCAGGCCCAGGCCGCGTAGGCTGTGCGAGCAGAAGACGACCCGCTCGTCCTCCTGCAGCGCCGACGAGATTTCCTCCCTCGGCGCGAGATGAACCCGAACGAGGTCCTCGCTTGGCAACCGACGCGTCTTGCGGAGGAAATCGACGTGGTCGTCGTGGACCTCCGAACTGTCCCAGGTGCCGGAGTGCGCCGTAGGGGGCGTGACGGCGGAGGAAGAGCTCATCGTGAGCAGATTGCCGCAACGCTCGACGTAGCTTGAGGTGCGGCAGAGAGAGAGAAGAAGAAGCAATGGGGAGGTGGGACGCACGTGGTCCGCCGTTTCCCCTCCTCCCCCTACTTATAGCCCAGTGGGCTGCGAAGCCGAGGGGGCGATTGTGGGATTTACTGCGCCCACTACTCCACGCCCCCCCACGTTTATCACGCAAAGTTACTGCGCGCGGCAATTCCGTGGGAACCTCAACTGCCCCCCACGGCCACAGCAGATCCGCTCACATGCCGAGGCATGGTAGTGGCTGGCCCCACCTGCAGACATGTCACATCTCGCGGATGGGTAGGCGGGCTGGCCCGGCCACTGGTCGCCACGCGGTGGGCACGGAATGGGTGGCGGTCAGTAAGCTTAGCTCACACGCTACTGCATTCCCGCTGGGGAATTCGAAAGCATTTTTGAACAAGTCAAAGTCCGGCGACTCCGACTCCTGCCAGTCGGCCCGGCAGAAGTCAAACGAGGTCTCACCTCAAGCGCTCGAAGAAAGAAACTGCTGAGGCTCCTCGGCTAATCGTCCACGGCACCTCACCAGCTTCGGGGACTACTGTCGGAGTAATGGGCCACAGGTAGGCTAACCCGAGGCCCAGAACCTTTCAAGACATCGGGGCTGACTGCGCCCCTCAAGACACCAGAATGGGGAGTCGCCCTCCAGAGGCCGGCTAAAGGAACAGTCGACAGCTCGCGTACGGCCGAGTCCTGGAGGCGAGGTCAAGACGGGCCGGTTCTGCCTGGCGGCTTCCAGAGAAGCCGGCCATGGGGAGTCGGCCCACGACACCAACAAATCCCATATCCTTATCAGGGGGGATGGGACAGGGAGTGGCAGCAGTAAAGCCCACTCCCTCCCCTTTTCCATGGGATGGCTAGGCCACAGTGCTTCATACCAATGGAGATCTCCGTCCGGCGAGGCACAATTGCCATGCCATCCCTGACATCAGCAACAGTGGGCGGAGCCCTGCACCCACGACGGCCTGTCAGTACAGCCCATGGACGATGGGCCCTATCGGTCAACGAGAGTCCAGAAGACGGCAAGAGCGCCACTAGTCGGACCCGAAGGAGGCCGGCCCCCAGAAGTCGGCCTGCCCCTCCCACGGGTCCCACACGCCATTAACCAGATGAGACAAGGAGTGGCTACAGTAATCGCCCGACAGGTGGCGGAGCTGTAGCCATGACTCCATGACCAAGCCTGCGTCATTAGAGGCACGACTACAGTAATCAGCAGTCGGGAGGACCCGCAAGCGGCGGGTACGGCCCGTCGGCTCTGTACTAGACTAGTCGGCGGGGCCCACCAGCTGGCAGGCCCCAGCAGTCGGCAGAGAAGCCGGTGGGCGAAGAGACTGATGGCTGGGCCCCGCGCCCAGTTGGTTTACCATTGTACCCCTGGGGGGTAGTCCTATATAAACCCCCCAGGACACCCATGCAAAGGGTTCTGATCCATTAGACCTAGACCAGACCTTAGAGCAGGAGGAGAACTGGCCTAGTCTCCTCCTGTCCACGGATACAACTCAAGGAGCACCATTCTACTCACTTTGCCTTAGTGATCATGCGGAGACCCCGCAGAGCAGGACTAGGGGTGTTATCTCCTAGGAGAGCCCCGAACCTGGGTAAAGTTCGCCGGCGTTTGTGTCTACGCCTCATCCCGTTTCCAGGCATCGGCGACGTTCTACTCGCCCCCACCATGATAAGACATCCATTGGCATATGTCGCACCCAACCCCCGACATAAGGGTTGTCTTTTTATTGCGGAGACACCCTGCGTAGTATCTACAAAGGAGTAGAAGTCGACGATGGGCCACTTTCAACTGATAAACGGTCGCAACGGAGTCAAAATAAACATATCATCGTCATTTGTATTTAATATACACGGGATGCCTTCCGTAATCATCGTTATAAAGCCATAAATATGCATCAATTTGACTTAAGATTTTTGCCAAGCTGGGTTGCTGGCTCCTGTGCTTACCCCTACGTTCCCGATTGTTCAGCTAGGCGGTAAAGGGAGCACCTCTGTGCTTGTTACTATCGGGTCATCCGAGTTAGTACCTCGGACTAGGTGAAGCCAAAAGCTAGCGATCTTAAAGGATCACATTGGTCGGCAATGACGGAAGTGAAAATTTTGGTTCATTAATACCATAGAGTTGGGGACTTTCCCTGAACTAAATCCTCAATATTTTCCTCCCACATTAATCAGAGGTGAGGTTTCATGATCATGATAAGCATGACGACCCAAAGAAAGGAACCGATAGCGGGACTATTTTCCTTGGAAGATGTTTCTTTATATAACATATCTCTCTGCGTACCCTTGTTTATCAAACCGTATGACCGGATTGCCTTGTTTTTCGTAAATCTTTGCTCCATGAAGGCTTTATAAAGAAGGACAAACACTCCTTGGCTGCTGGCTGAGGAGGTGGAAGCCGATGGTCGGTCAACAAAGTTTTATACAATGCGGATCCGAGCATTAATGATGTAAAATACTTGGATACATAGGTTCATAAATTGCGAGTAAATTCGATTTATTGCAGCTCATCTTTTAAATACCAAGCGAGCAACTTACATAAAGCTCTCCTAAATCCCAAGTGGCATCGATTTCCTATCTATTAAGCCCCTTGGGGCCAACCTTGGCGACCCCAGCTTTCGCTGGCTCTAGCTCCTTTAAGAGATCTTTATTCTCTTTTCGAGAAGTTTGTGTCAAACACAACAAAAAAAATCACACGGATATCGATCCTTAATTCGGCCACCCGTGCCCACATTAAGGCTCGGGGGCTACTAGGCTTTGCGCTCATTATTTGTAAATATTAAAGGGGCACATCGATCCCCTGATCGGGTGTTGCCACCCGACCTGTGTCTCGGGGGCTACTGTGTTGCCTGTTCAGTGCAGAAAATTCAAAGTGTTTAGTGTTCGGCTTGACCGAATTATGGGCAAACGCGTGTTCGGATAACAATAGGTACCATCTGGACCTATCTGGCGTCAATCTGATATATTGTGGCAACTTCTCAAAACCCTCTCTCAAGGGCCAGTTCGCCGATCACTATTATCTGTAATGTATTACACTGCGTTTCTATTCCTACGTATGCTGCCGAGCTAGGAGTTGATCCTCAGGCCGATTTCGCAAATCGGCCCGAGTCTCAGGGGCTACTAGGCTCAGCAGTTTTATGTTTTCCTTCAGGTGCACCTCGGGTTTAGACCGACATACCTTGAGGGCTACTGGATATAGATATACTGGCTATATATCTTGATAGAGAGTAAATTGCACCAATAAAAAATATTCACAAAAATCAGCCTGTGTCGGGGTGGTGCACCACCTCGGAAGCAGTCCAGCATAAAGCTCGGGCGCCAGTGGCTGGCTCCATAGAGGGCATTTCCGGCATTAAGCTCGGTTGAATTCATTCAATCTTTTAAAAGACCGAGGTAGTTTACGACACCTTGGACGTTGTCCGTCATTGGAGCTCGGAAGTGGTCCGGCATAAAGCCCGGATTCGAATGGCGCGTTCCATAGAGAACTTTTCAGCATTAAACTCGGATAACCTCCTTCAAACTTTTTCAAGCCAAGGTGATCTATGACACCTCTGATATAGTTCGGAGTTGGGGCTCGGATATAGTCCGGCGTTGGTGCTTGGCTGCAAAAGATATCTCGAATGCAGTTCGTCGTTGGAGCTTGGATGCAAGAGGACACCGTCGCACGGGAACAACTTCAAACCCGAGATGTCGCGTAGAAAATAATCCTAAGGCATTGATAATGGCCAAGAACTTAAAGGGGCTCCTCGGACACCTGATGTGTAAACCCTTCGGATTCACTTCGGTGATCCTCAAGATCGATGACGAGAAGATTTGTTGAACCAGTTTTCAAGACTGACGACCGAAGATGAAGAATAGTTCGGAAGGATCGAGGAGCGTCCCCAACTTAAAGACCGGTTCGGGGGCTACTGGCTGTGTCCTGGACTAGGGGGTACTCACCACATCGTCTCCCGACCAGGTGGATCGGGCCGAGGACCCCCATGGTGGTTCACTCATGGGCCACTTCGGGCAACCCATGCCGCATTCAAGGATTATTCCACAAGACTTGGTGATCAAGACAAGGACTCCTCTCCACCAACGTATTCGGCTAGTGCTCTTGTTATCCTAGGCCTCTGGTGCATTATATAAGCCAAGGCTAGGCTAGTCGATAGATTATTATGACAATCATACAAGATAGACTTCTAGGGTTTAGCCATTACGATCTCATGGTAGATCAACTCTTGTAATACTCATATTCATCAAGATCAATCAAGCAGGACGTAGGGTATTACCTCCATAGAGAGGGCCCGAACCTGGGTAAAACATTGTGTCCCCTGCCTCCTATTACCATCGACCTTAGACGCATAGTTCGGGACCCCCTACCCGAGATCCGCCGGTTTTGGTACCGACACCGAGCATTGTTAACATGGTCAATGAACACGAGGATTCAGGAGATGACTTTATTTTGACTAGATGACAGTAGGGACCCACTAGGGACATAGCCGTACGTACGCAAGTGCCTCCTTATTATGTACAACTGTATTTTTTTTGCTTTCTCCTAGTTTCCCGACATCACGGTCCCACACCATTGTCAACCTATGTAGTCAATATAAATGAGAGTATTGCACAAGGTGCAGCTGACAGCTGGGACCAAGCAACTCGAGCAGTATTTGTGTTTTTGAGGCGTGAGCACTGCAAAGTTTTTCTTGGCGATGTTTTCATTGTTGTTCAGAGGTGAGCAGGGTATTAACTGGGCGGGCTGTGGCCCGTCTAGCCCAGGACAGATATCCAGCCCAGATATTAATTTTTTTTCAAGATGAAAATTGCTAGCCCAGCTATACTTTTTTTGAGGAATACACAGGCAAGGTCAACTTGTTATTCTTCGCCCTGCTGGGCTGCAAATCTTTCCTAGGAGGGATGCATTAGGCTTAACAGGAAAATGGGCTTTAAAAATAATAAATGGGATGTAATTATAAAAACTGGGTAGTAACTATAAAAAATGCACCAAACACGAAATAAGTTCATAAAATATTATTTATGGATTTTGAAAATCTTAATTTTTAATTGTTGCACGCGCAGTGTTTCGTTGGATTTTTACGTAATACAAATTTATATTTAATCTGACTAGAAATTTCGGGATAGAAATATTTCGGATCCCATCAAAATGTGGGCAATTTTATTGAATTCTGTCTTGAACGGTTGGTTTTTTTGAATAAATCTTGAGAGGTTGGTTGACATTATTAATCGTTGTCCTAGCTAGAAAATGGGCTGTACTTTTAACAAGCTGTAAATGGGTTGTAGTAAATTCCATTAGAATTCAAAAATGGGCCGTACATTCTTACAAATCGCAAATGGGCTATAAGTTCTCTGCCACACACTTGTGGGCCTACTAAGTTGACACGTCCCCTAAAAAAAGAAGTTGACGCATATGAAAGGCTTTGTCAACTTATTATAGTCAACACACGGTTCTAGCAGCAGTGGCCGTTGGATGTCTATCCAACGAATGTCGTGCTTCTTCTTCAATCTCGGATATTCTAGCTTCGGCCACCCAAAAATCGATTCCTGCCCCTCACATCTGGGGCGCACCGTTTCGGAGGCTGACCTGTTGGCCTGCTAAGTTCACGCGTACCAAGGGCTTTGTCAACTTAGTCAATATAAATGATTCTAGTTGTAGTGACCATACCATGTCCATCCAACGGTCGTAGTGCTTCTTTAACCTCTCGTCTTCTTGCTCCAGCCGCCCAAAGCAGCACCGGCGGTGTCAAAACCGGCGGATCTCGGGTAGGGGGTCCCGAACTGTGCGTCTAAGGCGGATGGTAATAGGAGGCGGGGGACACAATGTTTACCCAGGTTCGGGCCCTCTCGATGGAGATAATACCCTACTTCCTGCTTAATTGATCTTGATGATATGAGTATTACAAGAGTTGATCTACCATGAGATCGAGGAGGTTAAACCCTAGAAGCTAGCCTATGGTATGATTGTTGTTGTCCTATAGACTAAAACCCTTCGGTTTATATAGACACCTTAGGGGCTAGGGTTACACAGAGTCGGTTACAAGGGAGGAGATATACATATCCGAATTGCCAAGCTTGCCTTCCAATGCAAAGGAGAGTCCCATCCGGACACGGGACGAAGTCTTCAATCTTGCATCTTCATAGTCCAACGGTCTGGCCAAAGTATATAGTCCGACTGTCCGAGGACCCCCTAATCCAGGACTCCCTCAATAGCCCCTGAACCAGGCTTCAATGACGATGAGTCTGGCGCGCAGATTGTCTTCGGCATTGCAAGGCGGGTTCCTCCTCCGAATACTCCATAGAAGATTTCGAACACAAGGATAGTTTCCGGATCTGCAAAAAAAATTCCACATACCACCGTAGAGAGTATAACATTTCCACAAATCTAATCTGCTGACAACTTTCATAACGTGACATCATGCCATGGCCCCAGTTATTATTCGAACCGTTTTTCTCAACCAGCTACTGCACATATTGTGAGGTGGTTTTTTTGGCACGTCTTGTCGAAGCAGAGATCGTGTCCCCTTATCATGGGATTCTCATCAATATGGATGTGGGTAACCCAACCGCGCCATCAATCATGATGCTTGGGGAATAAGCGAGTTTTACCCGGCAAGTGGGGAGGCGTATAGTTTCTTCCTCCCTTATAAAGGGGTAAGGGTTCCACCTTTTTACCCACGCTTTCTTCTCACCTGCCCATCCATTCTTGCGCAATCGAGCTCCAGCGCCCAAGTTCGCATTTTCTTCGAAGAACCACTCCAAATATGTCTGGAGCGGGAGGCAAGTGGATGGCCTCTACCGTCCGGAAGAAGGACATCAAGAAACTTCGGGAGGCCGGGTGTCTAGCCCAAGAAATCGGCCACCGTCTCCCGATGGCGGGATAGATCATCCCTGCCCCGGAACCCCACGAAAGGGTCATATTCCTCCCTCATTTTATCCGCGGGCTAGGTTTTCCCCTCCACCCATTTGTTCGCGGCATAATGTATTATTACGGGATCTATTTTCATGATCTATCCCCCAATTCCTCCCTCAATATCTTGGCATTCATTGTCGTGTGCGAGGCTTTTCTCGACATCCCTCCACACTTTGCCTTATGGCTGAAGATCTTTAATGTGAAGCCCAAGGTAGTTGGCGGTGAGCACGCTGAGTGCGAGGGCGCTATGGTGAGCAAGAGGCCCAACGTCACATGGCCAACAAGTACCTTCAATGATTCCGTCAGGGAGTGGCAACATGATTGGTTTTACATTACCGAGCCGCGCGGCGCAAAGTGGGGCGCTGCTCCCGAGTTCCGATCCGGAGACCCTCTGCGGCTCACGTCCTGGCTCAAGAAGGGCCTGGACTGGTCTTCATCCGACGAACTGCTGGCGCTCCAGACGCGCGTCAAGGATATAGAAGACAAGAATATCGAACTTGTCAATGTAGTCCAGGTGATGTTATTCCGTCAGATCCTACCTTGTCAACACCGGACTTACAATCTATGAGAATTCGATCCTACCAAGCACCAGACCCTGCGAGAGCTCTTTGGCTCCTCGCACGAAGACATCTGGAAGGTGCTTTTTAAGCCCGACAAATCATGGCCGGACTCGGCCGAGGACCGCAGGTACTAACTGTCCCGCCCTGCAAGCTCGGTAAGTTACCATACGTTTTATTCGCATAACTCAAGGGAAATGCTTAATGTGTTTTACACAACTCTCCTAGGGCTGGACGAAGAAGGCGGGGCGGATCCAATGTCCAGCCCCGCTGCCCGAGGAACCGACCGGCCCACTTCTGATGAAGATGTTAGACCTGGCGCCTTACAAGGTGCCGGAGAAGAATACCGAAAAGGAAGCCAAAAAGACACGGGGCGGCCTTCGTCACCGTGCCCGACCCGCCTCCAAAGAGGACGAGGAGGAGGAAGACAAATTCCCAGTAGGGGGAAGAAAGAAGAGGACGGCCTCCATACACTTGGAGGCCGAGTCGCCTAAAAGGGGAAAACTCTTCTTCTGGAAGAGTCCACTGTCGTCGCCGATAGCAGCCCGACATGGGATCCTAGGGCCCAGCCCCTAGTGAACCCGTAAGTATATAAAATCTGAACATGTTCATGTGTCCGGACCCATCATGGCATAGTATTTTAACCTGAGCCATATTTTTTGTAGTCCGACGGGGTCCCGTTCTGAATAATCCTCGTCCGAGGATTTGCTGAGCTCGGATGCTATGGAGAGCGGGACGCATCCGAAGGCCCCTCCCCCCGAACATATGATCAACACCGAGGCTTCGTCCCAGAGGGACTTCGTCCAAGGAGGGGCGGAGAAAATCGTAAAGGCGGCGCCTGGAGGTCAAACTTCGGGGGCCGGAGACACACGGGAGAAGATCCCCACAGGAGTCGACAGCCGGGACCATCTTGAATTCGGCCCCCAGTTGGACACAGTTTCGGAGACCAATACGGCTTTGGAATCAAGCAGGCGACCTTCCTCAGCTGGAGAGGGCGTCCTTGTTCCACCGATGACCTCTGTCCATCCAGAGGCACGGGGTGCTTTATTGGCGGCGCTGAAGAGCGCCTCCATCGTCGATGAACACTGTGCCCTTATGGGTGCGGTGATTGAGAAGATTCAGTCCGCAGAAAATGGACTGAATGAAGCCTGTATCGACCTTATGAGAGGTTTTGAGGTATGTTTTATACGGTTTCGAAGAGTGTCATAGTATGGATAGTAGCCCCTGATACACTGTCCGGTGGACGAAAGAACCAGACAGAGGATCAAATATATTTTTCGCAGGAAGACTCATTTGATGACATCTATCTCTCTTCTTTTGTAAGCAGGCGTCTGTAGCGGCTACTGCCACTCATACCGCGAAGGTTTCCGGACTGAATCAAAGTCTGGAGCGGGCTGAAGCGGAGCTTGGCTAGTTAAAAAGGCAGTTGGAAGATCAACAAGGTATGCACAAATATTATTTGCGTTTAGTGCGAACGAATTTTCAGTATGATAGAATATGTGTCATGATTTGTGCCAGGGGTGACGACCAAAGACGAGGCTCCGAAGAAGGCTGTTGCCGAGGCCGAGGAAAAGGCAGCCACAGAGCAGGCTCTTCGTGAGAAGCATGAGGCCAAGGTTGTGGAAGCTAGGCAAGAGCTCCAAGAGGCCATGAAAAAATGCGAGACCCTGGAGCAGAGTTTAACGGAGAAAGAATCCGAACTCACCAGGGCTCATTAGGCCATGTGCGATGCCCGTGGGAAAACCCATGACGCCCTGGAGGAGATGCAAGAGGTGAGGGAGATCACGGCGGGTAAGGTTTTTTCCATGTAAAGCAAGTATTTCAGGAGAAAATTATGCTTTATAATTTTTAGTTTGGATTTCTCCAGGGGTATTTGCAGAACTTCTTCGCAGCATATCGGATGCCACCCAATTCTACTGAGCCGAAGAGGGGAATACTATGGATAAGCTCTTCTGTTTGCAGTATCTGGCACCAAATTATCCGGTGCCTTTTACCGATCAGCTGAAACAGCTGATCGAACTGCATAAGGCGGCTGAACTAGCCATGAAGGATTTGATTATCGCGCGATGGCCTGCCGAGCCGATTCCAGCTAGCTACTTCGAACTCGTGAAGCGGCTTGTTAGTACCTGCCCTTGACTTGACGTCATCAAGCGATCGGTCTGCATAGAAGGTGCACGAATGGCCTTTGCCCCGCAAAGGTGCATTGGGGGAAGATTGATGCTGAAAAGCTGATGACCGAGGGACCGCCAGAGGGAAAGGAGCACCGCAAGCCTGAATTGTATTATGAAAGTGTCCTAAAAGGATCCTTCCTTGCGGCGGAGCAATGCACCAAGGACATTGTATTTCCATGAATATAGTCATGTTGTCCTTTGTAATGTGTGAACAAGGTCATTTCTATTATTTATTGCCTGTTGTAAAAGTTTACCCTCCTGCGCGGTCGTTTTATATATTAAACCTGAGAATTGGACAGTCGTCGGCTTCTGCCCCCTTGTCAGAAATACGGGGGTGTTCGGGATAAACCTGATCACTCTTTACCCTAGTGTTGGGTCCTTTGAAGGAGGTGTTAAGCATGGTGAACCAGGCAATCAGACTATAGGGCTTTATCATTCTCACTTAGCCATAGGAGCATTAGGAAGGTAGGCGCAGCCCCTGGTGTTCGGAAGACCGCACGAGGGGCCCTATAGGCACCTGATCGAAAGAAGAACCGATCCATCGCACGCTACATTGGTTATGGCATTATGCGGGAGAAATCCTTAAAGATTTTACAACCTCTCGAACAGCTGACCAGCTCTCGCCGTATCATGACAGTCAATTTTTGGCTTTCTCTACTGAGGTGCTCGTCCAGAAGAACCGGGACACAATCGCAGTAGTTCTCCCTGTGCCGCCTTAGCCGATATAGCAGAACGTAAGGCAGCAAAACATGGGAGCCGGGCAAACCCAACATTTGACCCAAGACATGATTCGGAGCTGATGCATATAATGCTATAAGTTCGGGGTGCCGAACTTCCGTGAAGGTGTTCGGACTTTATTGCCGTATCATGGGTAAAATGAAGCCCCTGTCAAAGGCATATCACGGTGTATGGATGCCACTTAACAAAAGAGTTTCAATAAGAAATAACAGCAAATAAGCGTCATATAAATCCACATGTTGTATTTGAATAATACGTCGAAGCGTATGAGTACAGGTAATGTGATAAAAAAGGGGAATATGACTGTGGAACCTGCTAGGACCGGTGAGGAGGAAGATGTGTCCAGATCCGGAGTATAGTCGGATGGACGTCGCGAGGAATATCTAAAGATTCCCTTGTGCGTTTGAGCTGGTACCATGTCACTGGTCCCGGTCTGCGCAAAGGTGAGCGTGCGAAGGAAATTATAAGAAATATTTGTGTGCCGGAGAGCGGTTGAGCCGCGATATGTGGCATGTTCTGGACTTTGCCGGAATGTTTAGTTGAGCCCTGGACGATCCGGGCTATCCTGTCGTGAAGTAGTTCGGACTACTTTGAATGTGTCCGGGGTTTTAGCCGTCGACTCAAGATTTGACCGAAAGGTGCCCTCCATTGCTTCTGTTGTTAAAGCAACGGCGTACTCTGTGGTATCGAGGGAGAGTTCGGCCTCGCCATTAACCGTGATGACGCCGCGCGGACCGGGCATCTTGAGTTTACGGTAGGCATAATGTGGCACCATGTTGAATCGAGCGAACGCAGTTCGCCCGAGCAGTGCCTGATAATCACTGCGAAAGGGGACGATGTCGAAGATTAACTCTTCGGCACGGTAATTGTCCGGTGATCCGAA
Organism: Triticum urartu; assembly: GCF_003073215.2. Lineage (NCBI taxonomy): Eukaryota > Viridiplantae > Streptophyta > Magnoliopsida > Poales > Poaceae > Triticum > Triticum urartu. Next base: position 602,987,595 of record NC_053023.1, on the reverse strand, counting down.
GACTACCTCGAGGGCGATGGAGCCGGTACAGCTGGTCTCCACGCCTGGTATAATACCTCTAAAGGTGGCTTTAGTGGGTTTGATCATCGAATGATCGATGCCCATCTTGCGCACTGTGTCCTGGTAAAGCAGATTTAGACTGCTGCCTCCATCCATAAGGACTTGTGTGAGGTGGAACCCGTCAATTATTGGGTCGAGGACTAGTGCGGCTGGATTGCCGTGACTGGTGTTGACCGGACGATCCATTGGGTTGAAGGTGACCGGCCCTAGTTTGTATTGCGGGCTGACTAGTTTCGTTAGGTCGACATCCCTAAGGGTGTGCATCCGGTCCGAGTTGGGAGTGTGGGTGGCGTTTACCATATTCATCGTTTGTATTTGCTGGAGAGATTTCTTTTGTCCTCCTCTATTCGGTGATCTGGGCTCCTCATCGCTGTCATCACTTTGAGATCCCTTATCTTCGTTTTTGGCGCCTAACCTGCCAGCTTGTTTGAAGACCCAACATTCTCTGTTGGTATGATTGGCTGGTGTTCCTGGTTTGCCATGAATTTGGCATGGACGGTCGAGTATGCGGTCCAAACTGGACAAACCCAAATTGTCATTTTTGAGTGGCCCTGTCAGCTGACTGGACTTAGAGCTATTAAATCCAGCATTGACTGTTGTGTCTTCGGCGCTTTCACCATGTTTGCGGCGTTTGTGTTTGTTGCGCCAGGGTTTGCCGTTGCTATCTCTGGCCTCTGATTTGCCAGTGTTGCTTGCTGTGTTGTTGCTACGAGCCAACCAGCTATCCTCGCCCGCACAGAAGCGGGTCATGAGTGTCGTGAGGGCTGCCATGGACCTTGGCTTCTCTTGGCCGAGATGTCGGACGAGCCACTAGTCACGGATGTTATGTTTAAAGGCCGCTAGGGCTTCGGCATCCGGACAGTCCACAATTTGGTTCTTTTTGGTCAGGAACCGGGTCTAGAATTTCCTGGCTGACTCTCCGGGCTGTTGTGTTATGTGACTCAAATCATCAGCATCCGGTGGTCGCATATATGTGCCCTGGAAGTTATCCAGGAATGCGTCTGCCAGGATCTCCCAACTTCCGATGGAGTTTCCTGGCAAGCTATTCAGCTAATGCCGAGCTAGTCCTTTGAGTTTCAATGGGAGATATTTGATGGCGTGTAGATCATCCCCGCGTGCCATGTGAATGTGGAGGAAGAAATCCTCGATCCATACCGCGGGGTCAGTAGTACCATCGTATGATTCAATGTTCACGGGTTTAAACCCTTCTCGGAATTCATGATCCATTACTTCATCAGTGAAGCATAGCGGGTGTGCGGCGCCTCTATGCTGGGCTATGTCATGACGCAGTTTGTACGAGTCTTGTCTGCTGTGTTTGGCCTGGCCGGATTTGTTTTTGGTATATCCGGCATGACAGTCGTCGTCATGTGTTGGGGAGCGCGCTCGTGATTCGAAGCTCGATCTTTTGTGTCCTGCTTTGTTTTCCAATACGTCTCGCAGGTCCTGCGTGTTACCCCGGGCCTTGCTGTTTTAGTTTGACTGGCGACGGGGTGCGGGCTGGACTTCGGGCTTATATGCCACTTTGTCGCGGCCACGAGGTGGCCGGTTTGCCGCATCATACGATGGAAGCGCATGCTTTAATGCTTCCTCTTCAAGTTGGGGTAGCAACCCGCGCTTTGGGAAACTTTTGATTGGGCGCTTGAGTTCATGTTCCTCGGCTGCCAGGACCTCAGTCCATCTATCTGCTAGCAGATCTTGCTCAGCTTGAAGCTGTTGTTGCTTTTTCTTCAGGCTTTTTGCTCTAGCAATAAGACGGCGCTTGAAGTGCTCCTGTTCGAGGGGATCCTCGGGCACGATAAATTCTTCATCGCCGAGGCTCACCTCGTCTGGGGAGAGAGGCATGTATTGTTATCCTACGATTCTTCGTGTCAATGTCAAAACCGGTGGATCTCGGGTAGGGGGTCTCGAACTGTGTGTCTAAGGCGGATGGTAACAGGAGGCAGGGGACACGATGTTTTACCTAGGTTCGGGCCCTCTTGATAGAGGTAAAACCCGACGTCCTGCTTGATTGTTCTTGATGATATGAGTATTACAAGGGTAGATATACCACGAGATCAGAGAGGCTAAACCCTAGAAGCTAGCCTATGGTATGATTGTATGTTGTCATATGCACTAAAACCCTCCGGTTTATATAGGCACTAGAGGAGGGATAGGGTTACACAAAGTCGGTTACAAGGGAGGAGATATACATATCCATATTGCCAAGCTTGCCTTCCACGCCAAGGAAAGTTCCATCCGGACACGAGACGAAGTCTTCAATCTTGTATCTTCATAGTCCAACAGTCCGGCCAAAGGATATAGTCCAGCTTTCCGGAAACCCCCTAATCCAGGACTCCCTCAGTAGCCGCTGAACCAGGCTTCAATGACGATGAGTCCGACGCGCAGTGTTGTCTTTGGCATTGCAAGGCGGGTTTCTCCTCCGAATACACCATGGAAGAGTTTGAATGCAAGGATAGTGTCCGACCCTGTAAAATAAGTTCCACATACCACCATAGAAAGAATAATGCTTCCGTAAATCCAATCTGCTGACAGGCTTCGATAGCATGACATCACTTCATGGCCTGGTTATTATTCGAACCGCTTTTCTCAACCAGCTCCGCACACATCGCGAGGCAGTTTTCTCGATATGTCTTGTCAAAGCAGAGATCGTGTTCCCCTTATCACGGGATTCTCATCAATACGGACGTGGGTAACCCAACCGCGCCATCAATTACGACGCCTGGTGAATAAGCAGTTTTGCCAGGCAAGTGGGGAGACTCATCGCCTCCTCCTCCCTTATGAAAGGGACAAAGATCTACTTTTTTCGCCCACGCCTTCTTCCTTCTCGCTCTCCCATTCCCGCACACTCGAGCTCTAGCGCCCAAGCTCGCGTCCTTCTTCTCAAACCACTCCAAGCATGTCTGGAGAAGGAGGCAAGTGGATGGTCTCCTCCGTCACGGAGGAGAACGTCAAAAAATTATGGGAAGCCGGATATCTGGCCGCGGATATCGCGCACCGGCTGCCCGATGCAGGGCAGATCGTTCCAACGCCCGAACCCCATGAGAGGGTAGTTTTTCTTACCCATTTTGTCCGTGGACTGGGATTTCCCCTCCACCCATTTGTCCGTGGGCTCATGTTCTACTATGGGATGGATTTTCATGATCTGGCCCCCAACTTCATCCTCAACATCTCGGCGTTTATCGTCGTGTGCGAGGCCTTCCTCCGCATCAGGCCCCACTTCGGCCTATGGCTGAAAACCTTCAATGTCAAACCGAAGGTGGTGAGCGGCCAGCAAGAAGAGTGCGGAGGAGCCATTGTGGGCAAGATGCCTAATGTCACCTGGCTCGAGGGAACCTATGTGGATACCATAAAGGGGTGGCAATCGGGGTGGTTCTACATCACCGAGCCGCGCGACTCCAACTGGGTGGCGGCCCCCAAATTTTGATCCGGAATCCCCACGCGGTACCTCCTGGAAAAAGAAGGGCCTGTCCTGGGGTTCTTCAACAGAGCTAACCGGACTCCAGACCTGTATCCAAAACATGATGAACAAGAAAATTGAACTTATCAATGTGGTCCAGGTTATGCTCGTCCGCCGGATCCTTTCGTGCCAATGACGAACATTCAATTTGTGGGAGTTTGACTCGGCCAAGCACTAGATGCTGTGAGAGCTCTACGACACGACGCACAAGGACGTCTGGAGGGTGATGTTCAAGAGTGCCCCGAGATCCCTCCCCCTCTTACCGAAGACCGCGGACTCAGCGCAAAGCGCCATGCCGGTCCGGTAAGCATATATATTTCTCGGGGTATTTATTTGCCCAGGTTTAGTTATGTGTAGGATCTAAGCTCCCACGTCTCTAACAGGACTGGATAAAGACAGCGGAGCAGCTTGATTGCCTAGCCCCCCTGCCCGAAGATGCAGAAACGCTCTTTTGACAAAGATGCTGAGCCCGGCACCTTACGAGGTGCCGGAAAAGACGGCCAAGAAGAAGGCCACGGGGACCCGAAAGGGTCTCCGGCGCAAGATGGTTCTGTCAGACTCATCATCCGATGAGTCCGACGCGCACTCCTCCCACGGAAACGAGGAGGAGGAGAAAAGTTCTCCCCCCCAGCCGGGGAGACAAGGAAAGGAAGGCCGACCCATCTGGGGAGGCCGAAGGGTCCAAGAAGGGAAAGGTCCTCCCTCCGGAATGTGCCACGACGACCGCCGACAGTGGCGACGAGTGGCTACCCAGGGATAAGCCCCTGGCGAAATCATAAGTGTCTGGATGCCATAGTACTTCATGGTATGTTTTATTGTATTGCCTTTACTTATGCCGAACCTGATCATGTAGTCCGTCCCGAGCTCGTCTCGACGTACCCTCGTTGAGTGGCTCTTTGAGCATGTCGGATATGAACAGCGGTTCTCCTCCGATGGCTTCCACCCCCCGCCCTACGGACGACGCCGATGTGGTGTCTCAAAGGGCACCGACCCAAGGGGAGGCGGTCCTGGGGGCGCCTCATGGTGACCTCCCGGACCATGGGTACCAAGGGAGCGAGGCTCCTACGGGCTTCGAGTTCGGGCCCCAGCCGGACACTACGCCGGAACCTTCAATGGTTCCGGACTCCGGCAGGTGGTCCCCCTTTAAGGGGGGCCAACCATCCGTGCCGGTGTCCTCTGTCCAACTAGAGGCACCGGACAACCTGCTGGAAGCGCTTCGCAGCGCTTCCATCGAAGAAGAGAACCTCACTATCATGAGTGCGGTGGTCGAGAAGGTTCAGTCCGCCAAAATCGGACTGACCGAAGCCTACGCGAGCCTCCTAACAGGCTTTGAGGTAAGCAATCAAAGTATAAGAAAATATACCGCATAGATAGTAGCCCCTGATGCTCTCTTCGGCGTTCGTGAAGAAAAGCCGAATAGAGGATCAAATGATAACTCAGGAGTCTAATTATAGTATGTGTACGTGTATGTGCAGGCTTCACTGCTGGCCGCTGCCACACGTACTGCGGAGGTCGCGGCGCTGAAGCAGGACCTGAAGCGGTCCGAGGACAAGCTCGGCCTTACCAAGAGGCAGCTCGAAGAGAGCAAAGGTAAGAAATACCCCTATCTATGTAGTTAAAAAGAAGTTCGGGTGTAAAGTAATAGGATCATCATGGATTTGTCAGGGGCCACGACCGAGGTGGCGACCCTGAGGAAGGCGTTGTCCGAGGCCAAAGACAAAGCGGCCAAGGAACGCGTTGAATGGGAGAAACAAGAAGCCCGAGTGGGCGAGGTGCAGCAAGAGCTCGAGGCTATCGCCAAAAAGCACGAGTCCTGGGAGCTGGACTGTAAAACGCGAAAGCCCAAGCTCGCGCAGGCGCTTGAGAGCTTCCGGAGCGCCAAGGCCGAAGCCCACAAGGCCCTCCAGGAGATTGATGAGGCGAAGAAGATAGTAGTGGGTAAGGCATTAAATATGCAAAGCAAACATGTGAAGGGGAATTTCCTTTTTCTTACCCGAGTTCGGAGCTCTCCAGGAGCATTTGCAGATCTTCCCTGCAGTGTGCTGGATGCCGCGGAATTTTACCAGGCTGAGGAGGGGAGCTCAACGGAGAAGTTGTTTTGGTCTCAGTATGCTGGGACCGAACACCCCGTGGCCTTGAGCGACCAGCTGAAGCAGTTCGTCGAACTTCACAAGGCGTCCGAACAGGCCATGAGGGGCCTTATAGTCTGGATGTGGCCCGGCAAGTCCCTGTCCGGAAGCTACTTCGGTCTGGTGCAACGGCTGGTGGAAGCCTGCCCACGGCCTGAGGTCATCAAGCGGTCCGTCTGCCTCGAAGGTGCGTGCAGGGCTTTTGCCCGAGCGAAGGTGCATTGGGCGAAGCTGGACGCCGTGAAGCTTGTGAAGGAGGGGCCGCCGGAGGGCAAGGAGCATCGCCGCCCCGAGAATTATTATGAGGGTCTCCTGGAGGGATCCCGCCCAGTGGCAGATGAGTGTGCCAAGGATGTAATTTTTGAATGAACATACTCATGTGACCCTGTAAAATGAAACGAGTTCATTTGTGCCATGCGACGCTTTCTGAATTTAAAATATTACCTTCTGTGCGGCCGTTTATAAATTCTGAAAGTTGGCCAGTCGTCGGCTTCTGCCCCCATGTAACTAGTACCGGGGTGTTCGGGATAAACCTGAACACTCTTTACCCCAATTTTGGGTCCTCCAAGGGAGGTGTTCAGCACAACGAACCAGGCAATCGGACTATAATGCTTTAACACTCTCACTTAGCCATAGAAGTCTATGATTTTAAATTTTTGGCGAAGCCCCTGGTATTCGGAAGGGCGAATTTGGGGGACTATACACGCCCGAACAAGGTCGACTCCTCGCCCGAAACGGAAAAAGTCTTTAAGGACTTGAGACCTCTCGAACAGCGACTAGTCTCTCGCCTTATCATGACATTCGGTTTTTGGCTTTCTCTACTGAGGTGCTCGTCCGGAAGAACCGGGACACAATCGCAGTAGTTCTCCCACCGCTACCTTAGCCGATATAGCGGAATGTAAGGTACCAAAGCATGGGAGCCGGGCAACCCAACATTTGACCCAAGACATGATTCGGAGCTGATGCATATAATGCTATAAGTTCGGGGTGCCGCACTATTGAAAGTGTTCGGACTTCTTGCGCCGTATTATGGGGTGAACGAGAGCCCCTGGCGTACTGACCGTACCCAAGCGTGCAGGTGCGGAATGTCGTAAATGGACATATAAGAGAAAGAGAAAAACTTAAATAATGCAATAACAAATTAATAATATGCATTGTTATTTGAATAATTCGTCGAAGTGCACTGGTACAAGTAGTGCAATAACCGTAAAGTAGGACAATTCGAAATGTCCTATCCAAGGCAAGCTACACAATAATAGTGAAAAGCGGGTATATCAAGTATTACTAGAGACCACCTGGCGGTTCCCGTGTTCATCTTAGCTTCTTCCCGCCTTGGTTGTTGCTTCCGGAATGTGTTGGGCCGTCGAACTGCCGGAAAGGCCTTCCGAAGGATTACGCCCTGAAAGAGAGAGGGAATGCCAAAGGTATACATCCCCTGGTGTGGTTAAGCCACAATGCGGGGCGTGTCCTGATTGTGCCCCCACCAATGTCCATGGTATTTTCAATGCGTAGTTATGTACGCGCGGCACGAATTTCGTTGCTGCACTGGGACTGGGATGGGGGCCGAATTGCTATGCGAGCGTAGATCGCGCCAGGCGATCCTGTTGCAGATTATTCCGGACGCGCTTGAAGGTGTCCGGGGGATATAACACCGAATGAGTGGTCTGTCTAAACAGGCTGCTTTGTGCCTCTGCTGCAAGGGCCGCAGTGTGCTCTTCCATACGGAGCGAGCGTTCTGTGTTTCCATTTACTATTATGACCCCACGAGGACCTGGCATCTTGAGCTTGAGGTATGCATAATGCGGCACTGCATTGAATTTTGCAAATGTTGTCCGTCCGAGCAGTGCATGATAGCCACCGCGAAACGGGACGATGTCGAAGATTAACTCTTCGCTTCAGAAGTTATCCGGTGACCCGAAGACCACTTCTAGTGTGATTGAGCCTGTGAAATGGGCCTCTACACCTGGGATGACACATTTAAAGGTGGTTTTGCTGGGTTTGATCCTTGAGGGATCGATACCCATTTTTCGCACTGTATCCTGATAAAGTAGGTTCAGGCTGCTGCCGCCGTCCATAAGGACTCGAGTGAGATGAAATCCATCAATGATGGGGTCTAGGACCAGTGCGGCAGATCCTCCATGATGGATGCTAGTGGGGTGGTCCCTGCGATCGAAGGTGGTCGGACAAGCAGACCATGGGTTGAACTTCGGGGTGACGGGCTCCATCGTGTAGACGTCCCTTAGTGCACGCTTCCGCTCCCTCTTGGGAATGTGGGTTGCGTATATCATGTTTACTGTCTTTACTTGTGGGGGAAACACCTTCTGTCCCCCTGGGTTTGGCGGCCGGGGCTCCTCCTCGTCATCGCTATGCAGCCCCTTGTCCTCGTTTTCGGTATTTAACTTGCCGGCCTGCTTGAACACCCAGCATTCTCTGTTGGTGTGATTGGCTGGCATTTCAGGGGTGCCGTGGATTTGACACGAGCTATCCAGTATGCGATCCAGACTGGACATAGCTGGAGTATTTCTTTTGAATGGCTTTTTCCGCTGACCAGATCTAGAGCCTTTGAATCCGGCGTTGACTGCCGTATCTTCGGTGTTATCGCCGTTGTTGCGGTGCTTTGGTCTATTACGACGCTGCCTACCGTTAACATCTTTGGTATCCGAGGTATCCGGATTCCTTGATGTGTTGTTGTTGTGAGCCAGCCAGCTGTCCTCGCCCGCGCAAAAGCGGGTCATGAGTGTTGTGAGGGCTGCCATAGATTTCGGCTTCTCCTGGCCAAGATGGCGGGCGAGCCACTCATCGTGGATGTTATGTTTGAATGCCACTAGGGCTTCTGCATCCGGACAGTCTACGATTTGATTTTTCTTGGTCAGGAACGGTGTCCAGAATTGTCTGGCCGATTCCCCTGGCTGCTGGGTTATGTGGCTCAAGTCATCAGCAAACAGTGGCCGCACATAAGTGCCCTGGAAGTTGTCAAGAAATGCATCTTCCAAATCCTCCCAACTACTGACGGAATCTGCTGGCAAGCTATTCAGGCAATGCCGAGCTGGTCCTTTGAGTTTTAGTGGGAGGTACTTGATGGCATGTAGATCGTCACCGCGAGCCATGTGGATGTGAAGGAGGAAATCCTCAATCCATACAACGGGATCTGTTGTGCCGTTGTATGATTCGATGTTTACGGGTTTGAAACCCTCCGGGAATTCATGATTCATGACTTCATCAGTGAAGCATAGCGGGTGTGCGGTGCCTTTGTGCCGGGCTATATCCCGATGTAGTTCGTATGGGTCTTGTCTGCTGTATTCGACCCGGCCGGATTTACTCTTGGTGTATCCGATGCTACGATCATCGTCCCATGTGGGCGCACGTGTTCGTGTCCCGTATATTGACCTTGCGATTTTTGCCTTGCTGTCCAGGATGTCTCGCAGGTCCTCTGTGTTGCCCCAGGCCTTGGTATCTTTGACTGAGTGGCGATGGGGTGCAGGCTGAACTTCGGGCTGAAACGCCTCTCTGGCTCGGCCGCCTAGTGGCCGGTCAGCCGCGTTGTACACTGGTGAATGAGGTTTGAATGCTTCCTCCTCGAGGTGAGATAGCAACCTGTGTTTTGGGTAACTCTTGGACGGGCGCTCGAGTTCATGCTCCTTGGCCGCAAGGACTTCGGTCCACCTGTCTGCTAGCAAGTCTTGATCAGCTTGAAGCTGTTACTGTTTCTTCTTTAGGCTATTTGCCGTGGCCATAAGCCGGCGCTTGAAGCACTCTTGCTCGACGGGGTCCTCAGGCACGATAAATTCGTCGTCGCCGAGGCTCGCCTCGTCTTCGGAGAGAGGCATGTAATTGTCCTCCTCTGGTTCTCCATCTGCTGCCTGCTCTGGAGGGCTAGCTTGTTCGTCCTCCAGCTCTTCGCCGTGCTGGAGGGGATTGTTTTCTTCGGCGCTATCCGGAGTGTTATTATCTCCTGTGTCGGTATCACTGCTCTTACTATGGCGGGACTTAGAGCGGCGCCGCTAACGTCGGCGCTTGGGTTGCTTCTTGGAGGGGTCATCCTCCACTTTCTCCTCGCCATTAGCTTCTTTGGGGGTGTCCACCATATATATATATATATCATATGATGAGGTGGCGGTCCAGTGCCCCGAGGGCGGTGGATCCTGTTCGTCTCCAGCTTTGTCGTCCATACCGTCGAAGTCTTTAGAGCCAAAGTCGAGCATGTCGGTTAAGTCGTTGACAGTGGCTACTAAGTGGGTGGTGGGTGGGTAGCGAATTTCTTCGTCGTCCGCATCCCATTCTAGCCGGACATAGTTCGGCCAAGGTTCTCCTGACAGGGAGAGAGACCTTAATGAATTTAACACATCTCCAAAGGGTGAGTGCTGAAAGATATCTGCGGAGGTGAAATCCATGATCGGCGCCCAATCAGACTCGACGGGCACAGATACGAGCGGCTCGGAGTCCGTGGCCGAGGATGAATCCAGTGGTTCGGTATCACGGCTCTCGTAAGGGGTGAAGTCAGCATCCGGCACTATCGCCACTGAGAGTGCGGCCTCCATGGCGGGGTCCATCCCTCTGCTTTTGGATGGCGCGACTTGCTCCAGATTAAAGGCCGGAGTAGCTGCGGATGCGATCTCCCGAACACTGTCCGACGGTAGAGTTACGTCTTGCTCGTCGTGACTGCGCGGCTCGTCCAGCATGGGCTCGAATCCATCGAAGATCAAGTCTCCCTGGATATCGGCCGTGTAGTTCAAGTTTCCAAATCTGACCTGATGGCTAGGGGAGTAGCTCTCAATCTGCTCCAGATGGCCAAGTGAATTGGCCCGCATTGCAAAGCCGCCGAATATGAAGATCTATCCGAGGAGGAAAGCCTCACCCTGGACCGCATCGCTAGCGATGATCGAAGGAGCCATCGAGCCTTATGGTGACGACACAGTGGAACTCTCAGTGAAAGCACCAATGTCGGTGTCAAAACCGGCGGATCTCGGGTAGGGGGTCCCGAACTGTGTGTCTAAGGTGGATGGTAACAGGAGGCGGGGGACACGATGTTTTACCCAGGTTCGGGCCCTCTTGATAGAGGTAAAACCCTACGTCGTACTTGATTGTTCTTGATGATATGAGTATTACGAGAGTAGATCTACCACAAGATCAGAGAGGCTAAACCCTAGAAGCTACCCTATGGTATGATTGCATGTTGTCCTACGGACTAAAACCCTCTGGTTTATATAGGCACCGGAGGGGGGCTTGGGTTACACAAAGTCGGTTACAAGGGAGGAGATCTACATATCCGTACTGCCAAGCTTGCCTTCCACGCAAAGGAAAGTCCCATCCGGACATGAGACGAAGTCTTCAATCTTGTATCTTCATAGTCCAACAGTCCGGCTGTCCGGAGACCCCCTAATCCAGGACTCCCTCACTCCGTCTGTTGCCTGTTCCTTGGGGCTGGCTTTCCCATCCTCCTGCTCAAAGCCTGGCTAGAGGGGATTGTCTTCGTCTTCGGCACTATTTGCAGCATTATTGTCTCCTGTGCCAGTATCGCTGTTTTTGCTATGGCGGGGCTTAGAGCGGCGCCGTTGACGCCGGTTCTTGGATTGCTTCTCAGGGGGATTATGCTCCATTGCCTTATTGCCATCGCTTTCTTTGGGGGTGTCCACCATGTATATATCATACGATGAGGTGGCAGTCCAGCGCCCTGTGGGTGGTGGTTCCTGTTCGTCTCCCGCATCGTCGTCCATACCGTCGATGTCTTCGCAGTCGAAGTCGAGCATGTCGGTTAGGTCGTCGACAGTGGCTTCCAAGTGGGTGGGGGGTGGGGAACAAATTTCTTTGCCGTCCGCTTCCCACTCGAGCCGGACATAGTTCGGCCAACGGTCTCCTGACAAGGAGAGAGACCGTAATGAATTTAGCACGTCGCCTAGGGGCGAGTGCTGAAAGATATCCGCGGAGGTGAACTCCATAATCGGTGCCCAACCAGATAGGATGGGCATGGACGCGAGCGGTTCGGAGCCTGTGGCCGGGGACGAATCCGAGTGTCTGGCAACACAGGTCTCATAGGAGGTGAAGTCAGTATTCGGCTCTATCGCCGCTGAGTGTGCGGCCTCCGTGGTGGGGTCCATCCACCCGTCCTCGGATGGTGCGATCTGTTCTAGATTGAGGGATGGAGTAGTTACAGGTGTGATCTCCCAAACACTATCCGATGGTAGAGCTAAATGATGCTCATCGTGACTGTGCGGCGTACCTGACATGGGTTCGAATCCGTCGAAGATCAAGTCTCCGCGGATGTCGGTGGTATAGTTCAAGCTTCCAAACCTGACCTGATGGCCAGCGGCGTAGCTCTCGATCTGCACGAGATGGCCGAGCGAGATGGCCCGCAGTACGAATCCGACGAATACGAAGATCTATATGGGGAGGAAAACCTCACCCTGGATCGCATCGTTGCTGATGATCGAAGGAGCCGTCAAGACTTATGATGACAACACAGTGGAACTCCCAATGAAAGCACCAATGTCGGTGTCAAAACCGGCGGATCTCGAGTAGGGGGTCCCGAACTGTGTGTCTAAGGCGGATGGTAACAGGAGGCGGGGGACACAATGTTTACCCAGGTTCAGGCCCTCTCGATGGAGGTAATACCCTACTTCCTACTTGATTGATCTTGATGATATGAGTATTACAAGAGTTGATCTACCACGAGATCGAAGAGGCTAAACCCTAGAAGCTAGCTTATGGTATGATTGTTGTTGTCCTACGGACTAAAACCCTCCGGTTTATATAAACAACAGAGGGGCTAGGGTTACACAGAGTCGGTTACAAGGGAGGAGATATACATATCCGAATTGCCAAGCTTGCCTTCCACGCAAAGGAGAGTTCCATCCGGACACGGGACGAAGTCTTCAATCTTGTATCTTCATAATCCAACGGTCCGGCCAAAGTATGTAGTCCGGCTGTCCATGGACCCCTAATCCAGGACTCCCTCAATCGTGCCGCATGCTCGTGCCTCCCGTGGCCGGTTGTGTTGCCGCAGAGGCCTCACCGCCCCTACTACTCCCACCGTTGGCCAGGCCATCCCTCCACTCACCCACACCCCCTGTTATTCTGCGGCGACGGCAGCCTCACACCGCAGCCGAACCAGTGAACCATCGTACTCATCTCCGCGCTTGCTTCCACTGCCACGTCTTTCCTGGCTCCGCGTCGTCCCCTTCCTAGGCCTCACCGTCGTCCACCGCCCTGGTGCTCTTGGCGCGGCGTGGTCAATGTGGTCAATGAACGACTTCCATCGGAAGAGTACTATCATGGAGAGGCTGACAGCTAGGTCCACGGCAGCCGCAAGGAAGTGCCTCCTTATTATGCGCAAAATAATTATTCCTCCACCTGACAGCTGGGACCCACCTGATAGGCCACCATATTTCGCGAAAAACTTTTCCCCCCTGACTCTTGGGACCCACCAGTTACATCTTCGCACGCAAGGAAGTGCCTCCTTATTACGCACAAAAATGAATACTCCCCTTCTAGTTGGGACCCGGTATAGTGGCAGACTGACTTGTGGGCCTACTAAGTCGACGAGGACGGAGGGCTTTGTCAACTTAGTCAATATGCACGATTCTAGCTCCAGTGACCGTACGATGTCCATCCAACGGCAGTAGTGCTTCTTCAACCTCTGGTCTTCTTGCTCCAGCCGCCCAAACCAGCGCCGGTAGTGCCTCGTGCTCCTACCTCCCATGGCCGGCTGCGACGCGGCGGAGGCCTCACCGCCCCCTACTACTCCCACCGCTGGCTAGGCCATCCATCTACTCACCCATAGCCCCTGTTATACCGCGGCGACGGCAGCCTCGCACCACAGTGAACCAGTGAACCCTCATACTCCTCTATGCGTGGGAATCCACTACCGCATCTTCCCCAGCTCCGCGTCGTCCCCTTCCTAGGCCTCGCCGTCGTCCACCGCCCTGGTGCTCTCGGCGCGGCATGGTCAATGTGGTCAAGGAACAACTTCCATCAGACGTGGACTGTACATGGAGAGGCTGACAGCTGGGTCCACGGCCGCAGCAAGAAAGCGCCTCCTTATTACGCGGAAAATAATGATTCCTCCACCTGACAGCAGGGACCCATCGGACGGGCAACCGTATTTCGTGAAAAAATGTTTCCCCCATGACTGTTGGGACCTACCAGCTACATCTTCGCATGCAAGGAAGTGCGTCCACGCAAAAAAAATGATTCGCCCCCTGACTGCTGGGACCCACCAGCTACATCTTCGCACGCAAGGAAGTTCCTGACAGTCGGGACCCACCTGGTCAAAGCGTACGTAGCGTTGTCATTCCGGTCACGAACGTGTACGTACATACTGGTCGATGTAGAGACGCGCATGTGCCGTAGTAGAGGCGCGCACGTAGCATGTACACGTACATACAGCGGCCAGTGTGCAAGAAAGAAAATACGGCCACCTACGTACATACGGGCGAGGTCTCAGAACGCCTACTCGCGCATACGTACGGCCAGGGCTTGTGTACATGGCTGGGTCGGAACGAAGAAACTACGTCGTCATCGTGTTCATGGGGAGGCAACAGAATGCGTCGTGTTCATCGGGAGGCAACGGAACACGTGGGAGCCAACCGGCTTGGACGGAACATCCGATGGAAACGAGGACTGGGGTACCGCACAACGGAGGAAACGGCCTTGTGTTCGACCGGCCACGTTCGAAACGGGATCCTGTTCATCAGGAGGGGTCTGGCGTACCGCAAAATAGAGGAAACAGACCTCCTATGGTTGGAACAGGGGTCCTTTTCGTCAGGAGGGGTGTGGCGTACCGCGAAATAGAGGAAACGAACTTGTGTTGGAGCGCTACGGTCGAAACAGGGGTCCTGTTCATCGGGAGGGGTGTGGCGTACCGCAAAACGGGACTCCACAGGATCCTGTTCATCTCCACCGTCGACCCCCTCCAGCCTCTACGGGCTACTGTTCATCCACCATTGACCTCCTCCAGCCTCCACCTGTTCATCCACGGGCTCCTATTCATCCACCCTCCACCGCGCGCTACTCCACCGGCTACTGTTCAACCAGCCCTCTCCAAACGGTCTCCTGTTCAACCACCCCTCCATGGGCTACTATTCATCCAGCCCTCCACCTTCTACTGTTCATCCAGCCCTCCACGGGGTGGTCCTGTTCATCTAGCCCTCCACGGGGTCCTGTTCGTCCAGCCCCAACCAACTCGATCGATCGGGGTCCTGTTCATCCAGAGGAAACACCACAGGGTCCTGTTCATCCACCCCCACCGGGAACTGTTCATCCAAACCCACCAGCAACGCTCACTATTCATCCAGAGGCAACATCGACCGGCTTCAATTAGCAGCAGTAGCGAAGGAATCGATCGATCGCTCGGGTTCGATTAGAGCCCAACGCCTTGCTCGGGTTCAGTTAGAGCCCAACGCCTCACACCCACGCGCATGTGTGTACGAGAGAAACGCGCATCCCTCGGCCCCGGCCAACCACCGTAACCAGGAGCACCCCAATATTTTCCTCGCCCTCGCTTCTACCACGGTTTTTTCCATCATGGATGGCCCAAAGAATGTCATGCAGCTGCATCTCCGGCCTGCCCAGGACGAAAAGCCCATTTTCTGTCATGATTTTTTGTCATAGAAGTTGGAGCCCACCACATCTATGATGATACCGGGTTTTGTCACAATTATCGTCATAGAAGTGTCATAAGTATGACAGAAAAAACTCGTTCGGCCCAAAATATCATGGATGTGTCTTTTTTTGTAGTGGTGGACCGGTGCTTGGGTGCTGCCCTTACTTGGACAAGCCTCCCAATTATGATTAACCCCTCTCGCAAGCATCCACAACTACGAAAGAAGAATTAAGAGAAATCAAACTATAGCATGAAACATGTGGATCCAAATCAGCCCCTTACGAAGCAACACATAAACTAGGGTTTAAGCTTTTGTCACTCTAGCAACCCATCATATACTTATTACTTCCCAATGCCTTCTCCTAGGCGCAAATCATGGAGAACTGTCATGTAGTCGACGTTCACATAACACCACTAGAGAAAATACAACATACATCTCATCAAAATATTGAACGAATACAAAATTCAGATGATTACTTATAACAAGACTTCTCCCATGTCCTCAGAAACAAACGTAAATACTCACAAAGCATGTTCATGTTCAAGATTAGAGGGGTAATAAATATCATTAAGGATCTGAACATATGATCATCCACCAAATAAACCAACTAGCATCAACTACAAGGAACAATCAACACTACTAGCAGCCCACGGGTACCAATCTGAGGTTTTGGGACAAAGATTGAATACAAGAGATGGACTAGGGTTTGAGAGGAGAAGGTGCTAGTGAAGATGTTGATGAAGATTGACCCTCCCCCGATGAGAGGATCGTTGGTGATGACGATGGCTTCGATTTCCCCCTCCCGTAGGGAAGTTTCCCTGACAAAATAGATCCGCCAGAGCCCTAGATTGCTTCTTCCTAGGTTCCGCCTTGAGACGGCGACGCTTCATCCCAAAAGCTGCCTTCTTATTTTTCTAGGTCAAAACCCTTCATATAGCAGAAGATGGGCACCCGACGATGGCCAGGGGGACCACAAGCCCTAGGGGTAGGGCACGCCTCCCAGGCTTGTGGCCACCTGGTGGGTCCCCTTCTGTTGTTTCTTCACCTAATATTTTTATATATTCCAAAAAATTCTCCGTAAAGTTTCAAGACATTTGGAGTTGTGCATAATAGTTATCTCACATTTTCTCCTTTCCGGTCCAGAATTCCAGCTGCCGGCATTCTCCCTCTTCTTGTAAATCTTGTAGAATAAGAGAGAAAAGGCATAACTATTGTACCATAATGTGAAATAACAGCCCATAATGCAATAAATATCAACATAAAAGCATGACGCAAAATGGACGTATCAACTCCCGCAAGCTTAGACCTCACTTGTCCTCAAGCGAAAGCCAAAATCGATAATCATGTCCACATGTTTAGAGATAGTGGTGTCGATAAAATAAAATACAGACACGAAGGCATCATGATCATCCTTAGAACAGCAACATATTGTCATATAACTTCTTATGCCAAAGTGAAAATTCATTCACAAGGTAAAGTATGAATCAAAAACTTTATTGAAAACTAACAACCTATGATCTCGGTCATTGCGGCAATTGCAATTTATCATAACATTAGGAAGAGTCAATGCAAACGATTTTATGTACAAAGTTCACATACTCAACTATCATTCAATCTTTCATAATTGCTGACAGTCACGCGATACTTATGAGATCAAAGCTTCAATCAGACACATATGAAGATACGGGCTTATAGTTAAGCCTCCCAACTATTTACCTCAAGGGTAACATCAACAATAATATTTTTTACCACCTACATCCGAGTGGGTATACATGTCTTGATCATCCCCAACACATAGTGCTTGCCAAAAAGAGAAATATGAAAAGAAGGGTGAATATTACCATGACTCTTGTTTACAGGTAGAAGATGAAAGTAAAAGATAGGCCCTTCATAGAGGGAAGTAGAGGTTGTCATGCGCTTTTATGGTTGGATGCACAAAATCTTAATGCAAAAGAACGTCACTTTATATTGCCGCTTGTGATAAAGAACTTTATTATGCAGTACATCGCTTTTATTTCTTCCATATCACAAGTTCGTATAAAGCTTATTTTCCTCACACTAAAAGATCATACATATTTAGAGAGCAATTTTTATTGCTTGCACCTATGACAACTTACTTGAAGGATCTTAATCAATCCATAGGTAGATATAGAGGACTCTCATGGCAAAACTGGGTTGATGGATTTTGGACGCAAAAGTAGTATCTCTACTTGGTGCGGAAGATTTGGCTAGCATAGGACGAGAAGCAAGCTCAACATGTTGGAGGATCCATGATAATATAACTTCTATTCGGATATAAGAAACATAACTCATTATGTTGTCTTCCTTGTCCAACATCAACCTTTTAGCATATAATATTTTAATGAGTGCTCACAGTCACAAAAGATGTCCAAGATAGTGTATTTATATGTGAGACCTCTCTTTCTTTATTACTTCCTATTAATTGCAACAATGACCAAAACTATGTTTGTCAGCTCTCAACAAATTTCAGGTGACATACTTCTTATATGTGAAGTCATCACTTTCCATAAGATTATATATAATTTCTGTATTTCTTTTATTCTCTTTTCCTTGTCCAAGATCAAAGCAAGAAAGAAAAGCCCTCAACTCAAAAGTAGTATTTATTATATAACTCTCGCACTCGATCACAAATAAAAACTCAAAGGCTAGATCATACTAAAACTTTCATTCTACTAAATCAAGATATAACGAAAAGGATCGAACTAAGGTAAAGGATAAAAGTAAAGAGGTGATGGTGATACGATACCGGGCACCTCCCCCAAGCTTGGAACAAGCCAAGGGGAGTGCCCATACCCATGTACTAAAGTCTCCTTCTTCGGAGGTGGTGAAGGTGTTGTTGTTGGTGATGTGGGAGGCTTGTCCAGCATTGTCAGAAAATCAGCTCAAAATAAGAACAGAGGGTATTGCCGTGATACGGAAGTCAAAACCTTCGGGAGATGATATAATGATTTTTTACCATGCAAAACAAGTATTCTGGGAGAAAACGGAGTCTGGAGGGCACACGAGGTGGCCACAAGCCCGGGAGGCGCGCCCAGGGGGGTAGGGCGCCCCCCAAGGCTTGACGCCTCCTCGTGCACTATTTGGACTATTTCTTATTTTCCTATTTTTTTAATATTCCAAAACGGAGTAAAATTGCTGTTAGAATACTTTTAGAGTTAGTTTAGTTAGCGTATCACATACCTATTCCTTTTTGGGGTTCTGGAGCATTCTAGAAGGTTTCCCTTATGTACTCCTCCAGTTTTATGGTATGTATAATATTGGTTTCAACATTTATGGGCATACCTGAGATGTAATGTTTGATTCTTTGACCATTTACCACCTTTGGGTTGTTGCCTGATACGTCAATTTTGCATCATGTTTTCCTACTATTATTTATGATGTTTTCATCCATAATAATGCTTTTTGGAGTAATTCTAATGCCTTTTCTCTCATAATGTGCAAGGTATACACAAAGAGAGAGAATTCCGGCAGCTGGAAATCTGCAACTGGAAAAGCTATGTCAGTCTACCTATTCTGCACAACTCCAAACAAGATGAAAATTCACAGAGAATTTTTATGGAATATATGAAGAATATTGGGGCAAATAAGTACCAGATGAGGCCCACCAGGTGGGCACAACCCACCTAGGCGCGCCTTGGTGGGTTGTGCACACCCAGGCCCACCTCCGGTGCCCATCTTCTAGTATATAAGTCATTTTGACCTAGAAAAAAAAGGAGAGGACTTTTGGGCCGGAGCGCCGCCATCTCGAGGCAAAACTTGGGCAGGAGCACTTTTGCCCTCCAGCGGAGCGATTCCGCCGGGGGAACTTCCATCCCGGAGGGGGAAATCATCATCATCGTCGTCACCAACAACTCTCCCGTCCCCGGGAGGGCAATCTACATCAACATCTTCAACATCACCATATCATCTCAAACCCTAGTTCATCTCTTGCGTTGAATCTTGTTACTGGAACTATAGATTGGTGCTTGTGGGTGACTCGTAGTGTTGATTACATCTTGTAGTTGATTACTATATGGTTTATTTGGTGGAATATTATATGTTCATATCCAATATGCTATTTAATACCCCTATGATCTTGAGCATGATTATCATTTGTGAGTAGTTACTTTTGTTCTTGAGGTCACGGGAGAAATCATGTCGCAAGTAATCATATGAACTTGATATGTGTTCGATATTTTGATAGTATGTATGTTGTGATTCCCTTAGTCGTGTCATGTGAACGTTGACTACATGACACTTCACCATATTTTTGACTAAGGGAATGCATTGTGGAGTAGCAATTAGATGATGAGTTGCGAGAGTGACAGAAGCTTAAACCCCAGTTTATGCGCTATTCCGTAAGGGACTGATTGGATCCAAAAGTTTAATGCTATGGTTAGAATTTATTCTTAATACTTTTCTCGTAGTTGCGGATGCTTGCGGGAGGGTTAATCATAAGTAGGAGGTTTGTTCAAGTAAGAACATCACCTAAGCACCGGTCCACCCACATATCAAATTATCAAAGTAACTAACACGAATCAAACCAACATGGTGAAAGTGACTAGATCAAAATCCCGTGTACCCTCAAGAACGCTTTGCTTATCATAAGAAACCATTTTGGCCTATCCTTTGCCTCAAAAGGATTGGGCTACCTTGCTGCACTTTTTCTACTATTTTCTTTACTTGCTCGTTACAAATTATCTTGCTATGAAACTACTTTGCTACTTACAATTTCAGCACTTGCAAACATTACCTTGCCGAAAACCACTTGTCATTTCCTTCAGCTCCTCGTTCGGTTCGACACTCTTACTTATCGAAAAGAACTACAATTGATCCCCTATACTTTTGGTTCATCAAGGCTATTTTCTGGCGCCATTGCCGGGGAGTGAAGCGCCTTTGGTAAGGAAACATTTATATAGTGTGCTGAAATTTATTTTCACTTGTTACTATGGAAAACAATCCTTTGAGGGGTTTGTTCGGGGTATATTCACCTCAACCGGAACCACAATTATCTACCCCTCAACCTACTTCACCTACTGAAAATATTGAATATGAAATTCCTTCGGGTATGATAGAACAACTGCTAGCTAATCCATATGCAGGAGACTGAACCGAACATCCTGATATGCATTTGATATATGTAGAACAAATTTGTGGATTGTTCAAGCTTGAAGGTTTACCCGGAGATGAAGTTATGAAGAATTTTTTCCCTTTATCTTTGAAGGGAAAATCATTGGCATGGTATAGGCTATGCGATGATATTGGATCCTGGAATTGGAGTTCCATCAGAAAATTTATCCTATGCCTTTAGTTCATCGTGATCAGAATTATATATATAATTTTTGCACTCGTGAAGGAAAAAGTATCTCTCTATCTTGTGGGAGGCTTAAGTCAATGTTACACTAATGCCCCAATCATGAGCTCTCAAGAGAATTATTATCCAGAATTTTTATGCTCGGCTTCCTCGTAATGATCAAACCATGCTTGATACTTCTTGTGCTGGTTCTTTTATGAAGAACACTATTGAATTCCAGTGGGACCTTTTGGAAAGAATTAAACGCAAATCTGAAGATTGGGAAGTCAGGTATTAAACTTAAATATGATTGTGTTAAATCTTTTATGAATACCGATGCTTTTCAAAAATTTACCACTAAATATGGACTTGACTCTGAGATAGTAGCCTCCTTTTGTGAATCATTTGCTACTCATGTTGATCTCCCGAAAGAGAAGTGGTTTGAATATCACGCACCTATTAAAGAAGAAATTAAAGAACCGGTACCAGTTAAAGAAGAAACTATAATATATAATGTTGATCCAGTTGTTCCTACTGCTTATGTTGAGAAACCATCTTTCCCTGTTAGGATAAAGGAACATGCTAAAGTTTCAACTGTGGTCAACAAAAGCTATATTAGAACACCTAAACCTGATGAATGATACGTCTCCAATGTATCTATAATTTTTGATTGCTCCATGCTATGTTATCTACTGTTTTTGGCAATATTGGGCTTTATTATCCACTTTTATATTATTTTTGGGACTAACTTATTAACCGGAGGGCCAGCCCAGAATTGTTGTTTTTTGCCTACTTCAGTGTTTCGAAGAAAAGGAATATCAAACGGAGTCGAAACGGAATGAAATCAATTGGAGAAGTTATTTTTGGAAGGAATTCTACCAGATGGACTTGGACCCCTCTAGGGCGCGCCCCCCCTACCTCGCGGGCCCCCCGAAGCTCCACCGACGTACTTCATGTACCCATATATACTCACGTACCCTAAAACTTCCAAAACAGACAATAGATTGGGAGTTCCGCCGCCAGAAGCCTCCGTAGCCATCGAAAACCAATCTAGACCCGTTCTGGCATCCTGCCGGAGGGGGCAATCCCTCTCCAGTAGCCATCTTCATCATCCCAGTGCTCTCCATGACGAGGACGGAGTAGTTCTCCCTCGGGGCTGAGGATATGTACCGGTAGCTATGTGTTTGATCTCTCTCGCTCGTGTTCTTGAGGTGTTACGATCTTGATGTATCACGAGCTTTGCTATTATATTTGGATCCTATGATGTTTCTTCTCCCCTCTACTCTCTTGTAATGAATTGAGTTTCCCCTTTGAAGTTATCTTATCGGATTGAGTCTTTAAAGATTTGAGAAAACTTGATGTATGTCTTGCCGTGCGTATCTATGGTGACAATGGGATACCACGTGATTCACTTGATGTATATTTTGGTGATAAACTTGCGGGTTCCTCCCATGAACCTATGCATAGGGGTTGGCACACGTTTTCATCGTGATTCTCCGGTAGGAACTTTGGGGCACTCTTTGAGGTTCTATGTGTTGGTTGAATAGATGAATCTGAGATTGTGTGATGCATATCATATAACCATACCCACGGATACTTGAGGTGACATTGGAGTATCTAGGTGACATTAGGGTTTTGGTTGATTTGTGTCTTAAGGTGTTATTCTAGTACGAACTCTAGGGCTGTTTGTGACATCTATAGGAATAGCCCAACGGATTGATTGGAAAGAATAACTTTGAGGTGGTTTCGTACCCTACCATAATCTCTTCGTTTGTTCTCCGCTATTAGTGACTTTGGAGTGACTCTTTGTTGCATGTTGAGGGATAGTTATGTGATCCAATTATGCTATTATTGTTGAGGGAACTTGCACTAGCGAAAGTATGAACCCTAGGCCTTATTTCCTAGCATTGCAATACCGTTTAAGCTCACTTTTACCATTAGTTACCTTGCTGTTTTTATAATTTCAGATTACAAATACCTTTATCTACTATCCATATACCACTTGTATCACCATCTCTTCGCCGAACTAGTGCACCTATTCAATTTACCATTGTATTAGGTGTGTTGGGGACACAAGAGACTCTTTGTTATTTGGTTGCAGGGTTGCTTGAGAGAGACCATCTTCATCCTACGCCTCCTATGGATTGAGAAACCTTAGGTCATCCACTTGAGGGAAATTTGCTACTGTCCTACAAACCTCTGCACTTGGAGGCCCAACAACGTCTACAAGAAGAAGGTTGTGGAGTAGACATCAAGCTCTTTTCTAGCGCTGTTGCCGGGGAGGTGAGTGCTTTAAGGTATATCTTTAGAGCTTGCAATCGAGTCTTTTAGTTTCTTGTTTTATCACTAGTTTAGTTTATAAAAGAAAACTATAAAAATGGAATTGAGTTTGTCTCATATGCTTCACCTTTTTAATATCTTTCGTGAGTATGATGTAAAGGAAAATCGTGCGAAAGTGTTAGAATAAGAATGCATTAAAATGTTTGGCACTAAATATTTGAATGATGAGCATGCTTGCAATGTTGTTAGTATGAATTCCTTGAATATCCATGATGCTAATGATATGCAAAGCCACAAGCTTGGGGAAGCTATGTTTGATGAAGATGATATTTTTTGTCCCCCAAGCTTTGATGAGCAAATTTACTATGATGAAAGCATGCCTCCTATCTATGATGATTATTGTGATGACACGTATGCTTTAAAGAATAATGATAACCATGAAACTTGTCATCTTGATCTTAATTTTCAATGACATGATAATTATTTTGTTGAGTTTGCTCCCACTATTATTCGTGAGAAGAATTTTGCTTGTGTGGAGAGTAATAAAAATTCTATGCTTGTAGATCATGAAAAGAATGCTTTAGGTGCTGGTTATATTGTTGAACTCATTCATGATGCTACTGAAAATTATTATGAGGGAGGAACATATGCTTGTGGGAATTGCAATAATATCAAGTTTCCTCTCTATGTGCTTAAAGTTTTGAAGTTATGCTTGTTTTGCCCTCCTATGCTAGTTGATTGTTGTTCCCACAAGTTGTTTGCTCACAAAATCCCTATGCATAGGAAGTATGTTAGACTTAGATGTGCTAGTCATACTCTTCATGATGCTCTCTTTATATTTCAATTCTTATCTTTTATGTGAGCATCATTGTCATTATCATGCCTAGCTAGGGGCGTTAAACGATAGCGCTTGTTGGGAGGCAACCCAATTTTATTTTTGTTCCTTGCTTTTTGCTCCTGTTTAGTAATAAATAATTCATCTAGTCTCTGTTTAGATGTGGTTTTATGATTTTAATTAGTGTTTGTGCCAAGTAGAACCTTTGGGAAGACTTGGGGAAAGTCTTGTTGATCATGCTGTAAAAAACAGAATCTTTAGCGCTCACGAGAATTGCTGTCATTTTTTATTGGGGAGTGCTATTGAGTTAATACTTTTTTAAGATGATTAATATATAAATTACTTAGGTCCAGAAATTTATTTTAGAATTTTATGAGTTTGACAGATTCTGTTTTTCGGGTGTTGTTTGCTTATTTTGATGAATCTATGGCTAGTAAAATAGTTTATAAACCATAGAGAAGTTGGAATACAGTAGGTTTAACACCAATATAAATAAATAATGAGTTCATTACAGTACCTTGAAGTAGTGTTTTGTTTTCTTTCGCTAACGGAGCTTACGAGTTTTCTGTCAAGTTTTGTGTTGTGAAGTTTTCAAGTTTTGGGTAAGGATTCAATGGACTATGGAATAAGAAGTGGCAAGAGCCTTAGCTTGGGGATGTCCAAGGCACCCCAAGGTAATATTCAAGTATAGCGAAGAGCCTAAGCTTGGGGATGCCCCGGAAGGCATCCCCTCTTTCGGGGGCATCCCCTCTTTCGTCTTCGTTCATCGGTAACTTTACTTGGAGCTATATTTTTATTCACCACATGATATGTGTTTTTCTTGGAGCGTCAATTTATTTTTTTAGGATTTGCATTCTGTTATTTAGAACAATGTTTTTCATCTTTTATTTCAATAAAAGTGGCATTGATAGCCTTTACTATGCCTATGTTACAAGTATACATGTTGCTGTTTGAAAACAGAAAGTTTACCGCTGTTGCAATAATTACCTAGAAAATTCAGAATGTGATAAAAATGTTGAAACCTTTTGCATATTAAGCTCTGATAAATTTTCTACAGTAGGAATTTTATTTCATAATTTTTGGAGTTAGGGAAGTATGGATGTTGCAGGATTCTTTACAGACTATCCTGTTTAGGTAGATTGCTGTTATGTTTGCATTGTTTGCATATGTTTGCTTCTTTAATGATTCTATTTGAGGATAGGCCTATTAAATATGCAGAGGAATTTAGTATGCAATGTTGAATAATAATTTTAGTGATTTGCTACAGTAGAGTATGATAAGGTTTTTGCAATGGTTTATACTAACTTATCTCACGAGTCCTTGTTGAGTTTTGTGTGGATGAAGCTTTTGAGATTTAGGGAGACCGTGATATGAGAGGAATTAAGGAGACACAAAAGCTCAATATTGGGGACGCCCAAGGCACCCCAAGATAATATTTCAAGAAGTCTCAAGCATCTAAGCTTGGGGATGCCCCGGTTGGCATCCCACCTTTCTTCTTCAACAACTATCGGTTAGTTTCGGTTGATCCTAAGTTTTTGCTTCTTCACATGATGTTTGCCATTCTTAGAATGTCATTTTATTTAGTTTTGCTTGCTGTTTTAATAGAATACCAAGATCTGAAATTATTAAATGAGAGAGAGTCTTCACATAGTTGCATAATTATTCGACTACTCATTGATCTTCACTTATATCTTTCAGAGTAGTTTGTTGTTGCTCTAGTGCTTCGCTTATATCTTTTTAGAGCACGGTGGTGGTTTTATTTTATAGAAATAGATGAACTCTCATGCTTCACTTATATTATTTTGAGAGTTTTTAAATAGCATGGTAATTTGTGTAAAATCCCAATATGCTAGGTATTCAAGAATAATAAAACTTTCTTATGAGTGTGTTGAATACTAAGAGAAGTTTGATGCTTGATGATTGTTTTGAGATATGGGGGTAATAATATCAAAGTCGTGCTAGTTGAGTAGTTGTGAAATTGTGAAATGCTTGTGTTGAAGTTTGCAAGTCCCGTAGCATGCACGTATGGTAAACATTGTGTAACAAATTTGAAACATGAGGTGTTATTTGATTGTCCTCCTTATGAGTGGCGGTCGGCGACGAGCGATGGTCTTTTCCTACCAATCTATCCCCCTAGGAGCATGCGCGTAGTGCCGAGGTTTTTGTTGACTTGTAGATTTTTGCAATAAGTATGTGAGTTCTTCATGACTAATGTTGAGTCCATGGATTATACGCACTCTCACCCTTCCATCCTTGCTAGCCTCTTCGGTACCGTGCATTGCCCTTTCTCACATTGAGAGTTGGCGCAAACTTCGCCGGTGCATCCAAACCCCATGATATGATTCGCTCTATCACACATCAACCTCCTTATATCTTCCTCGAAACAGCCACCATACCTACCTATTATGGCATTTCCATAGCCATTCCGAGATATATTGCCATGCAACTTTCCATCATTCCGTTCATCATGACACATTCATCATTGTCATATTGCTTTGCATGATCATGTAGTGGACATCGTATTTGTGGCAAAGCCACCATTCATAATTTTTCATACATGTCACACTTGATTCATCGCAATCCCGGTACACCGCTGGAGGCATTCATATAGAGTCATACTTCGTTCGAGTATCGAGTTCTAATTGTTGAGTTGCAAATAAATAGAAGTGTGATGATCATCATTTTCTAGAGCATTGTCCCAAGTGAGGAATAAATAAATAAAAAAGAGAGAAAGGCCATAAAAAAGAGAAGGCCCAAAAAAATAGAAAGTCCATAAAAAAGAAAAGGCCCAAAAAATGAGAGAAAAAGAGAGAAGGGACAATGTTACTATCCTTTTACCACACTTGTGCTTCAAAGTAGCACCATGATCTTCATCGTAGAGAGTCTCTCTTGTTTAGTCACTTTCATATACTGGTGGGAAATTTTCACTATAGAACTTGGCTTGTATATTCCAACAATGGGCCTCCTCAAGTACCCTAGGTCTTCGTGAGCAAGAAAGTTGGATGCACACCCACTTAGTTTCTTTTGTTGAGCTTTCATACATTTATAGCTCTAGTGCATCCGTTGCATGGCAATCCCTACTCCTTGCATTAACATCAATCGGTGGGCATCTCCATAGCCCATTGATTAGCCTCGTTGATGTGAGACTTTCTCCTTTTTGTCTTCTCCACATAACCCCCTCATTATATTCTATTCCACCCATAGTGCTATATCCATGGCTCGCGCTCATGTATTGCGTGAAAGTTTATGAGTTTGAGATTACTAAAGTATGAAACAATTGCTTGGCTTGTCATCGGGGATGTGCATGATGAGAGCATTCTTGTGTGACGAAAATCAAACATGACTAAACTATATGATTTTGTAGGGATGAACTTTCTTTGGCCATGTAATTTTGAGAAGACATAATTGCTTAGTTAGTATGCTAGAAGTATTATCATTTTTATGTCAATATGAACTTTTGTCTTGAATCTTTCGGATCTGAATATTCATACCACAATTAAGAAGAATTACATTGAAATTATGCCAAGTAGCACTCCGCGTCAAAAATTCTGTTTTTATCATTTACCTACTCGAGGACGAGCAGTGATTAAGCTTGGGGATGCTTGATACGTCTCCAACGTATCTATAATTTTTGATTGCTCCATGCTATGTTATCTACTATTTTTGGCAATATTGGGCTTTATTATCCACTTTTATATTATTTTTGGGACTAACCTATTAAGCGGAGGCCCAGCCCAGAATTGCTGTTTTTTTTGCCTATTTTAGTGTTTCAAAGAAAAGTAATATCAAACAGAGTCGAAACGGAACGAAATCAACTGGAGAAGTTATTTTTGGAAGGAAAGCAATCAGATGGACTTGGACCCCACGTCAGGAGCCAAGGGAGGTGCTCACGAGGGTGGGGGGCCGCCCCCCAGCCTCGTGGGTCCCCCGAAGCTCCACCGACGTACTTCCTATACCCATATATACTCACGTATCAAGATGGCAACGGGGACGAAACCCATTGGGTTTTGCCTTCCCAAACCCATCCCCACCAGAAAATCGTAAACCCGTCCCTGTCCCCATCACCGTGTGCGGGGCTAGTGTTCCGCACGTCCCCTAAACCCATTGGGTTTCGGGGAACCCACAAGAAAATCAAAATATTTAAACAAACATAGTGACAACAAAGAATAACATTTCAGCAGCAAAACAAGCACATTTTCAGCAGCATAACTTGATCAAATTTCAACAACAAAATATAGTAGATGGTTCAACAACTATATAGAGTGTATTTCGGCAGCATAATACCACATTTCAGCAACAAAGATGATCAGATTTTAGCAACAAAGATGATCAGATTTCAGTTCCATGGCTACTAGAACTGAACCTCAAAGAAGATTGGCTCAATGTTTTACCATTGCTATGGACCTTCTTCATAGTACAAGCCGCCAAATGAACATGAAGATGCTTTGTCCCATTATTTGATTCCCCTCCAAGTTTCTTCTTACAAAGAAGACATTGTGCCTTCCATCTCCCATGGACGTTCACTTTCTTGAAATCAACCCAAACAATTGATGTGAGCTTTCTCTTGGAACCAACTGCATGTCCTTCCTCAGCCCCATCCTCCTCTTCATCCTCAACCCAATTGCATTTCGCGGGTACTTCCGGGTTCTTGGTTCGGGGACTACCAAAATGGGTGTAAACCCACGAAACATGTCGGGTTGTATAATGTGCCCAACAACAGCCCCGCGGGGATGAAAAGATGCCCATCCTCGTCCCCTAATAGGGTAAAAACCCACGGGGACGCGGGTTTCGGGGCCCCATTGCCATCTTGACTCACGTACCCTAAAACTTCCAGAACAGACAATAGATCGGGAGTTCCGCTGCCAGAAGCCTCCGTAGCCACCGAAAACCAATCTAGACTCGTTCCGGCATCCTGCCGGAGGGGGCAATCCCTCTCCGGTGGCCATATTCATCATCCCGGTGCTCTCCATGACGAGGAGTGAGTAGTTCTCCCTTGGGGCGGAGGGTATTTACAAGTAACTATGTGTTTGATTTCTCTCTCTCTCTCTCGTGTTCTTGAGGTGTTACGATCTTGATGTATCGCGAGCTTTGCTATCATATTTGGATCCTATGATGTTTCTTCCCCCTCTACTCTCTTGTAATGAATTGAGTTTCCCCTTTGAAGTTATCTTATTGGATTGAGTCTTTAAATATTTGAGAACACTTGATATATGTCTTGCCGTGCGTATCTGCGGTGACAATGGGATACCACGTGATTCACTTGATGTATGTTTTGGTGATCAACTTGCGGGTTCCGCCCATGAACCTATGCATAGGGGTTGGCACACGTTTTCATCGTGATTCTCCGGTAGGAACTTTGGGGCACTCTTTGAGGTTCTATGTGTTGGTTGAATAGATGAATCTGAGATTGTGTGATGCATATCGTATAACCATACACACAGATACTTGAGGTGACATTGGAGTATCTAGGTGACATTAGGGTTTGGTTGATTTGTGTCTTAAGGTGTTATTCTAGTACGAACTCTAGGGCTGTTTGTGACATCTATAGGAATAGCCCAACGGATTGATTGGAAAGAATAACTTTGAGGTGGTTTCGTACCCTACCATAATATCTTTGTTTGTTCTCCGCTATTATTGACTTTGGAGTGACTCTTTATTGCATGTTGAGGGATAGTTATGTGGTCCAATTATGCTATTATTGTTGAGGGAACTTGCACTAGCGAAAGTATGAACCCTAGGCCTTATTTCCTAGCATTGCAATATCGTTTACGCTCACTTTTACCATTAGTTACCTTGGTGTTTTTATAATTTCAGATTACGAATACCTTTATCTACTATCCATATACCACCTGTATCACCATCTCTTCGCCGAACTAGTGCACCTATACAATTTACCATTGTATTGGGTGTGTTGGGGACACATGAGACTCTTTGTTATTTGGTTGCAGGGTTGCTTGAGAGAGACCATCTTCATCCTACGCCTCCTACGGATTGATAACCTTAGGTCATCCACTTGACGGAAATTTGCTACTGTCCTACAAACCTCTGCACTTGGAGGCCCAACAACGTCTACAAGAAGAAGGTTGTGTAGTAGACATAAATGAACAAATTAAATTAGAACCTAGTATTGCTATGGCTAAGGATCTCTTGGAAGATAATGTAGATGGGCATGTTATCTACTTCTATGAAGAAGCTGCTAGAATTTCCAAACCTGATAAAAAGGATAAACATAGACCTGTTGTTGGCATGCCTGTTGTCTCAGTTAAAATAGGAGATCACTGTTATCTTGGTTTATGTGACATATGTGCTAGCATGAGTGCTATTCCTTATTCTTAATATCAAGAAATTATGAATGACATAGCACCCGCAGAGATAGAAGACATAGATGTCACTATCAAACTTTCTAATAGAGACACTATATCACCAATTGGGATTGTTAGAGATGTTGAAGTCTTGTGTCGGAAAATAAAATACCCTACTGAGTTTGTTGTTCTTGGTTCCCCACAAGATGACTTCTGTCCCGTTATCTTTGGTAGACATTTCTTGAACACCGTTAATGCTATAATAGACTGTGAGAAACAAACTGTCGATTTAGTTTTGGTGATGAGTCTCATGAGTTTAATTTTTCCAAGTTGAGTAGAAAACTTCTTGAAAAACAATTGCCTAGTAAAGATGAATTAATTGGTCTTGCTTCTATTGACGTGCCTCCTATTGATCCACTAGAACAATATTTGCTAGACTATGAAACTGATTTACATATGCATGAAAGAAATGAAATAGATAAGATTTTCTTTGAACAATGTCAGAGTAATGGGCCACGGGTAGCCTAATCCGAGTCCCTGAGTATTTCAAGATATTTGGTCGGCTGCGCCCAAAGAGCGTCAAGGACGACGCGCCGCCTTCTGGTGGCCGGCTGGCTCAAAGCGGCCGGCTGCCAGAGGACGGCCAAGTACCAGCAGACGGCCCCAAGACGAGCCGACTCCCTACAGGCGGCCTCTAGAGAGGCCGGCTCCTGGTAGGCGGCGCACGGTGCCCTCAAAGTCTGCACCCACATAAAGAAAACAAGGCAGGATGTGGCTACAGTATAGCCCATCACGCCTGCATCTAGGGCGGGGCGCGGCCATAGTGTACCGTACCGACCAAGATCTCCGAATGGCGCGACACCGTTGCCCTCTAACCCTTGACATCACCCCTGTCAGGTGGACCCCTATTCCCACGACGACCTGTCGGTACGGCTTGCAAGAGGCAGACCCTACCAGGCAGCGAGAGCCCAGAGAGCGGTAGCACCTGACCAGTCGGACCCGAGGGAGGTCGGCCTCCAGCAGGCGGCCCACTTCTCCCTCAGAGTCCACACGCCTTCACCCAGAGGAGACATGGTGTGGCTACAGTGATCTCCCACCAGACGGCGGGACTGTAGCCACGCCCCCCGACCAAGCATGCGTCGTTAGCATTACGGCTACACTAACAAGAAGCCAGCCAGACCCGCAAGCGGCGGAGGCGGCCTCTCGGCTCCGTACCAGACCAGCCGGCAAGGCCCACCAGGCGGCGGGCCCAGCGGCCGACGGAGGAGCCGGTGACAGAAGACACTGACAGCCGGGTCCTACACCCGGCAAGATTACCATTGTACCCCTGGGGGGTAGGCCTATGCAAAGGGTTCCCAACCTGTTAGACCTAGACACCCATAGAGGGAGAGGAGAGCCAGCCCTGCTTTCTTCCACCTCTACCATACAGCTCGAGGAGCACCATTGTACTTGCTAGCACCTTAGTGATCATGCGGAGACCCCGTAGAGCAGGACTAGGGGTGTTATCTCCTAGGAGAGCCCCGAACCTGGGTAAGATTCGCCACCGTGCATGTCTTCGCCTCATCCCGTTTCCTGGCACCAGCGACGTCCTACAAGCCCCCATCATGATTAGCCATCCTTTGGCATATGTCGCACCAAACCCCCGACATTTGGCGCCCACCGTGGGGCTAGGTGCACCGTCGTCCGGAGATCTGTCCTGGACAGGAACACTCTTCCTCCCTGCTGAGCGCAGCCAGCCAGTCACGTCGGATGGCATTTGCGCCGACGCGTTGCATGGCGTGGAGGTCGCCTGCGTGGCGAGCTTCCTCGCCGACCTTGTTGGCGAGATCCGCCTCTCCGATGAGCGGGCAACGACGGCCCCGAGAGCCGCCTCGTCCGCTTCCTCGACCAGCTCCACTTCGCCGACGAGCCGGCCGTCGACTTGGAGTCGGTCGGCTCCACCGACCCGATGCTCGTTGACTCCGACACGGCATCACTTGACGCGTTCCCTACCAACGTGGCGATCATTGATGATCCCCTCCCTCGCGCCGACAGCGGCGCCAGCACCGTCATAGAGGTGCTCGTTATCAGCCACGATGGAGTTTCCGGTGACGGTGCCCGAGACCCGCTCCAGGCAACGCTACAAGACCTGTCTGCACCTATTGCAGAAGACGCAGACGCCGAAACGTTGGAAGCCCGCCGCGTCCAGCTTGTCGAGAGTGCCAAGAAGCTAGCTAGCATGAGACGCCTTTCGGAGGCTTATCAGCGCGAGATGGACCACGCCGTTGGTGGCACGCCGGCTCCTGGCGGGCCCAGCCGCACCGGTACGGTCCGGCAGCGCGGCGTGGCCATTGCCAGCATGTTTGGGGCCGATCGCTCCATCTACGCCACGTCAATGGAGAACATACGAGCTACCCAAGCGGAAGTAGATGAGCTGGACAAACTCAAAGGCGATGAGCGTCGCGACATGACGGAGCGCGTCCAGTGACTCATCAATGCGGCTGCCGAGCAGCAAGAAGCCGGCTGCCGCGTCGAGGACCCCAATCGGCGGAATGACGACCCGCCTCCCCACCAGGAGCATGGCGAGATGTCCCGTACGTTGACTGATGGAAACCGCGGACGACGAAACAAGGTGCCGGCTGCTAGCCGCAGCCGGACGCACATCACCATCGAGCACGACCAAGACGGCTGCCCTCATGCGATGGAACGACCAGGTGGCTACCAGCCTCCCCAACGCAGAGAAAAGCGCGTGTCTCCGCCGCCTGTCGATCATCCGAGTCTTGGAGGCCGGCTTGGCCCTCGAGAAGGAATCGGAGAAAATGATGCCTGCCATCGGATTGATCGTCTCAACCGATCCCTGGCACTAAAAGAAGAAGACGCGTTGGGCCTGCCTTGCTTCGGCCCCTGCATCACAGATGAGCCCTTCCCCAAGGGGTTCACGCTCCCAAGAGATACGCCCAAGTACACTGGATCCGTGAAGCCGGAGGACTGGATGGTCGACTACTCCACAGCCATCAGCATTGCAAACGGCAACAAGCGCGTTGCCGTGAAGTAGTTCCACTCATGCTCCAGGGCACCGCCAGGACATGGTTGATCAGCTTGAAGCCCGTAGCATCAACAGCTGGGTAGATTTCACTAAGGCCTTCGTCAGCAACTTCACCAGCATGTACAAGCGGCCGCCCAAGCCTCGCCAGCTCTCCTTG
Organism: Triticum urartu; assembly: GCF_003073215.2. Taxonomy (NCBI): domain Eukaryota; kingdom Viridiplantae; phylum Streptophyta; class Magnoliopsida; order Poales; family Poaceae; genus Triticum; species Triticum urartu. The sequence continues at coordinate 602,954,458 of NC_053023.1, read as the reverse complement.
TGCGTCCAAGGCCCCAACGAATCGTCTCGCAACTACCTCACGTGTTGGGCCGAGCTGCGCAACTCTTGAGAGGGCTTGCACGTGGTGCAGGCCATCGAGTACTTCACGGCTGGGTGCAGAGAAGGCACTTTGCTCAAACACCGTCTCCTCTACAATGAGCCAATGACCCTCGACGAGCTACTAATCATAGCGGACAAGTACGCCACGGCCGATTCCTCCATGAAGACGGAGATTCAGGCTGTTGCATCTGGTAAGGTGGCTCCTCAGGCCCCTCGGACCCCGTTTGGCGATACCAGTTGGCACCAACAGCAAAGCGACAACAAGCAAAAAGCCCCGATGCCGGTTTCCACTAGCCGGCAGGTGGCCGCAGTTGAAGACCAGCAGCCGGAAGGGTAGCCTCTTCCCAAGCGCCAGAAGGGCAGCAAGCCCAACTGGTTACCCGCTTTCTCCTACGAGCAAACTCTTGATGCTCCCTGCAAGTTCCATAGCGGCGCGAAGCCATCCAACCACACCTCCCGGAAGTGTCATTGGCTCACACGAATCTCCAAGGGCTACAACCACCGCCGCCTGCTGGCCAGCCGCCTCCGCCTCCTCAGCAGCCGGCAGCCCATCCAGCAGTCGATGCCGTTCAAGATCAATTCCCTGAAGAACATGGAGCATATGTTGTTTTCACCAGTGTGGTCAATGAAAGTTGCAGCCGGCGCCGATAGTCTCGTGAGGTGAATGTCGTGGCCATTGAAGCTCCAGAGTTCATGCACTAGTCAGAGAGGCCGATCAGTTGGAGCCGGGCTGATCACCCGGAAGCGATGCCTTCTCCGGGTTCTTATGCTTTGGTGATGGAGGCCACCTTTGCCGTGGAGTGGCGAGCTGCTCGTTTCTCACAAATCCTGATAGATGGCGGCAGTGGCATCAACATCCTGTACCGTGACACCATGGAAAAGTTGAAGATCAGACCTAAGCACCTCCTTCCCAGTCAGACTGTCTTCCATGGCATAGTTCCTGGCCTTTCTCACACACCAATCGGCAAGATCCAGATAGATGTCCTTTTCGGGGACAAAGACCATTTCCGCCGAGAGCCCATCTGGTTTGAGGTGGTAGACTTGGAAAGCCCGTACCACGCACTGCTTGGCCGACCTGGTTTGGCCAAATCTCATGGCAGTGCCACATTATGCTTAACTCAACATGAAGATGCCGAGTGCCAAAGAAGTCATCACCATCTCCGGAGATTATCAGAAGTCATCCGACTGTGCGGCCGCCAGCAGCTGGCTGGCTGAGTCCCTTGTGATTGCTGCCGAGAAGTGGCTCCTTGACCAGGTTGTGGCAATGGCCGGCAAGCAGCCGGACATCCCCCACGCAAGGATCCTTCAAGACGGCCAAGGAGACAAAGAAGATACCATTGGACCAAGAGCACCCGGAGAGGTACGCTATCATAGGCGCATGCCTTGACAGCAAATAGGAAAGTGAGCTCGTTGATTTCCTCCATGAGAATCGAGACATCTTTGCATGGTCTCCCAAAGACATGCCGGGTCTCCCAAAGAGAAGGATCATTGGAGAAGAGATCGCCCGTCTGTTGGCAGCCGGCTTCATCATGGAAGTTTTCCTCCCAGAGTGGCTTGCCAACCCAGTCCTTATGCGGAAGAAGAATAACAAGTGGCGCATGTGCATTGATTACACCAGCCTCAACAAGGCCTGCACAAAAGATCTGCTTGCTCTGCCACAGATAGACCAAGTGATAGACTCCACAGCCGGATGCGAGCTGTTGAGTTTTTTGGATGCCTACTCGGGATATCACCAGATCAAATTGAACCTGGCAGACCGTCTGAAGACCGCATTCATCACACCATTTGGAGCCTTCTGCTACCTGACTATGACATTCGACCTAAGAAATGCTGGTGCCACTTTTCAGCGTTGCATGCAGAAGTGCCTCATCAAGCAACTCGGCAGAAATGCCCACGTCTATGTAGATGATATTATGGTGAAGACGGAGAAGCGCAACACACTCCTCAAAGACCTCAAGGAAACCTTTGAAAATTTGCGCCGATTTCAAATCAAGCTCAACCCGGAAAAATGTGTGTTCGGAGTACCATCCGGCCATCTCCTTCGCTTCCTGGTCTCAGAACGTGGCATAGAGTGCAACCCTGTGAAGATCAAAGCCATCGAGAGGATGGAGAAGCCCACCCGACTGCGAGATGTCCAGAAATTCACCTGCTGCTTGGCATCCATCAGCCGGTTCATCAGTCGGCTGGGCGAGAAGGCTCTTCCCCTGTACCAGCTCATGAAGAAGACCACTCATTTCGAGTGGAACGACCAGGCGTATGACACTTTTCTCTAGCTGAAGAACATGTTGACCACACCGCCTGTCCTGGCGGCTCCGACTACTAAAGAGCCCATGTACCTTTACATCACCGCCACCAGCCCGGTGGTCAGCACAGTCATAGTTGTGGAGCACAAGGAAGACGGCAAGGCATTACCAGTGCAGAGGCCGGTGTATTACCTGAGTGAAGTGTTGTCCGCTTCCAAGAAAAACTACCCCCACTATCAGAAGATGTGCTACGACATGCATTTCACCGCCAAGAAGCTGAAGCCATACTTTCAAGAGCACCCAGTCACTGTTGTCTGCACTGCCCCACTCACTGAGATCATTGACAACAGAGATGCTTCTGGCCGAGTGGACAAATGGGCCATTGAGTTGGCCCCTTACACCATCTACTACCAGCCTCGCGCCGCTATCAAGTCCCAAGCACTGGCCGATTTCCTCGTTGACTAGGCCGAGACCCAGTACCTGCCTCCAGCGCCGGACTCCACCCATTGGCGGATGCATTTTGATGGTTCAAAGATGCGCACTGGTTTGGGAGCCTGCATCATCCTCACCTCTCCCAAAGGCGACATTCTCAAGTACACACTGCAAATCCACTTTGCTGCCTCCAACAATGTGGCTGAATATGAAGGATTAATACACGGCCTTCGGTTGACCAAAGAAATTGCCATCCGCCGGATCTTGTGCTACAACGACTCCGACTTGGTGGTCCAGCAGTCTTATGGAGGATGCTAATATGACAAGCAACCGTTTTTTCGTCCAGCAACTCAGTGGATACTTCGAGGGGTGCGAGTTCCTTCATGTGACAAGAGCCGACAATGAGCAAGCAGATGTCTTGGCACGAATCGGCTCCACCCGGCAAGCAATACCTGCTGGTGTCTCCCTTCAGCACCTCCTCAAGCCGTCGATCAAGCCCTCTCCAGAGTTGGAGTCCATCTTTGTGCTGGCTCTTCCCGAGGCCAACGAATCCGACTCGAGGGCTGCGACAGTCGGCTCGTGGACCTCCGCTCTTGGAGCGTATACTGTGACAGTCGCACCTGGCCCAGAAACTTCACAACCCGGCCCGGGGAATACAATAGTCGGCCCAACAACCTCACCAAGTAGCTCGGGGACTGCAGCAGTCGCACTCGGCCCGGGGATTTCAGGACCCGGCCCTGGGGGCTGCGACAGTTGGCCCGGGGACTTCATCGACACAGCAGGCCGCAGCCGACTCCAACCCGCCGCCTCCCAGCCCAACCGCCCTCGTGCAAGTTGAAGTTCTGGCAGTCAAAGAAATAGCAGCACCTTCATGGGCACAACCCATCCTCAACTTCCTTATAAACAAAGAGCTACCGATAGATGAGATCTCAGCCCGACAAGTGCAACGTCGGGCAGCAGCATACACCATTATCAACACAGAACTTGTGAGGCGCAGTGTCACTAGTGTGTGTACCAGCGCTGCGTGGAGCCGGAGAAAGTCCAAGAAATCCTCAAAGACATCCAGCAAGGCGAGTGCGGCCACCATGCGGCTTCCAGGTCACTCGTGGCCAAAGCTTTCCACCATGGTTTCTTTTGGCCGACTGCCTTGGAAGATGCCAAGGATCTAGTCAAGCATTGCAAAGGGTGTCAGAAGTTCAGCTCGAAGCAATATCTACCGGCTTTTCCACCCAAGACAATCCCCTTAACATGGCCTTTTGCTGTCTGGGGCTTGGATATGGTGGGACCATTCAAGATAGCATGCGGCGGCATGACCCATCTGCTTGTCGCCGTGGATAGAAGCAAAGCCAATTAAGAAGTTGAATGGTCCGACTGCCGTGACCTTCATTGCAGATATCACTACTCGGTACGGAGTACCACACAACATCATCACGGATAATGGCACAAATTTTGCCAAAGGAGCCCTGGCCCGTTTCTGTGCAACGCAGGGCATCCGATTGGACCTAGCGTCCGTTGCCCTTCCGTAGTCAAACGGCAAAGTTGAGCGAGAAAATGGCCTCATCCTTTCCAGCATCAAGGCCCGACTGGTCGAGCCCCTGGAGCGGTCGGCCGGCTACTGGATTGATGAGCTGCCGGCCGTCCTCTGGAGCATCCGCACCACTCCGAACCAGTCAATCGGCTTCACTCCATTCTTCATCGTCTATGGTGCCGAGGCCATCATCCCGACGGACATTGAGTCGACTCACCTCGCATCACCATGTACACCAAGGCGGAAGCAAAAGAAGCACGAGAAGATGGCGTCGATCTATTGGAGGAGGGCCGGTTGTTAGCACTCAGCCGGTTCACCATCTACCAGCAGAGTCTACGCCACTAGTACAACCGAAAGGTCAAGCCAAGATCTTTCTAGGAGGGAGACCTTGTGATACATCTCCAACGTATCTATAACTTTTTGATTGCTCCATGCTATATTATCTACTGTTTTGGACTATATTGGGCTTTATTTTCCACTTTTATATTATTTTTGGGACTAACCTATTAACCGGAGGCCCAGCCCAGAATTGTTGTTTTTTGCCTGTTTAGGGTTTCGAAGGAAAGTAATATCAAACGGAGTCCAAACGGGATGAAACCTTCGGGACCATGATTTTCTCATCAGATAAGACCCAGGAGACTTGGACCCTCCGTCAAGAAAGCCACGAGGCGGTCACGAGGGTGGAGGGTTCCCCCCCTAGGGCACGCCCCCTGCCTTGTGGGCCCCTCGAAGCTCCACCGACGTACTTCTTCCTCCTATATATATCCACGTACCCCCAAACGATCAGAACAGGAGCCAAAAACCTACTTCCACCGCCGCAACTTTCTGTATCCACGAGATCCCATCTTGGGGCCTATTCCGGAGCTTCACCGGAGGAGGCATCGATCACGGAGGGCTTCTACATCATCATCCAGGCCTCTCCGATGAAGTATGAGTAGTTTACTTCAGACCTACGGGTCCATAGCTAGTAGCTAGATGGCTTCTTCTCTCTTTTTGGATCTCAATACAATGTTCTCCCCTCTCTTGTGGAGATCTATTCGATGTAATCTTCTTTTTGCGGTGTGTTTGTTGAGACCGATGAATTGTGGGTTTATGATCCAGTCTATCTATGAATAATATTTGGATCTTCTCCGAATTCTTTTATGTATGATTGGTTATCTTTGCAAGTCTCTTTGAATTATCATTTTGGTTTGGCCTACTAGATTGGTTTTTCTTGCCACGGGAGAAGTGCTTAGCTTCGGGTTCGATCTTGCGGTGTCCTTTCCCAGTGACAGAAGGGGCAGCAAGGCACATATTGTATCATTGCCATCGAGGATAACAAGATGGTTTTTTATCATATTGCATGAAACTATCCCTCTACATCATGTCATCTTGCTTAAGGCGTTACTCTGTTTTAAACTAAATACTCTAGATGCATGCTGGATAGTGGTCGATGAGTGGAATAATAGTAGTAGATGCAGAATCATTTCGGTCTACTTGCCTCGGACGTGATGCCTATATACGTGATCATACCTAGATATTCTCATAACTATACTCAATTCTGTCAATTGCTCAACAGTAATTTGTTCACCCACCGTAGAATACTTATGCTCTTGAGAGAAGCCACTAGTGAAACCTATGGCCCTCGGTTCTCTTTCTCCTCATATCAATCTCCATCACTTTATTATTGCTTTGCTTTTATTTTGCTTTTACTTTTTTACTTTGCGTCTCTATACCAAAAATACCAAAAGTATTATTTATCATCTCTATCAGATCTCACTTTCGTAAGTGACCGTGAAGGGACTGACAACCCCTAAGCGCGTTGGTTGCGTTGAGCTATTGTTTTTCTGTAGGTGCGAGGGACTTGTGCGTGGCCTCCTACTGGTTTGATACCTTGGTTCTCAAAAACTGAGGGAAATACTTACGATACTTTGCTGCATCATCCTCTCCTCTTCGGGGAAATCCAACGCAGTGCTCAAGAGGTAGCAAGAAGAATTTCTGGTGCCGTTGCTGGTGAGTCTGCGCAAAAGTCAACATACCAGGTACCCATCACAATCCCTATCTCCCGCATTACATTATTTGCCATTTGCCTCTCGTTTTCCTCTCCCCCACCTCAGCCTTGCCATTTTATTCGCCCTCTCTCTCTATTTTCCTCTTTTGCCTATTTGCTTGCGTGTTAGTTTGCTTGTTTGTCGCGATGGTTCTACCTCGTTTTTGTGATCTTCACCTTAAAAGGTTAGAGGAGATCGAAAACAATGTTAGGAAGTTTATGGTTTTGCAATTTGAGCATAATAATTTCTTTACAAATGAGCTTAAGGAACAAAAAAGTTTCATGAATCATATGAATAAAGAGCTCGATGATATGTCTAAAGAATTTGATGGTATAAGATCCCAAATTGCTCGTCTTGAAAAATTAATTGCTGAAATCTCGGATATGCAAGCTACCTTAGTCAATAAGATGGCCGCTAAACCGGATTCCTATGAAAATAATGATGAAGATCTAAAAGTTATTGATGTGTCCCCTATTAAATCTTTGTTTTGCAATATGAATCTTGATAATGATGGGACTGAATATGATCCACCTTTACCTAGAAGGCATTCCAATAATTCTGAATCTTTTGATCTTGATGCTAAATTTGATAAAAAGTGGGATTGAAGAAATTAAAACCCTAGATATTGCTAAACCCACTATTATGGATTGCAAGGAATTTAACTATGAAAATTGCTATTTGATTGATTGTATTTCCTTGTTGCAATCCGAGCTAAAATCTCATCATGCTTATAGTCAAAATAAAGCGTTTACTAAACATATCATTGATGCCTTGATGCAATCTTAGGAAGAAAAACTTGAATTGGAAGTTTATATCCCTAGAAAACTTTATGATGAGTGGGAACCTACTATTAAAATTAAAATTAAAGATCATGAGTTTTATGCTTTGTGTGATTTGGGTGCTAGTGTCTCTACTATTCCCAAAACTTTGTGTGATTTGCTAGATTTCCGTGATTTTGATGATTTCTCTCTAAACTTGCATCTTGCGGATTCCACTATTAAGAAACCTATGGGAAGAATTAATGATGTTCTTATTGTTGCAAATAGGAATTATGTACGCATAAATTTATTGTTCTTGATATAGATTGCAATCCTTCTTGCCCTATTATTCTCGGTAGACCTTTCCTTAGAACGGTTGGTGCAATTATTGATATGAAGGAAGGGAATATTAGATTTCAGTTTCCATTAAAAAGGGGCATGGAACACTTCCCTATAAGGAAAATAAAATTACCATATGAATCTATCATGAGAGCCACTTATGGATTTCCTACCAAAGATGGCAATACCTAGATCTATTCTTGCTTGTTATGCCTAGCTAGGGGCGTTAAACGATAGCGCTTGTCGGGAGGCAACCCAATTTTATTTTTATTCCTTGATTTTTGCTCCTGTTTAGTAATAAATAAATTATTTATCCTCTGTTTTGGTTGTGTTTTTTGTGATTAATTAGTGTTTGTGCCAAGTAGAACCGTTGGGAAGACTTGGGGAAAGTCTTGTTGAACTTGCTGTAAAAAAATAGAAACTTTAGCGCTCACGAGAACTGCTGTCATTTTTATTTGGAAAGTGATATTTAGTTTATTCTTTTTGCAGATGATTAATACATAAATTACTCACGTCCATCAATTTAGTTTAGAATGTTTGGGGTTCATATCTTGCGCTAGCTACAGATTACTACAGACTGTTCTGTTTTTAACAGATTCTGTTTTTCGTGTGTTGTTTGCTTATTTTGATGAATCTATGGCTAGTAAAATAGTTTATAATCCCTAGAGAAGTTGGAATACAGTAGGTTTACCCCCAATATAAATAAAGAATGAGTTCATTACAGTACCTTGAAGTGGTCTTTGTTTTCTTTTGCTAACGGAGCTCACGAGTTTTCTACTTTAAGTTTTGTGTTGTGAAGTTTTCAAGTTTTGGGTAAAGATTTGATGGATCAAGGAACAAGGAGTGGTAAGATCCTAAGCTTGGGGATGCCCATGGCACCCCAAGATAATCTAAGGACACCTAAAGCTTGGGGATGCCCCGGAAGGCATCCCCTCTTTCGTCTACTTCTATCGGTAACTTTACTTGGAGCTATATTTTTATTCACCACATGATATGTGTTTTGCTTGGAGCGTCTTTTATGATTTCAGTCTTTGCTTGTTAGTTTACCACAATCATCCTTTCTGTACACACATTTTAAGAGAGCCATACATGATTTGGAATTTGATAGAATACTCTATGTGCTTCACTTATATCTTTTGAGCTTTATAATTTTGCTCTAGTGCTTCACTTATATCTTTTCACTACAAAAAAAGACACATCCGTGACATTTTGGGCCGAACGAAATTTTTTTCTGTCATACATATGACACTTCTATGACGATAATTGTGACAAAACCCGGTATCATCATAGATGTGGTGGGCTCCTACTTCTATGACAAAAAATCATGACAGAAAATGGGATTTTCGTCCTGGGCGGGCCGGAGACGCAACTGCATGACATTCTTTGGGCCTTCCATGACGGAAAAAACCGTGGTAGAAGCGAGGGGAGGAAAATTTCGGGGAGTTCCCGATTACGGTGGGAGGTCGGGGGACGAGCGATGCGCGTTTCTCTCGTACACGTACACGCGTGTGTGCGAGGCGTTGGCTCTAATTGAACCCGAGCGAGGCATTGGGCTCTAACTGAACCCGAGCGATTGCACTGCAGGCTACGCATTACCGAACCCGATCGAGCGATTCCTTCGCTATTGCTACTAACTGAAGCCGATCGATGGGATGAACAGTGAGCGTTGCAGGGGGGGTTGGATGAACAGTGAGCGGTGGTGTTGCCTCTGGATGAACGGGACCCCGTGGTGTGGTGGAGGGCTGGATGAACAGTAGACGGTGGAGGAGTGCCCGTGGAGGGGTGGATGAACAGGACCCCGTGGTGTGGAGGGCTGGATGAACAGTAGACGGTGGAGGGGTGGTTGAACAGGACCCTGTGGTGTGGAGGGCTGGATGAATAGTAGATGGTGGAGGGGTGCCCGTGGAGGGGTGGTTGAACAGGACCCTGTGGTGTGGAGGGCTGGATGAACAGTAGACGGTGGAGGGGTGGTTGAACAGTAGCCGGTGGAGTAGCGCGCGGTGGAGGCTGGATGAACAGGAGCCCGTGGAGGCTGGATGAACAGGAGCCCATCGAGGCTGGAGGAGGTCAATGGTGGAGATGAACAGTATCCCGTGGAGTCCCGTTTTGTAGTACGCCACACCCCTCCCGATGAACAGGACCCCCGTTTCGACCGTAGCGCTCCAACACAACTCCGTTTCCTTCGTTTTGCGGTACGCCACGCCCCTCCCGATCAACAGGACCCCCGTTTCGACTGTAGGAGGTCCGTTTCCTCCGTTTTGCGGGACGCCAGACCCCTCCTGATGAACAGGATCCCGTTTCGAACGTGTTCGGTCGAACACAAGGCTGTTTCCTCCGTTCTGCGGTACGCCAGGCCTCGTTTCCACCGCCTGTTCCGTCCAAGCCCTCCCGATGAACACGACGCATTCCGTTGCCTCCTCATGAACACGACGCATTCCGTTGCCTCCCCATGAACACGGCGACGATGCTGTTTCTCCGTTCCGACCCAGCCATGTACACGAGCCCTTGCCGTACGTATGCGCGAATAGGCGTTCGAGACCCCGCCCGTATGTACACATACGTGGCCGTATTTTCTTTCTCGCACCCTGGCCGTTGTACGTACGTGTAAATGCTACGTGCGCGCCTCTACTACGACATGTGCGCGCCTCTACTATGACACGTGCGCGCCTCTACATCAACCAGTATGTATGTACACGTTCGCGGCCAGAATGACAATGCTACGTACGCTTCGACCAGGTGGGTCCCGACTGTCAGGCACTTCCTTGCCTGCGAAGATGTAGCTGGTCGGTCCCAGCAGTCAGGGGGCGAATCGTTTTTTTGCCCGGACGCACTTCCTTGCGTGCGAAGATGTAGCTGGTGGGTCCCAGCAGTCAGGGGGAAATGTTTTTTTCACGAAATACGGTGGCCCGTCCGGTGGGTCCCGCTGTCAGGTGGACGAATAATTATTTTGCACGTAATAAGGAGGCACTTCCTTGCTGCGGCCGTGGACCCAGCTGTCAGCCTCTCCACGTATAGTCCACGTTCGATGGAAGCCGTTCCTTGACCATGTTGACCACGCCACGCCGAGAGCACCAGGGCGGTGGACGACTATGAGGCCTAGGAAGGGGACGACGCGGAGCCGGGGAAGACGTGGCAGTGGATGCCCACGCATAGAGGAGTACGAGGGTTAACTGGTTCGCAGCGGTGTGAGGCTGCCATCGCCACAGAATAACAAGGGGTGTGGGTGAGTAGAGGGATGGCCTGGCCAGCGGTGGGAGTAGTAGGGGGCGGTGAGGCCTCCGTCGCATCGCAGCCGGCCACGGGAGGCAAGAGCATGAGGCATGACCGGCGCTGGTTTGGGCGGCTGGAGCAAGAAGACCAGAGGTTGAAGAAGCACTACGGCCGTTGGATGGACATCATACGATCACTGGAGCTAGAATCGTGCATATTGACTAAGTTGACAAAGCCCTCCGTCCCCGTCAACTTAGTAGGCCCAAAAGTCAGCCTCCCACCAAGGTGGGTCCCAGCTAGCAGGGGTATTCATTTTTTTGAGCGTAATAAGGAGGAACTTCCTTGCGTGCGAAGATATAGCTGGTGGGTCCGAGCTGTCAGCGGCGGTAACGTTTTTTTCATGAAATACAGAGGCCCTTTCGGTGGTTCCCTGATGTCAGGGGAGGAATCATTATTTTGCGCGTAATAAGGAGGCATTTCCTTGTGTGCGGCCGTGGACCCAGCTATCGGCCTCTCCACGTACAGTCCACTTCAGATGCATGTTGGTCGTTGACCACGTTGACCAGGCCGCGCCGAGATCACCAGGGCGGTGGACGACGGCGAGGCCTAGGAAGGGAACGACACCGAGGCAGGGAAGACTTGACAGTTGTTTCCCACGAGGAGGGGAATACGACTGTACGAGGGTTTACTGGTTCGTCTGCCGTCGCCGGAGAATAACAGCAGGTGTGGGTGAGTATAGGGATGGCTAGACCAGCGATGGGAGTACGGTGGGTCGGTGAGGTCTGCGCGGCAGCAGAGCCAGCCGCGGGGAGGATGGAGCAGGCAGTCCCGCCGGCGCCTGTTTGAGCGGCTGGAGCAGGAAGAGCAGAGATTGAAGAAGCACGACGGCCGTTGGATGGCCATCCAATAGTCACTGCTTATGCATCAACCTTTTTTTAGGAAAGCCCCAAATCTGTGGAAAACAGCATACAGCCCATCTGCCATTATTTCTAATAATTTATAGCCCATTTGCTAATTATTAAGGTTTTTTTGGAGCCCATATTCTTTTTGTTAGCATTACAGCCCATATTGTGGCCACGGTTAAAAAATTATACGAAATTTTGCATATTTCGGTGCAGTCCAAACTGTTTTTAATCCCGAAATTTCGACTCACATTCAAACTGATTTTAAAAATAAATGTATATCAATATAAAATCCAACAAATTCTCCACGCGTAAAAGTAAATGTAATTTCAAATCTCAAAATGAAGAAAAGATATTTGAAACTAATTTCCAGTTTGATGTGTTTTAAAAATGTACAACCCATTTCTCATTTTTGATGGACCATTTTCTCCGCCAGCCGAATGAAAGCTCTCCTCGTCTTGAAAGATTTGCAGCCCAACAGGCCTGACAAAGCGACTTACCTGGCAAATCACAAAAAACTGGGCTGTGGCCGTGGACCCAGTTGTCAGCCTCTCCACGTACAGTACTCTTCCGATGGAATGTCGTTGACCACGTTGACCAGGCTGTGCCGAGAGCATCAAGGCGGTGGACGACGGCGAGGCCTAGTTAGGGGAGGACGCAGAACCGGGGAGGACGTGGCAGTGGATGCCCATGCGGAGAGGAGTACGAGGGTTCACTCGTTCGGCTGCGGTGTGAGGCCGTCGTCGCCGCGGGGCCTGGTTAGCGATGGGAGTAGTAGGGGGTGATGAGGCCTCATCGGCAGCACAGCCGACCATTGGAGGCAGGAGCAGGCGGTCTTCCCGGCGCTGGTTTGGGCGGCTGGTGCAAGAAGAGCAGTGATTGAAGAAGCAGCAGGACCGTTCGATTCAAATCCAACGGTTACTACTGCTAGAATCGTTTGGTGACTAAGCTGACAAGCCCTGCGTACGCGTCAACTTAGTAGACCCATAGGTCAGCCTCCCAACCGGTGCGCCCCAGATGTCAGTGGGAGGAATCATTTTTTTCGCGTAATAAGGAGGCAGTTGATTGCGTGCGGCCAGGCCAGCGGAGGGAGTAGGGTGGGCCGGGGAAGCCTGCGCGGCATCACAGCGGACCACAAGAGGAGGGAGCAGGCAGTCCCGCCGGTGCTAGTTTAGGCGGCTGGAGCAGGAAGATCAGAGATTGAAGAAGCATGTCGGCCGGTGGATGGACATCCAACACTAACTGCTGCTAGAATCGTGTGTTCACTGACAAAGCCTTGCGTAAACAAGTCAGCCTCGAAATCTGTGGCGTGTACAACCCATTTGCTATTATTTTTATAATTTTTACTCATTTTCTAATTCATATGGAATTTATTGCAGCCTGTTTTCCATTTTTAGAATTGCTGGCCATTTTCTGGTCAGTGCCAGGGTCAAAAAATTGACTAAATATGTGGGAAATTTTGAAAATTGGCAAATTTTTGCTGGGGAACGAAATATTCTTAATCCAAAAATTAATAGCCATATTAAAACAAATTTAAAAATAAATTAGTACTATGTCATGTTAAATCCAATGAAATACGTATAAGATATCAGTGAAGAACAAAAACAAAAAAAGAAACTTATATCCCATTTGCTATAATTTTTTTTGGAATTTTCAACCCCTTTTGATATTACTTTTAACAGACATTGACCATACTCTTAAGCCAGGCTGGAATGCATCCCTCCTCGTCTTGAAAGATTTGCAGCCCAGTCATTCAGAGAAAACAAATAGGCCTAGCTTGGGTATTCTTCAAAAAGAAATACTGGGCTACCTATTTTCCCAAAGAACTGGTGCATGAGCATTTAGCTTTATTTATGTACTTATTTATGTTTAGGGGACCATGACCATGTACCTGGGCCGGATTCATCTGAGAGCCTCCCTTCCAGTTAATTATGGGCTTCTCTATTGGGCCTTTATCAGTGGGCTGCATGTTTCAACAAGTGGAAAATGTGTTCCGAGTTTCAAAAAAATGTGTTCCGTATGATAAATAGTATGCACTACGTATGGTACGGGGCACTAAAGGATCGAACAGTGCAACGACTTCCAAAACATTGTGTTTGTTGTTCTAGCAACACATTTATTCAACCAACAGACGAAATATACTACTGATTGTACATTGAAAACAGCAGCAGCAGCAACCAGGGCTGGGGGTGAACAAAAGCAGTAAGCAGGCCAGAAGAGTGAAGACGCAACTCTCTCTTCCAAACCAAACATCAGCCATCATTACAAAAGGGCTACCAAAAAAGAACAAGTGTACGCATCAAACTAAATAAAGATCCTACTACACCAAGTGTATGCATTTAACTAACTGGCTCAGTTAGACGTTACTATTTATTAAGCTGTGGAGATTGGCTGACGGCTTGAATCAGATGGGTGCCTAACGGGGGAAACTCCAGCCAGCAGGTCGAAGTCTGATACTTGCGACCCTCTCTCCTACTTTGGGCTGCAGAGCGTGGCGGCACATACCAGGGTATGGTGCATGCAGAGACGCATGGTACGCTGTGTACACACAATTTTGCTTGATGAATGAAACCGCGCTGCCATCATGATCCTTGCCGTCGGTTATCTCCTGGTTAATTGGATAATTCAGTCCGACAAACGGAGAGCGTGTACCAAGGCTACTCACCAGCCTCCAGTCAAAAATTCCTAAAGGCCCAGAGAAGCTGGGATCCTGCTCAAACACCTTGCAGTGACTGTGATTGTATTCCGCGAAACAACACGTCCGGTACGTGCGAACGATCATCAATCTTTCGCCGTCGTCTGATCAAGCCAGGAACCACCTGCAACTGCCTTGCCGCTTTTCTTTGAAAGGTTCTGGGATTAGGAAGGGTAGGGACACCAGGCGGCCTACAACATCATATCAAGTTGGAGTCAAATAAAAACGGGCTCTTTGTTTTGTCAATCTTAAGAACAACATGTTATGAGCATGAATATTTTTTTCAGCAAATGTTGACAGTAATATAAGCAAGCCATCATGATATCATAGGAAAGTAACATACTGCTGTAACAGCCATTTGTAGCGATGACTGGAGTAGGCCAGCAATACGTCCAGCCATAGAAGGAGTCGACAGCGTAAATGAAGCCCTTGTGTTCAATGGCATCAGAGAATAATGGAGGATGTATGATCCTGCGATGGACGTGCAGATTTATCCACTTACCGCAGTGACCTATCAGATAGGCGAGACCACGGTTGAAGAACGCAATTAGCCTGAAGTCTTTATAATTCGCAGATCTTGTGGGCACTTGGCAGATTACAACCTTGAGCAAATCAAACTTGGTATCATGTTGGCTACTGTAAGATTCCGAGTATTCTAGGCCGTGGTGCCAAAGCAGTGCAGTGCTAATCGAAGGAAGGGGGATCAATCGCCGGGTGTAGACCTCCACGAGCATCCAGCTGCCGCGACCATCGATGAGCACCATCCAAGACGTGTTGATGCCAACCCAGTACATACCGTTAATGTAGTTGAGGCAGACGAGGATCAGATCGCAGTCAAGGGGGTTGATGCTCGCCACCCTACGATCGTTATGCTGCGTGACACGCCGTTTCTGAAGATCAGGCGGCATCAGCAAGCAAGGAGCTGGCTTAAAAAGCTCCGGCCTGAGGGCTTTGAGTAAACGGTACAGCCTCGACGAGCACGCGGCGAGCGGCATGGTACTGAGTCCACACGCAAACAATGAGCTTGATTACCTCTGGGGGGAGCGAATTCCAGCCACTCTTTCGGCGGACGCTGCTTGGTTCTGCCATTGTTAGTGCTTGGGTTTCGGACAAGGGGGGAGGCGCCTTAGCGGGGATGGAAGATTGGACGAGATTATGTGCGGACAAAGATGGAGAAGCGAATATGTGCTTCGGGAAGTGGTCATGTGATGATGACTACAGCACGCCGCTTGACTTACGAGACACATACCAGCAGCGTACGGTCATGTCGATGCCAGACAACTTGCTTGAGTGATCACAGTACTGGTACTCCCTACAATGCTATGCCCTAACTTGCTTGAGTAGAGTAGTAGAGTAGGACTCTGCTCTACTACTAGCACCGGAGGAGTAGTATATTCTAATCTAAAATAGTTACAAACTTTAATGCCCGAGCATGGAACCACTACGAACCGTGCTCAAAGACCGTGTCTACGTGGTGTTTGGACATGGCCGACAACCTCAACGCCAACGGTGCAGCTCCCGTTGCACCGTATGTGTTTCTGTCCGTCCTGTTCGAAATCGTGGTAAAATTCATGTTTCTACTCTATATTCTACTACTATGCTAGTCCACATGATTAGTTGTGAACGACGACTTCTTCCCCGACCTCGGCAACCTCATCCTCGACGACATGGGCGACAACGTCAACGCCAGCAACCAGTGAGATACAGGGTGTAGGAAGCGGTTTGGGAAATTGCAAGCCTTTCCAACCAGTGAGATACTCCGTACAAAGTACGACAGAGAAATAACCATAAAGAAGGAAGCTAAAAGTAAACAATCAAACGAGCGTTTTTGCATTTGTTTTGCATTGAATCGTTTCACAAGCTGGACTAGTGTTGTTTTTCTACTTTTACAAAAACCGCATCGTAATGTTAGTACTCCGTCCGTCTAGGTGTATAAGTCTTCCCTCCTTCTTGGTCACGGTGCACAACCGAAGATGACTTATTGACCTGGACGGAGGGAGTAGCACAGTCTGCAAGCATATATCGAGAGAGACGTGTAGTGCGATAGTGGAAAAAAATTACTCGTATATGAGACAAGGTCTCACGGTTAGCAGGTGAGACCCGTCCTGATGGATGACACGTGGCTTTTAAGTGGGGGGTGGGGGATGCTTTGTGATTTGTGAATGCCACGTGTCATCCATCAGGATGGGTCTCGCATGAGACCTGGTCTCCTAGAATTCTTTTCCTGTGATAGTATATAGTAAAGTTTGTGCTATATGCACGTACTTGCAAAATGCGTACGAATACACAAGGTTTCCAAAATTTCCCTTTTACATACTTAATTAAGGACGCTAAAAATTCCTGAATGTTCGTGATTTATCATTTGCGTCCCAAAACTAAAGATATTGCCTTACGAAACAAAAATTATACTCCTCCTAAAAGCCACGGCGCTCGCAGGAGCGCTTGCGGTGCGCCACGAGTGCCCTGGTGCGCGGCCATTTCCCAGCGCGTCGACACAATGCCTCTTCCTCAGCCTCGCAACTCGTGAGGTGCTGATTGGCGACTTGCTGGCGGGCGAGCGCGATCTCACCAGTGTGGTGATCCGGCGCAAACAGGTACTCTTCCTCGCTGGAAGCGTGCAGCCGGTCCACGTACCGCCAAGCGTAGATGAGGCCCTTGGGCCCGACTGCACTCAGGGCATCGGCATGGGCGTCCTCCGCCACCCTCACGGCCCTCGCACGAGCCTTCTGCCAAAGAGCCAATTGCCTGACTCTCTCGGACGCGACATAGGCCTCCCAGGCAGCCTGTTCCGCGGTGCGCTTCTCTTCCTCGGCCTTCTTCTCCGCCTCTATTTTGGCGCGCTCTTCTGGAGGCAAAGCCTCCCACAAGGCGACATCCATTTCTTTCCAAAGCTCCTCAAGGCTGGGAGGCTCGGCGGTCGGCGCGGTGTTCTCCTCGTAGCGGGGAGCCGACGCGTCCTCCAGCGCGCATGCTGGCGAGATTGGGAATGCCGACGCGTCCACCTCGACGCATCGCGGCGAGGAGCGGAACGCCAACGCATCCTCCTCGACTAGTGGCGGCGAGGAACGGAACGGCGATGCGTGACCGTCCACGCGGTGCAGCGAGGGGCTCCTAGGGCTTGGGAGGGGCGATGCCATGGTGGTCGATGTGAGAGGGAGGGGGAGGAGATAGCGATGTTGTGGGAGGCACAGTATTTATAGCGAGCAATGGCACACCTACGTAAGATATGGACTGAGCTACACTGACTTAACTGCCGGTCCAGTTGCGTCACTGACATGTGGGCCAGACCCCTGTTTGGCCCATATGTCAGTGACCGAATGCACCTGTAGTTAAGTAATAGCTACGTGGGCATATTTGTTGGAGTAAATTACGGGGGAGCGAAGGGGTGGAAATATTGCTGGTCACAACGGATCGGACGAGCATGGGGGGAGGAGAGTCATGCATGCAGATTTTTTCACACGAGGCGGAGTGGTGGGACCGCCGGAGGGAGAAGGAGAGTTTGGCAGGCATATTGTTTCCACACATGGAGAGGAAAAAATTTGGAGACGAACGGGCTTCCTGCAGGTATGGGGAACGGTGCATAATAAGTCATCTTGCATGCCGGGCTAGGTATAGTCTCAAGTCATTAAAAACAAACACGCCCCACACATGTTCATATTTCAAGGTGCACTAAATTATTGCATGCGATGATTAAGGCTGGCCATAATGGTGGTATCTTAGCTGGTATCATGCACACGGGAATAGCAAACATGCTGATGTGGCAAAGAATTAAAGAAGAGAGGGGGGTTAGAGTAACTAGAGTTCATGCATGCATTGCTAAACACATTTTTTTTGTGGAGAACGACAGCACTAGTTGAGTACTTTTGCAGACTTCAAAAACTATTCCACAATGTGTCAACATTCACAATGTCAAAACAATATTTTTACACTCATTATAAAATGTAGTTCTTATACTCCCTCCTTCCATCTATATAGGTCCTAATGCGTTTTTCGAGGCTAACTTTGACCAAAGGATAGAGCAATAATATATGACATGCAAGTTACACAAAGCACATCATCAAATTTGTATGTGAAAGGAGCTTTGAATGATATAATTTTCACATTATGCATATCATGTAGTATTAATTTTATCAATAGTCAAAGGCGGTCTTGAAAAACGCATTAGGCCCTATATAGATGGAAGGAGGGAGTACTCATTATAATCAGTACTCCCTCCGTCTAGGTGAGCAAGTCATCTTAGATTGTGCACTGTGACCAAGGAGGAGGGGAAAACGAGAGATCTTAATGTTTATTTGCTAATTAAGAGAATTGCATGCAATGAACTAACCACTACATGTCGTGTTTGGTAGTCTCAAGTCATTAAAAGCATGCACACCAACATCTCCTATTGGTTGATATGTCAAGAAACAAGAAAGGAGGTAGAAGTTAATGCACCGCGCCTAAGTGTTTTGGGAGTATTGTAGATATTGATATCTTTAGTATAAATTTGGTCGTGGGATTTCATTGATGCCTGTCAAAGCGTTGACAGGTCTACTATGCGTGACCTGAAGATGAAAGCGTTGAGCATCTCGAAGTTGATCAACAATCTTCAATTGTCAAAGATTAGCCGTTCGGCCAATAAGGTGGCACACTGAATCGCTAAGTATAGCTTTGACAATAGATTAGATGGTATTCTTGTAAATAATGTACCGCCCTGTGTGGTGAATATTGTATCGAATGAGTGTACTGGTGTGGCTGGTTAATTAATATAAGGTGTTGTTCAAAAAAAGTATAAATTTGGTCAAACACTTTGCAAACGGTTGACGGGAGTAAAAAGGACCAGAGGGAGTATCATGCATGCGGGGTAGGCAAAAAAATTGCTTGTCTAAAAAAAGACAAAAAAATTGCTCATTTATAGCCGATCGAAGTCTCAAAGGGCGCGACCGTGCGAGGGAGGCGAAGGTCGTGGGAGGCACGATGTTTGACGGAATTAAGTGAAGTTACATTCATGCGCCGGCATGGCGTGCGAACAGGAAGAAGCTATACCGTCAGGCCTACGATATGGGTCTAGTAGACATGACATCTAGTGGGTCCCGCATAGTTCTTGAGAACTCTTTGGGGGCTTGCAGCCGTTTATCCACCGGGGAAGCCAGCAACCCCACGCCGTTCGCACGCCCTACTCATCCCCGTCTTCTACCTTACAACAGTTCGCTCCCAGTCGTCCCGTCCTTTCACATTAGTTCGCTCCCAGTTTTTTTGTGGGGTACAACAGTTCAACTTCTCCTAACGCTCCTCCAAAATCCATGGCCTCCCAAATCTCCATGGTCGCCACTGAGTACCAGGTTAGAGCCATCACCGGCGATCAGTTCATCGTCATCTACACACGTGGATCCGAGACGGTGAAAGCATAGCTTGCTCGCTTCCTACGCATGTTCAACAGTTCAACAAGTGAGTGGGTCGCTGGGCTAGATGTTGAGTACACCACAGTCCTGGGACGAGAGAAGGATCTAAAGGAAGGAGAGAGGAAGAAGCCCGCCGTGTTCCAGGTTTGCGTACATAACGTTTGCTTGGTCTACCACATATGCCATGCTGACGTTGAGTGTCAGGATTTTAAGAACTTCCTCAAGGACAAAAGAGTGAAATTCATTACTGTAGGCTTTAAGAACGACAGTGACGTCCTACGTCGGATAGGTCTCGTTGTAGGCCAGCCCTTCGATCTCCAGAAGGCAAGCCTGGTGTCCTCCTCTCCACCTTCAATGCTGACCATGGCAGCAGCCATGATTGATCCTTCGTATGCTAAACTGAAGAAACCTCATCACGAGCTTCATCATGCATGGGAGTCTAAGACATTAGATGAAGATCACATCCTGTACGCAGCAATGGATGCCTACCTTCGTTTAAATATCTACAAGGGTTGGATGAAGAAGCAGAGCCCAGTGTCCGGTTCAAGCAAAGAAGCGTCGGCGAAGAGGAAGAGGAAGAGGGACGAGGGCGAAGTCGAGAACGTGGACTCGGACTCCAAGTAGGTGGCAGTGCGGTCGCTCATGCTGGTTCTACTGCAGTGTCAAGCGGACTAGTTGCTTAGTAGTTTATTTTCAAGGGTGTGTTGTGCTGAGGCCCCAGCAGAACTATGGGGCTGTTTGGATTGTGACTATCTTTGCCATATGTTGCCACATGATTTTTGCCACATTTGTCACTCTTGCCTTACTTGAGTTTCTCCAATTGTTAGCCATACTTTGGCTTGCCTAAGGGAATCTTTCCACACTTTTTGTGTCTATGACATGTGGGGTTCACTGCTCATAAAAAATTCCTTGTCTCAAATGTGGCTAGAAGCAAACACCTACCTAACTTGGTCAAACTTGCCTAAGGATAGGTGTGGCAAAGTGTGGCAATGTGTGGCTAGGAACCAAACAGCCCCTATGTTTATGTTCTTTCTCGTTATTTGAACTCTTTAGTACGTACAGTAGTACTGGTACTATGTCTTACTACTGTTCTTCTTGCAGTTGGTACTACTGCTCGTATCTTCGTGTTCCTACTATACTTAATACGTTCGTACTAGTAGTATAATTTGGGTCAGTCGATTTCTAAAAGAAGTTCGACGGAGCGAAGGAAGAAGACGGTAGAAGAGGTGGAAGAAGCCCTTCTAGCCATCCATGTTGCATCAAACGGCTCACATGAGTCGACTCACCCAAATTGCTCCTTCAGATTGCAGGATCCACGTGGCATTCAAGGTCTCGAAGGTAGATTCCGCGTCCGCGACCGGTTTGCGGGCTCGACGCGCGCCCGACCGGCTTCCGCCGCGACAGCCACCATGCGCGCCTCCTCCGCGCGGGCGTTGATGACAATGACATGCTAGTTCCTCCTCGCCGACATGCTGGAGCACACGCTCATCCTCCTCTTCGTACGCTGCGTGCATAGACGCGGCTCCACCAGCTGCTCGCGTGCTTGGCAGCGCGGCGGCATCGCGAGGAGGGACTGCAGACGACGTGAGTGGGCGGGCCTTCGGCTTCATGGCACAGGGATGGTGGCGACACAGCGGTGATGGGCGAGAAATTGTTGGCCGGAGCAGGCGGGCGCCGGCATATTGATGAGTGCGCGTGTGGGAGCTTACTTTAGTTTTATATATAAGGTTGGTCAAACTAAAAAGAAAACCGTACCAGTACACGTAAACATTAGACTTAGGCGGCGCTTTTATTAGTTACTAGCTTATGTTCTTGCCCATTGTGACCAGCCTTAGTACCACAGCCATGATATGGAATCCTGTGCAAGCGCGTGAACTGCGGCCGCGCGGTTGATCGAATGGTGCGTCACCGTGTCGTGCTCGAAGGACATCCACCAAACCTTTTTGTGTGTGTGAAAACAATCCTCGAAAATTACTCAACTTTTTTCCTGTGAAAGTTCTTGATGCTGCAATATTTCCGTATATTTGAATTTAGCTCCAGTTCGTGTTTATTTGGACTTGGACATTTTAGGTGCGCCCTAGTTTTTTTTAATACTGATTTTGTGTGTGTGTGTGACTGAGAGAGAACGTGTGTATGTGTCCATATGTGTGTTGTGGTGGAAGGGCAATGTGGAGACGGTGTGCGTGTGATACAGACATAGAGAGGTGTGAATGTGCAAATGATCGTGCATGAGTGAGACATAGACAAATGCCGATATGTTGTGTATACATGAGAGAACGGTCTTCTAGTTTACTTGTGTGTGTGAGAGAGAGAGAGAGATAGAGGGAGAGAGAGAGAGACAGAGAGAGGAGCATCCGTAACACAACAACCATCTCTCTCGATTCGTCCGTCCCTCGCACGGTCGCATGCAACACATGCATCAACGCGCACATTTTGACACCCTCACCCGACCCCTGCCCACCTCAAGGCCCGCACAATCTCTTCGTGAATACCCATTTCACTCCTTAGGTTTGTTTTCTCTCAATATCTGACACACACACACACACGCACACACACACACACACACACACACAGAGACACATGCAGCACAACACACACACACACACACTCCCTCGAGCACACAATTCATCCCCATCCAAGGTTATACCGCGACCACTCTCGCTTGTGCTTCTTTACACCCCAACATGCACAACACCTCAATCTTCAAAGAGGGCAACGAGCAGATCAAAGACGGCGACCACACCGCGCTAGAGAATGCGGGGTCATTTGGAAGCAGGGTGATGTGACGATGGCTGACTGACTCCTCCCCCCACCATCTCTCTCTCCTGCACAAAATTACCAATCCCTCTCTCCCCCACACAAAATTGTCAATCCCTCAACCCACGAGATCCTTCCCCTCTCGTCCATGTTTTTCCTGCTCTCTCATCAAATATGTTGTCTCTTCTCCTTCCACGTATACAGAATCCAGATGCACATGCATCTCATGTATATTACATGTATGCATCTTTCTCACAGACCTAACTTCTTCCTCTCTCTTTCTCTCTCTATCTCTCTCTCTTTGTCTCGTTAGATTTGTCTCCTACTCTCTCGTCCACATACTTACAATCTTTCCCGCCCTATCTGCTCCATCTTCAAAAGCTCTCTCTGCATGTTTCATTCACACATTGGGATATGTCAAAATGTTGCTTCTATAATGGCTGATGTAGAGTTATGGTTGTTCTTGTTGCATCCTACAAAGTAATAACTATGAAATGCATTTAGATTCTCATTTGACTGGGATTATGTGAGTTTGAGCATGTTGTGAAGTACTATAGACCTTGTATACATCTTGGGATTCGATAATGATTGTAACTATTGAATTGTATAGACCATTACATTCGAAGTCAATAGCCTAATATATTTATTTCACAACTTCAACAAATGATTAGTTCACTACAAACTAAGAAAACAAATGTGTACTCCCTCCGTTTTTATTTAAGTCCGCCTATTAGCATTGGTCAAAGTCAAGTTTTGTAAACTCTCAGAAAGCTTATAACAAAAAATATTAACATATACAATAACAAATAAATACCATTAGATTCATTATTGAATGTACTTTCACATCATACATATTTTTTATGGTAAATGTTTATATTTTTCTATAAACTTGGTCAAACTTTAGGAAGTTTGACTTCCGTCAAAACTAATATGCAGAGTTTACTACTCCCTCCGTTCCAAAATAGATGACCCAACTTTGTACTAACTTTAGTACAAAGTTGGGTCATCTATTTTGGAACGGAGGGAGTACTACTACTCACTAGTTGCTTAGCCGAATCACTCAACACGCCACACGGGGAGTCCAGTGTCACAAAATTTTGAGGTCGGCGGGAAAATCTCCCGCGACCCTGATTCGAGCAGTGGGAAGTTACCATCATAGCCTTCGGAACAGGCCTACGGATGACGCTTGGTAGGGGGCTGTTTTCGTAACTTCAGGTTCACCCTACCCAGCCAACCCCACCCCGGCACCTAGAGTAGTACACCTGAATACTCCCCAATTTCTATCCCCACCGCAAAATAGACTTCTCCACGGCACCGCAGCCTTCGTGCTCCTCCCCTTTACATCGGCGCACTCGGCCACCGCAGCGCATCTGCCTAACCGATGACCTCGTACACCGCACTGGAACCGGTCCACCGTCGTTGTCGTACACGGAGCCTCTTCCCCGGCATCGTCTTCCACGGTCTCGTATCTGCTTCCCGGAAGCCGACGCCAAGCGTAGAAATACCACCGTCGTGGACAATGAACTAACTCCCGTTGCCGACCATGACTCACAAAGGCCGCCGCGACCATCGTTCTCCTCGTCGATTGGTAATGTGTGTATTGAATCACTTAGCAGTACATGTGCAGTTCCAATTTTGTTCATACCTACCCTTCAAATTTCCTGGGTGCTATTGTTCCCGTAAAAGTAATTGGTTATAGCCTCCATTGTCCAACAGAATATCTGCTTGTAATTGTGCGTCGCTCCTGTATCGCGCTGTGCTTGGGTAGGTTTTTCATCTGCAACCAGTAGTGTGGCAAATGGTGGAAAGGTTTTTAGAACTAGCAAAATGCCCATGCGTTGCACGCATCAAGATGCATTTATATGAGTAGTTTATCTTGTTGGAGATGCTCTAACATGGCAGACGAGTGATTTAATGTTGCCCACAAGATGTGCGACTATTACTAGTAGTATATTTTTCTTGCCATGTTGAGATTTTAAAACCACGAGTGCGAACATGCAGAGGAGCAATGAAGATCAAACATGGGATATTCGGGACATCTTCAAGGAGCGTGGCAAGTTAAAGAGGAGCTGCACCGAACCTGTAAAACGAGCTTTGGTAAGTATCACCCTTTCAATTACTTTTGTGTAGCCTCGTGTTCTTCGATGTGTATATGTTGTAGTTTCTGTTTCTCTTAAGCATGGTGTTCTTTGATGTGTAATAAGAAGAGTCTTAATCGTCCTAATGCTTTCGTTTTTAGCTTGATGTAGGAAGTGGGTGTTCTCACCTTGTAGTCTGTTTATTTATTTATTCCTTTTGAATTCACTTCTCCGAGTTCTGTTTATCTGGCTTCTACTAAATGGATCTAGGTTGCTTTGAGTATTGATCTAAAAAAGAAGTAACTTCATGTCAGGATGCAGTTCCTGTGAGGAGGGAAGTATGGTCAACCTCAAGATCATGTTTCCAAAATGAGGCTGGATTACACACAAGGTGCCAGTTCCCTAATGATGCTGGATTAGACACAAGGTGCAAATTCCCAGATGATGCTAGATTACACACAAGCCAGGTGGAGTCGTCAGCTGTTCATGTCCTCATGGCATTAGTAAAGGCTGAAAGACAGCGTGCATCATCCCTTGAAAATGTAGCTGAGTTCCTGAAGAAGCGAAAAGAGCAATCAGATACTCTCTTCACCCAAGCCAAAGAAGAGATGGAAGAAGCCAGAAATAAGCTAGCAGAGGCAGAGCAGGCTAGGCGTCTCCTACTATCTAAAACTGTTGTTTATACAAAATTTCCTTCATAATAGCTAGGTTCAAATGTTTATCCAGTCAGCATGCCTGTGGTGATGTCTGTGCATCTACTGATATGGGACAAAATGTTTTCTCGGGTCATGTAATAACAGCAATTACTTTCCAAACAATAACAGACGAAGCATTGGACATGGTATAGTTCACGCGCAAGCCCGACATTCCAAGTTCAACTTCCACATCAAACTCATGTTCACAGATATCTGCGCATTCATACATAATGTCCACAACCATGATTCACTTCAAAGCTAAAAAATGTGAGGAGAGTTATAAATAAAGAAAATCCTCTACTAGTTCTTGCTACCAGTGCGAGCACAACAAGTCAAGACCATGCGTAAATTAATTATATTGTAGTCATTTTTTGTGTTCTAAAATGCCTGCCGGCTCGCGGAAGGACGTGTTGCCGGCACACGTGCGGATTCAATGAAGGCAGGCGGGGTAGTCTTAAGCTGGTTGCACGCGGCAAGGAGGCGTACTTAGCCGAGCCTGCAGCGAGTGCGGCCCTCTTGGCCGGCGCGCCGGTTCAATGCCTGTGCTATGAGAGGTCGCGGCCGTGTCAGAGCAATCACTCCCTCCAGTCCTTTTTTGTTTGGGTATAACAAAATCTCGTTTTCCATTCACATTTTAGTGGTAGGAGTTGTGCGTGTGTGTCTGTGTGAGAGAGAGAGGAGATGGTAGTCGGGGTTGTCTGATCGGTAAACAAATGAATAATCTCAGTCTGGGATGGAGACGAAAAAGAGACCGCAACAAATGTTGTGTCTACAGGAGAGATAGGGAAAGTAATTTTAGTGGTATGAGTCATATGTAGAGACATATAGGGTGTGTGAGAGAATCCCATAGAGAAAAAGACAAAGTGAAAGACGAGTGGAGACTGTGTGTTTGGCGGTGAAAAATCAAGCTTAGGTACCGAGTGATACCAGAGAACAGTAGAGACGTGAGAGATAATAAAAACTGTGTAATTTATAATCATAGGGAGAGTGTGACACTTCTCAAGGGAGACGTCGAGAGACCATGTTTGCGAGGATAGGAGCAACATGAAGTGAGCGTGCGGGTGAGCTGGAGAAAAGAGAGTGATAGCTACCTGAAGGAGCATGCATGCGAGAGAGATGGGCGTGAAAGGAGTGAACAAAAAAGGGATTCAAATATTTCAATTCGAGATGATGATACATGTAATCCATACTTGAACCAAAATTGATCTATCAAACATGCATACTCATATGAATTCACGCACATCTATGTTATTTAATATGTAGATATTACTGATCCATACATTTTAGTAGAACATAATTTGGTTAAAAAAATTCGAATTCAACCTTAAGATTTCGAGATCGTTGTATTTGTAAATCATATTATACATATAAAGGAGCAGAATTCTTTGTTGTGCTTTTGAAAGTATATATATATAAAATAATGTATATAGAATGTAATTCCAATTGAAAATGGATCCCCCCCGGAAAAAATAGAATACAAACGGGATTCGAATTGAGTTGGCACGGTAAACCTGCACTCTGCAAAATTTGAACGAAGCGGGGAAAGTCGTAGTAACCGCCCGAAACCAAAATCTGCGAGATGGAAATCACTACTGCCTATCCCTGCCACGCAAAGCCTATATGCTAGAATTCTATAGGTTTTGATAGGGGTAGGTTTGTAATTTCACCCAAACATGACATAACCGCCTCTCACCCGGATTCATACACAGTGGGCGCCAAAACACAGTGTGTCCTCGACCGAAATCGACTCCCTCCCCGATTCATATTCATACACAGTGGACGCAAAAACAAACTCTCGTCAGCAAATATTCGGTGTATGCGAGATTACCGTCCTATCCCCAACCGACTAGTGTTGCTGTGATGTAGTAGAAATTTGAAACGGGGGCTAAGTTTGTAAATTTCCTCGCATTTGAGACAAGCACGCCCTGAATACATGGTTCCCCCCTTCCTCTCTACCTCCCTTTTCCCCATTAGTACTCCGTGGGCGCCAAAACACCCTCTCCACCTAAGGGAGTCCTGGATTAGGGGGTCTCCGGACAACCGGACTATATCCATTGGCCGGACTGTTAGACTATGAAGATACAAGATTGAAGACTTCGTCTCGTGTCTGGATGGGACTCTACTTGGCGTGGAAGGCAAGCTAGGCAATACGGATATGTGTATCTCCTCCTTTGTAACCGACCTTGTGTAACCCTAACCCTCTCCGGTGTCTATGTAAACCGGAGGGTTTTAGTCCGTAGGACAACATACAATCATACCATACGCTAGCTTCTAGGGTTTAGCCTCTCTGATCTCGTGGTAGATCCACTCTTGTACTACCCATATCATCAATATTAATCAAGCAGGACGTAGGGTTTTACCTCCATCAAGTGGTCCCGAACCTGGGTAAAACATCATGTCCCCTGCCTCCTGTTACCATCCGCCTTAGACGCACAGTTTCGGACCCCCTACCCGAGATCCGCCGGTTTTGACACCGACATTGTTGCTTTCATTGAGAGTTCCTCTGTGTCGTCGCCTTTAGGCTTGATGGCTCCTTCTATCATCGATAGCGATGCAATCCAGGGTGAGACTTTTCTCCCTGCACAGATCTTTGTGTTCGGCAGCTTCGCACTGCGGGCCAACTCGCTTGGCCATCTGGAGCAAATCGAAAGTTACGCCCCTGGCCGTCAGGTCAGGTTTGGAAGCTTAAATTACACGGCCGATATCCGCGGAGACTTGATCTTCGACGGATTCGAGCCCTTGCCTTATGCGCCACATGGTCACGATGAGTACGATTTAGCTCTACCATCGGCCCGTATTCAGGAGATCGCACCGGCTACCGCTTCGAGCCTCAATTCGGAGCCAGTTATGCCATCGATGGACAGGTGTATAGGCCCCGTCACGGAGGCTGTATCCTCAGCGGCGATCGAGCCGAATATCGACCTTACCCTTCACAAGAGCCGTGTTGTTAAACTGCTGGATACTTCTCCGGCCACGGACTCCGAACCGCCTGCGCCCGTTCCTATCGAATCCGGTTGGGCGCCGATCATGGAGTTTACCTCCGCGGATATCTTTCAGCACTCGCCCTTCGGCGATATACTGAATTCATTAAAGTCTCTCTCCTTGTCAGGAGAGTCCTGGCCGAACTATGCCCGGCAGGATTGGGATGCGGATGACGAAGAAATTCGCCGCCCACCCACCACCCATTTAGTAGCCACTGTCGTTGACTTAACCGACATGCTCAACTCCGACTCCTAAGACATCGACGGTATGGACGACGATGCAGGAGACGAACAGGAACCACTACCCACAGGGCACTGGATGCCAACTTCACCACATGACGTATACATGGTGGACACACCAAAATAAAACGACGACGAGGAACGGAAGGACGCAACGAAGGATTGTCCCCCCGAGAAGCAGTCAAAGCGGCGGCGTAAGCGCCGCCCCAAATCCCGCCTCGGAAGAAATAACGATCATATAGACCCAGCGTTAGAGCAGGGTGAACCATTGCCGGACCACGGCAACACAGAGAATCAAACCGAACAAACCGACTCTGTCAAAGATAATAGTCCAGAGGACATCACACCGGACAGACACCCGGAGCAACAGAATGCCCATCAAAGGCTCGTTGCCACCGTGAGGAGTCTAAAAAGCAAAAGCAAAGGCTCAAGGTTGCGCAAGACACACTCCAAATCAGATGGAGTAAAGTACTCAACACAGCAGTGAAGTACGGCGGTAATCGCCCCACCAAGAGCTACCCGAAGCGGAAGTTGCTACCTGAATTCGATGAGGAGGCCTTAGATCCCCCACAACCAAAAATTAAAATAGCCATCTGGCCGGATAGACAACCTCACGGCCAACATGGAGCGGCAAACAACGCCACACATAAGCCAATACGCGTTCCACGCGAGGGTTCGCATCAAAAGGACGGCGCAACCAGATCCTACTATGGACCACGCAATCGTGCTCCAGCACACGATGCAATACAACAAACATCCGAACAACGCGGTACATCCAGATAAAGGGGTGCCGCACACCCCCTATGTTTCACCGATGAGGTGCTAGACCATGAATTTCCAGAGGGATTCAAACCCATAAACATAGAGGCATACGACAGAACAACAGACCCTGGGGTCTGGATTGAGGACTATATCCTCCATATCCATATGGCTCGAGGAGATGATCTCCATGCTATTAAGTATTTACCCCTCAAACTCAAAGGGCCAGCTCGGCACTGGCTTAAAAGCCTCCCCAAAAGCTCCATTGGAAGCTGGGAAGAGCTCGAAGACGCTTTTCGGGCAAATTTTCAAGGGACTTATGTCCGACCTCCGGACGCGGACGATTTGAGTCATATAACTCAAACAGCCCGGAGAGTCAGCCCGAAAGCTTTGGAACAGGTTTCTTATTAAAAAGAACCAAATAGTCGACTGTCCGGACGCCGAAGCCTTGGCGGCTTTTAAGCATAGCGTCCGTGACGAATGGCTTGCCAGACACCTCAGCCAAGAAAAGGCCGAGAACAATGGCAGCATTAACAAGCCTCATGACCCGCTTTTGCGTGGGTGAGGATAGCTGGCTAGCGAGATGTAGCACCAGCGACCCCGGTACATCCAAAGTTAGAGATGGAAACGGGAAATCACGTCGCAACAACAATAACAAATGGCGGAATAAAGAAGACAACCCGAAGAGCACGGCAGTAAACACCGGATTCAGAAGCTCTCGGCCAAGTTAGCAAAAGCCGCCCGCTAAAGGTGCCAGAGACGAACTGACCAGCCTAAACAAAATTCTGGACCAAATATGTCAGATCCATAGCACCCCTGGTAAACCCGCTAATCATACCCACAGAGAATGTTGGGTCTTCAAGCAGTCCGGCAAGCTCAACGCCATACACAAGGGGGAGGATACACCAAGCGAAGATGAGGAACAAAAGAAATTTCCACCAGAAGTCAAAACAGTAAACGTGTTACACGTGTCAAGGGGAAAAGCAAAGCGGCACTCCCAGAAAAATATGCCCAAGGGCCCATCACCGCGGACTCCTGCCACTGGTCGTCTCAAACGATCACTTTCGACCATCGGGATTACTCAGCAAGTATCCGGCGTGCAGGATGGGGTGCCATGGTATTAGACCCAATAATTGACGGATACCACTTCACACGAGTCCTGATGGACGGTGGCAGCAGTCTAAACCTGATATACCAGGACACAATCCGCAAAATGGCGATCAACCCAACGAAAATTTGCCACATCAATACTACCTTTAAAGGAGTGACGCCAGGCCCAGGGGCTCATTGCACGGGCTCCCTGCTACTAGAGGTTATATTCGGCTTCCCCGATAACTTCCGTAGCGAACATTTAACCTTCCACATTGCTCCGTTCCAAAGTTGCTATCAAGCACTACTTGGACGCGAAGCCTTCGCTCACTTTAATGCAATACCGCATTACGCTTCCCTCACGCTCAAGATGCCCGGTCCACGTGGCATCATTACAGTGAATTGAAATATTGAGCGATCTCTGCGCGCCGAAGAGACTGCGACTGCCTTGGCAGCCGCACACTAAAAACGGCCTCACCAACTAAAGCATTTGATAGGTCATCAAGACCACGGACATGGTTAGATGAGTCCGGCGCAACTATATGTAATTCATACAGGATTGATGGACACACCCCCATTACAAATACAAGGGGCTCAACGCGCGCAGACAAGTGGCAATTTTTACTCATCTTGAATTATACATGGTTTCTTTAAAACTACCTTTTTGCATGACAACTTTTCACCTAAGTTCCTCTCTTTTACAGATGACCATCGTGCTACACCCGTCCAGGATATGACACAACAGAGACACAGGCGCAGACGTGAAGCAGGGACCCGTTCAAGGATTCTTTTGAGATTAAGACCCTGCGTAAACCTTTTTTACTGTCTCTTGTTGATACACATCCCTCGGATTCTCAGTACAATTGAGAAGGATGCTGACGTCTTGGCATGTGGCCATGTCAGAATAATGCACGTACCTGGACACAAGGGGCTTCTTACAAAGGGCACTATTTAGGCCCGGTTTATACCATAAAGACCGAATACCTTAGGGAGTGTTCGGCATCGCGAGTTTGGCCTTATATGCATCAGCTCCGAATTTTGTCTTTGGTCAAATGTTGGGTTTGCCCGGCTCATGTGTTTTGGTGCTTTACGTTCCGCTCTATCGGCTAAGGCAGCACCATGAGAACTACTGCGATTGTGCCCTGGTTCATCCGGACAAGCACCTCAGTAGAGAAAGCCGAAAACTGACTGTCATGATATAGCGCGAGACTGGTCAACCACCCGATGACCTATCGAAATGTTAGAATTCCTCCGCTTTAACGAAGGGTCGTTTCCCGGCCAGGCATACACGCACCCCGAGTTCAGGAGAGTGCGGAGCCACCAGGGGCTATATAGTAGCCCCACCGTCAAACTCCTATGGCTAAGTGAAAGTGTTAAAGCATCATAGTCCGGTTGCCTCGTTCTCTGCGCTATCACCTCCTTAATAATACCAAGACGTTGGGTTAAGTGTGAACACGCGTCTTCTGCGAGCACCTGCGCATTATATGCGTGGGGTTGAAGCCGACGACTACAATCTTTCAGGTTATATACATATATACATAAACGGCCGCACAGGAGGCATCATATTACTTTCAGGCAAAAGTATAAATACAGCCTTAATACATTTCATAAAAACATTGTGTTTACAATGGTAATACATGTCACTCAAACATAATATTCTTCGAGCACTGGGCCTCTATCAAACGAGCACCCTCAAGAGCTTCTTCAAAATAGTGATCGGCAGCCACTCGGCCTATGGCCAAACCCTGCGCCGCAACAGTGGTAGCATCCATCTCTGCCCAGTATGCTTTGACACGGGCAAAGGCCATGCGTGATCCTTCTATGCACACCGACCTCTTCATCGCATTGATGTGCGGCACCGCACCAAGGAACTGCTGCACTAAGCTGAAATAGTTGTTCGGCTTCGGCTTCTCCGGCCACAGATGATCTACGACGGACCTCATGGCAAGTCCGAACAATCTATTCAGTTCGGCCCATTCGGCTAGCTGATCAGTCAAGGGAAGCGGACACTCTG
The DNA here is from genome assembly GCF_003073215.2 of Triticum urartu. Lineage (NCBI taxonomy): Eukaryota > Viridiplantae > Streptophyta > Magnoliopsida > Poales > Poaceae > Triticum > Triticum urartu. The sequence goes on along the minus strand of NC_053023.1, from coordinate 602,922,268 downwards.
GAACGTTGAATTGCGACCAGAATAGCTTGTCCACTTCATGATCTGTCTGTTCTCGGAAGTATTCGACCGCATCGACAGCGCTCGCTGCCAAGCCCATATATGCGTCTACCGAACTCCACAGCCGATCCAGAGGGGCATACCGTGGATCTTCGAACTTCCTCTGCAGCAGAAAGGGCTTCCCAGCCGCATTATCCCCGGCTTCATGCAGCTCCTCCTTCTTTGCCCTCATAGCAGAGTGGCTGTCTTTGGTCGCCATCGTGGCCTTTTCAAGGTCCGCTGCCTTCACTCGGTTCTCTTCTTCAAGGAACTGGCAACGGTCGGCAGTGTCTTTTAATTTTACGGCCATCTTGGCCATCTTCTCTTTGCTTTCGCAATGCGCGGCCTTCTCGGCTCTTAACTCTTCGGCCGCCTTCAAAGCAGCCGCATTGCTAATTCTTGCTTGTTCCTTGGCTCGGACAAGTTCCGCCCGAAGGGTCTCCACGGTGGCAGCTCCGTCTGTAGTCACAACATATTAAAGATACTCGCATCATGCTGCTCTTACTATGTGACATTCACCAGAAAACATTACTTACCCTGTGACTCGTCAAGCCGCTTGTTAACAAGCTCGATGTCGGCGTCTGCCGCATCCAGTTGCCGCTTTAGTTCGGCAAACTCATTAGTCCGGCTAGCCACCGGAGCCTCCACCACCTGCACATAAAGGCAGTGTGGTTGTTACCTGGGACTATGATCCTCTGTTCGCCACCGTTCTCGACGACAACCAGAGTCTCAGGGGCTACTATCTACACGGGGCACACCTAAACATGTGCGGTATGCCATTTCACTAGACTCATAAAGGCTTCATGTAATCCGCTTTCGGCGGACGAAATTCATTCCATCAACGTACCCATCAACGTACGGTGTTCTTCTGAGATGGCCGCTTGGTCCAACAACTCCCTCAGAACGTCCGACTGCATACCAGACGGTGCCGGACTCTTTTGTTTGCTCTCTTCGAGAGCCGGACGCCGGGGACTTCACGTGACTATAGGATTATCTTCTGGCCTCACCAGATCCGGAGAGGCCCTCCGTGACGACACTTCGAGGTCGCTCGCTTCTTGAGCGAGGGAGTCCGGGGGAGGCGTTTCGCTCTCCATCATCTACGGAAGGAGATCCCCCGAAGACGAGCTCAGCTGAGAAGGGCTAAGATCCGAACTGCAAGATATATGCTTCGATTATTTTCCTTAGAAGAAAGGTAGTATATCTTCACTATTAAAGTATTTTTGATCACTTACGGCTCGTTAGAGGGCTTATCCCTGCGTGGACTTTGTGCGGTAAGAGCACCCCCCGAGGTAGGACCCTCTGTTGGAGGCTTCTTCTCCCGTTTGGAAGCTTCGGTTTCCGGATCCTCAGAGGCAGTCATCTTCCTCCCCCGTAGCGAGAGAAGGTCAGAGTCTTCTCCTTGGTTATCCTCCCTTATGGAGGCGCTCATTCCCTCGGTTGGAACTGGCAGCGATGGGGGCCCGCTTTCGCCCGCATTATTCCCCCCTTTATATTCCTTCGAGGGCTCCGGGCAAGGTGCGAGCTCGAGCATCTTTTCCAGTATCGGATTTTCCAAACCCTCAGGGAGGGGGGCCGAACACCGAATCATCTTCGCCTTTGTTAGCCAGTCCTGTTCAAAGGGCGATTTCACAGAAATGACATCATGGTAAATAAGAGACGATGTGTTCAGCTAGAGGGTTACTTACTTGGTCGGTGGCGCGGTTGCTACTCAGGCCCACGTCCTCGGTAGTATCCGGACACTCTGTTTGAGGTCCAAAGAATGACTTGTACATCTCCTCGTGCGTCAGGCCGAGGAAACTTTGAATAGCGCGCGGTCCTTCTGGGTTGAACTCCCACAAGCGAAGGGGCCGGCGTTTGCAATGCTGGACTCGATGAACCAGCATGACTTGCATTACCATAACCAAATTAAAATCTGCCTCGAAGAGATCCTGAATGTGTCTTTGCAGTATAGGCACGTCCTTGGCCGGACCCCAGCTCATCCCTCTGCTAATCCATGACATCAGTTGTGGTGGGGGGGCCGAGCGAAAAGAGGGGGCAGCCACCCACTTGGCACTTCTGGGAGCTATGATGTAAAACCACTCCCATTGCCATAATCCGGACACCTCTGGAAAGGAACCTTTTGGCCACGGAGCTCCTGCAATCTTGCTTATTAATGCGCCTCCGCACGCTGCGTACTATCCCTCCATTGTCTTCGGCTTCACATCAAAGGTCTTAAGCCACAGGCCGAAGTGAGGGGTAATGCGGAGGAAGGCCTCACACACGACAATAAATGCCGAGATGTGGATAAAGGAGTCCGGGGCTAGATCGTGGAAGTCTAGCCCATAATAGAACATCAAACCCCTTATGAAGGGATCCAGAGCGAGTCCTAGAACTCGGAGGAAGTGGGAGATGAACACGACGTCTTCATTGGGTTCAGGAGTACGGACGACCTGCCCTCGGGCGGGCAGCCGATGCGAAACCTCGGCGGTCAGGTATCTGGCCTCCCTCAACTTCTTGATATCTTCTTCTGTAATGGAGGAGGGCATCCATCGGCCTTGAAGGCTGGATCCGGACATGATTGAAGGTCCGGAGCACTTGACCTGGGCTTTGGGTGTTAGAACTCGAGGCGGGGGAAGGATTTGATTGAGCACGGGAGGGAAAAAAGTAAAAGCCTTGGCCCTTTATAAAGAGGGCGAATATCAAGCGTCCTCTCCGTGGCCGTTTGGGACTTGCCTATAATCTAGGAGTCCTAGACGTGGTTGGGTTACCCACGCCCGTATTTGATGAGAATCCCATGATAAGGGGACACGATCTTTGCTTTAACAAGACGTGTCAAAAAACTGCCTCGCGTTATGTGCGGGGCTAGTTAAGGAAACGGTTCGAATAATCGCCGGGCCATGGCATATTGTCGTGTTGCCAAAACAAGTCAACAAATTGAATTTGTGGAAATATTATTCTCTCTACGGTGGCATGTGGAACTTATTTTGCAGGGTCGGACACTATCCTTGTATTCAAATTCTTCCGTGGTGTATTCAGAGGAGGAAACCGCCTTGTAATGCCGAAGACAACACTGCGCGCCGGACTCATCGTCATTGAAAGCCTGGTTCAGGGGCTGCTGAGGGAGTCCTGGATTAGGGGGTCTTCGGACAGCCGGACTATATCCATTGGCCGGACTGTTAGACTATGAAGATACAAGATTGAAGACTTCGTCTCATGTCCGGATGGGACTCTACTTGGCGTGGAAGGCAAGCTAGGCAATACAGATATGTGTATCTCCTCCTTTGTAACCGACCTTATGTAACCCTAACCCTCTCCGGTGTCTATATAAACCGGAGGGTTTTAGTCCGTAGGACAACATACAATCATACCATAGGCTAGCTTCTAGGTTTTAGCCTCTCTGATCTCGTGGAAGATCCACTCTTGTACTACCCATATCATCAATATTAATCATGCAGGACGTAGGGTTTTACCTCCATCAAGAGGGCCTGAACCTGGGTAAAACATCGTGTCCCCTGCCTCCTGTTACCATCCGCCTTAGACGCATAGTTCGGGACCCCCTACCCTAGATCCGCCGGTTTTGACACCGACACCACCCCACCCTCCTCCGTCCACCGCCGTCCGCCACCCCATCCACCGTCGTCCTCCTCCACCATGTCGGAGCTGATACCCCGACACCGCCGTCCATTACAAGAGATCGACCTCTCTCATCCACGGCTTCGGACCGGGATCCTTGCATCCCGTCCTCTCGCTTCATCCCCACCATCGTCCACCTTGCCGGCGCCGCTCCTACGACCGTCTCGTCCACTGCGCCCCCCCCCCCCCCCCCCCCCCCCCCCCCCCCCCCCCCCCCCCCCCCCCCCCCCCCCGCCACCGTCTACCCTCCTAGATCTGCTTCCACGCCACCGACAGCCATCGCTACTGCAGCACCGTCAAATTCTCAGCAGATGCGTACATGGTGCCGCACCAGAGGCGGTACTCTTTCGTATCTGCTCAACTTATTTATCGCAGCAAGAAAATAGATCGCCACTGCTTTACTCTGATTTCTTGTCTTGGTTGTGAAGTTGCCTTTGTCCGGTTTGCTCCTTCAGATCCGCCATGGCATGTTCAACACCATACTCGCAATGCTTATTGAGGGAGTCCTGGATTAGGGGGTGTTCGGGTAGCCGGACTATACCTTCAGTCGGACTCCTGGACTATGAAGATACAAGATTGAAGACTTCGTCCCGTGTCCGGATGGGACTTTCCTTGGCGTGGAAGGCAAGCTTGGCGATGCGGATATTCATGATCTCCTACCATTGTAACCGACTGTATGTAACCCTAACCCTATCCGGTGTCTATATAAACCGGAGGGTTGTAGTCCGTAGGCAATCAACTCCATATACAACAATCATACCATAGGCTAGCTTCTAGGGTTTAGCCTCCTTGATCTCGTGGTAGATCTACTCTTGTACTACCCATATCATCAATATTAATCAAGCAGGACGTAGGGTTTTACCTCCATCAAGAGGGCCCGAACCTGGGTAAAACATCGTGTTCCCTGCCTCCTGTTACCATCCAGCCTAGACGCACAGTTCGGGACCCACTACCCGAGATCCGCCGGTTTTGACACCGACATTGGTGCTTTCATTGAGAGTTCCTCTGTGTCGTCGCCTTTGGGCCCGATGGCTCCTTCGATCATCAACAACGATACGGTCCAGGGTGAGACTTTTCTCCCCGGACAGATCTTCGTCTTCGGTGGCTTCGCTCTGCGGGCCAACTCGCTCGGCCACCTGGAGCAGATCGAAAGATACGCCCCTGGCCATCAAGTCAGGTTTGGAAGCTTAAACTACACGGCTGACATCCGCAGAGACTTGATCTTCGACGGGTTCGAGCCACGGCCAAGCACGCCGCACTATCTCGAGGGGCATGATCTAGATCTGCCTCTAGATAATGTCCTGGAGGCCGCACACGCATCGGTTCCGACCCCTAACTCGGAGCCTACTGCGCCAATCGAGGATGAGCGGTTGGACGTCACCTCGGGGGCTTCGATCTCAAAGGCGATCGAGCCGAACGCTAGCTCCGCACTCTGCATGATCCGTGACTCCGAGGATCCGGACTCCTCCCCGGACTCCGAACCCCCCGCGCCCCTGCCAATCGAATCCGATTGGGCGCCGATAATGGAGTTCACCGTCGCAGACATCTTTCAACATTCGCCTTTTGGCGACATCCTGAATTCTCTTAAGTCTCTCTCTTTATCAGGAGAGCCCTAGCCAGACTACGGTCAGCAAGGGTGGGATGCGGACGATGAGGAAATTCAAAGCCCACCCACCACCCACTTGGTAGCCACTGTCGACAATTCAAACGACGTGCTCAACTCCGACTCCGGAGACATCGACAGCATGGATGACGATGCAGGAGATACCAATGAACCAACGCCCATAGGGCATTGGACAGCCACCTCATCTCAGGATGTGTACCTGGTGGATACCCCTAAAGGAAGCGACAACGAGGAAAAAGGGGATGGGACGGGAGATCGACCCCCCGAAAAGCAATCAAAGCGTCGGCGTAAACGCCGACCCGAGCCCCGCCTCGACAAAAACCCAGCCATAGAGCAGGACGAGCCGGTAGACGACGAGCAGGCCTTAGAGCAACCGTCCGAACAGGGCAACACGGATAGAGAAACCGAACATCCCTCCTCTGGCGAAAACGGCATTCCGGACGACCTCACGCCGGATAAACCTATGGAGCAGAAGAATCTCCATGAGAGGCTCGTTGCAACTGCACGCAGCCTAAAAAAGCAGAAGCGGAAGCTAAAAACAGCGGAAGATGTACTCTGGTTTAGATGGAGCAAAGTAATCAATACCGCAGATAAATACGGCGACAGTTGCCGCACTAAAAGCTATCCGAAAAGAAAGCTACTGCCTGAATTCGACGAAGAGGCCCTAGAGCCCTCGCATTCAAAAAATGAGAAAGCCACACGGTCGGATAGACGACCCCATAAAGCGGCAAGCGGCACCGCACCTAAATCGGCATGCGACCCACTTATGAATTCGCATCATGGCCCAGTCAGGTCCATTTATGGGCCAAGAAAGCAAGCTCTCGTAAGCAACGCTATGAAGCCATCATCAGAATCCGGCACACCCAAATACAGGGGCGCCGCACACCCCCTATGTTTCACCGATGTGGTCCTGGACTTTGAATTTCAAGAGGGATTCAAACCCGTAAACATAGAGGCATATGATGGAACAACAGACCCTGGAGTTTGGATCGAGGATTATATCCTCCACATACACATGGCTAGAGGAGATGATCTCCACGCCATAAAATATTTACCCCTTAAGCTTAAAGGGCCAGCCTGGCATTGGCTTAAAAGCCTTCCCAAAAACACAACTGGAAGCTGGGAAGAGCTCGAGGATGCTTTCCGAGAAAACTTTCAAGGGACCTATGTCCGCCCTCCGGATGCAGACGATCTTAGTCACATAACTCAACAACCCGGAGAATCACCTCGGCAGTTCTAGAATAGATCCCTCACTAAAAAGAATCAAATAGTCGACTGTCCGGACGCCGAAGCCTTAGCAGCTTTCAGGCACAACGTCCGAGACGAATGGCTCGCCAGACACCTCGGCCAAGAAAACCCAAGTACAATGGCCGCACTAACAAGCCTCATGACCCGCTTTTGTGCAGGGGAGGACAGCTGGTTGGCAAGGTGCAGCCCCAGCGACCCAAGTACATCCGAAACTAGGGATGGAAACGGAAAACCGCGACGCAACAAGGACCGTCGTTGGACTAAGGGCAAAATTCCAAAGAGCACGGCAGTCATTGCCGGATTCAAAGGCTCACGACAAAATCAGGCAAAATCACCCCCCCAGGACAACAGGGACGATCCATCCAACCTAAATAAAATCCTGGACAGGATATGTCAGATACACAGTACTCCCGGGAAGCCTGCTAACCATACCCACAGAGACTGTTGGGTTTTCAAACAAACCGACAGACTCAAGGCCGAACACAAGGGGCTCGACACACCAAGCGAAGACGAGGACGAACCCCAAAAGAAGAGCACCAGGAAACAAAAGAACTTCCCACAAGAAGTAAAAACAGTGAACTTACTTCACATAACAAAACGTGCGGCGCCCATAAAGGTACGCACCACACGGCCTATCCCCAAAGGATCCCGCCACTGGTTGTCAAAACCAATCATCTTCGATCAGCTAGATTATTCTAGAAATATCAAGAATGCAGGCTGGACTGCCTTGATACTCGATCCAATAATTGGCGGACTCCGACTTTCAAATGTCCTTATGGACGGCGGCAGTGGACTAAACCTGATATATCAGGATACAATCCATCACATGGGGATAAACCCAGCAAGAATCCGCCGCAGCAAAACCTCCTTTCAAGGGGTAACACCTGGTCCGGACACCCATTGTATGGGTTTTCTCGGCTCGAAGTTATATTCGGCTCTGCCGATAACTTCCGCCGCGAAAAGCTGACCTTCCATATCGTCCCGTTCTCAAGTCGCTATCAAGCACTACTGGGGCGCGAAGCTTTCGCCCGCTTTAACGCAATATCGCATTATGCATCTCTCATGCTTAAGATGCCCGGTCCACGAGGCATCATCTCTTTGAAGGGGAAACACTAAAGTGCGCCTCCCCAAGCGCAGGACTGTGCGGCCGCTTTGACAGCCCCACAGCAAAATGGCCGCACCGGCCAAAAAACTTCGAAATAGGTCATTCAAGACCACGAACGTGGATAGATGAGTTCGGTGCAAAATCATCATTGATGCAGGCCTAGAGGCCATATACCCCCGCACTAGGGGCTCCACGCATATACAATAAGAGACAATAAAGCTCAATCTTATATATTTTACTTTATACTTTGTTTATTTTAAACTTTTTCGGCACGACCCGTTTTCAACTCAGTTCCTCTCTTTTACAGATGAACGTCGTGCGGCGCCCATCCAGGATACGGCACAACGGAGACACAGGCGCAGACGTGCAGTAGGGACCCGTCCTAAAGGATTCTGTTTAGATTAAGACGTTGCGTAAACCTTTTTTACTGTCTCTTGTTGCTACACATCCCCTGGTTTTTTCTGATATAACCAAAGGAGGAGGCTGGCGTCTTGGCATGTGGCCACGTCAGAATTTTTGCACGTACCTGGACACTAGGGGCTTTTTTTAATAAAGAGTGTTGTTTCGCCCGCACTCATAAAGACCGAACACCTTAGGGAGTGTTCGGCGTCGCGAGTTTTGGCACTATATGCATCAGCTCCGAATCATGTCTTTGGTCAAATGTTGGGTTGCCCGGCTCCTGAGTTCGGCTACCTTACGTTCCGCTCTATCGGCTAAGGTAGCACCAGGAGAACTACTGCGATTGTGCCCCGGTTCGGCCGGGCGAGCACCACAGTAGAGAAAGCCGAAAACTGACTGTCATGATGTAGCGTGAGACTGGTCAGCCACTCGAGGACCTATCGGAATCTATCGGATTCCTCAGCTTTAACGAAGGGCCGCTTCCCGGTCAGGCACATACGCGCCACGAACTCGGGCGAGCGTAGTCGCCACCAAGGGGCTACCTAAATAGTCTCATTGTCAAGCTCCTATGGCTAAGTGAAAGTGTTAAAGCATTATAGTCCGGTTTCCTGGCCCGCTGCGCTATCACCTCCTTTGTAGGACCAAGACGTTGGGTTAAGTGTGAAAATGCGTCTTCTGCGAGCACCCTCGCACTATGTGCGTGGGGGCTGAAGCCAACGACTGCCATCTTTCAGATTTTGTATATATCTTAAAACGGCCGCACAGGAGGTGTTCCCAATACTTGGAGGCACAAGTATAAAAAGGCCACTACAGTTTATCAAAATATTAATTTATAATTACATATGCTATCATAACATAGCATCTTTCGAGCACTGCGTCTCTATTACACGAGCGCCTTCAAGGACTTCCTGAAAATAGTGCTCGGAGGGTACTCGGCTTTTGTCCGAATCTCGGGACGCAACAACGGTGGTCTCCATCTTTGCACAGTATGTCTTGACACGGGAAAGAGCCATCCTTGCGCCCTCTATGCACGATGACCTCTTCATTGCATTAATACACGGCACCGCGTCAAGGAATTGCTGCACCAAGCTGAAATAACTCTTCGGCTCCGACCTCCCCGGCCACAGATGACCCATGACGTACTTCATGGCGAGTCCGGACAACCTATTCAGTTCGGCCCATTGAGCCAAACGATCGTCCACTGCCAGTGGACGCTCTGGATTGTGAAACTGTGACCAGAAAAGCTTTTCCACTTCGCGATCTTTCTGATCTCGAAAGTGTTCGGTCGCATCAGCAGCACTCGCTGCCAAATCCAGATAGGTATCCTCCACACTCCACATCCGGTCCAACGGAGCAAACTTTGGATCGCAAAATTTCCTTCGCAGCATAAAGGGCTTTCCAGCCGCAATCTGTTCGGCCTGACGCAGATCCTCCTTCGCAGCTCTCATCGCAGAGCGCGCGTCCTTGGCATTGGCAACGGCCTTCTCTAAGTCCGTCTTTTTCACCTGGTCTTCTTTTTCAAGAAGTCTGCAACGGTCTGTAGCGCTTTTTAACTTTTCGGCCATCTCGGCCATCTCTTCCTTGCTTCGGCAATGAGCAGCCTGTTCGGCTCTCAGCTCTTCAAGGGCTTTCCTGGTGGCCGCATCACTTTCGCTAGCTTGTTCTTTAGCTCGGGCAACTTCTGCCCTAAGACTCTCCACGGCGGCCGCACCATCTTCGTCAAGCACACACACCGTAAGACACAGGCATAAAACTGTTCTTACCTGATGCCGCCCAAGGAATTACATACCTTGAGCCTCATCAAGCCGCTTATTGACAAGCATGATGTCGGCATCTACCACGTCCAGTTGCCGGTTTAGTTTGGCAAAATCATCAGTTCGTCTCGATTCCGGACACCCTGCCGCCTACATTCAAAGGCGACATCTTAGACCTGGGATTATGATCCTCCACATGCCGTCATTTCTTGATGACGCGTAGAGTCTCAGGGGCTACTATCTACATAGGGCGCATCTTATTCATGCGCAACTGACAAAAGTGTACATTATCTAATGTACCTCAAAACCCGTCAGTAAACTTTTAACAGCCTCATGCAATCCGCTCTCTGCGGATGAGATCCTTTCAATCACCGTGTCCATCAATGCACGGTTCTCCTCCGAGATAGAAGCTCGCCCCACCAGAATCTTTAGCTCCTCCGGCCGAGCACCAGACGGTGCCGGACTTGTCCCCTGACCTCTTTCGAAGGCCAGACGCGGAGAACCTCGGGGGGCCATATAGCTATCTTTCGCCCCTGCCGGATTCGGAGAAACCCTCCGCGACGACACCTTAGGGTCGACCGCCTCGCTAGGCAGCACGGCAGGGGGAGGCGTCCCGCTCTCCATCATCTCCGGAAGGAGATCCCCCAAAGACGAGCTCTGCTAAGAAGGGCTGAGGTCCGAGCTACAAGGTAAAAATTCGGTTAATCTTCTCAGATCTAAATCAAGGATTTCCCTCATCCCTCAAAAGGAAAATCTTTCTCTACTTACGGCTCGCTGGAGGGCAGATCCCCTTGAGGGCGTAGTCTGGCCGAGGAACTTCCCGGCGTCGGACCCTCTGACGAGGATCCCCCCCCCCCCCGCTTCGAGGCCATGGTTTCCGGGTCGTCAGAGGCGGCTCTCTTCTTCCCCTTAGGAGAGGAATTGTCGGTTCCTCCCTTCGGAGCAGCCTCCTTCGAGGAGGCCATAGCTTCCTTGTCCTCGCCCTCCAAAGGCATTATTTCCAGCATCCTGACCAGCACGGGATCCGGCCTGGTTTCAGGAAGGGGGGCCGGACACCTGATCAGCTTTGCCTTCGCTATCCACTCCTGTTTAAAAGGACGGCTCTTTTAGGGGCAAGTTTATGACAATTATACGGATAGAAGGTCCGGGCACAAGGTTGCTTACTTGAGAATCCGGGCGATTGCAGCTTAGGGCTGCGTCCTCGGTTAAATCCGGACACATCTCTTGTGATCCGAAGAACAGTTTATACATCTCCGCGGGCGTTGCGCCCATGAAATTCTGGAGAGCTCGCGGTCCCTCTGGATTAAACTCCCACAGGTGAAGGGAGCGACGTTTGCCGGGTGATATTCGGCAAATCAGCATGACCTACGTCACCTTGACCAGGCTGAGGTCTCCTTCCAAGAGATCCTTAATGCGGCCCTGTAACAAGGGCACGTCTTTGGGCAAACCCCAATCTAACCCTCTGTTAACCCATGACGCTAGCCGTGGTGGGGGACCCGAGCGAAAGGCAGGAAGCGCCACCCACTTGGTGCTCCGGGGAGTGGTGATATAAAACCACTCTCGTTGCCACAAGCCTAGCTCCTCTTTAAAAGAGCCCTCGGGCCATGGAGCATCAGCATTTTTGCTTATAACAGCGCCTCCGCACTCTGCGTGCCGTCCCTTGTTCATCTTCGGCTCTACTTTGAAAGTCTTGAGCCATAATCCGAAGTGAGGGGTAACATGGAGGAACGCTTCGCATACAACGATAAACGAGGAGATATGGAGGATGGACTCTGGAGCTAAGTCGTGAAATTCCAGCCCGTAATAAAATAGTAGTTCCCTCACAAAGGGATCCATCGGGAAGCCTAACCCCCGAAGGAAGTGAGACACGAACACTACGCTCTCACCGGGCTGGGGACTGGGGATAGCCTGCCCTTGAGCAGGCAACCTGTACAAAATTTCGGCGGTCAAGAACTTAGCCTCTCTCAACTTTAGCACGTCCTCCTCCGTGACGGAGGAGGGCATCCATCGGCCTTGAAGGTCGGAACCGGACATTGTCGAAGGTCTGGGGCACCCGGAATCTGGAGCCTAGGGTGTTGGAACTCGAGGCGATGGGCGAACTTGTTTCGGGATTGGAAAAAAGGAGTAAGGCCCTGGTCTCTTTATAAGAGGTTGAATACCAGGAGCCCTCCCCGTAACCGTTTGGGACTCGCCTTTAATCGAGAAAACATGCTAACGGGCACGATTGGGTTACTCACGTCCGTATTGATGAGAATCCCGTAAAAGGGGGGCACACGATCTCTGCTTTGACAAGACGTGCCAAGGAAACCGCCCCGCAAAACACGCCGAGGTGGAAAAGTGAAAACGATTCGAGTAAAGGACTTGGATGTAGTGTGGTGACGCATTGCGGAATACGTCAGCATATTTGATTTGTGTTAATATTATTCTCTCTATGGCAATACGTGGAAGCTTATTTTGCAGAGCCGGACACTACTCTTGGTGTTTACAATCTTCTATGAAGGACTTGGAGGAGGAACCTGCCTTGCAATGCCGAAGACAATTTGCGCGCCGGACTCGTCGTCATTGAAGCCTGGTTCAGGGGCTACTGAGGGAGTCCTGGATTAGGGGGTGTTCGGGTAGCCGGACTATACCTTCAGCCGGACTCCTGGACTATGAAGATACAAGATTGAAGACTTCGTCCCATGTCCGGATGGGACTTTCCTTGGCGTGGAAGGCAAGCTTGGCGATGCGGATATTCAAGATCTCCTACCATTGTAACCGACTCTATGTAACCCTAACCCTATCCGGTGTCTATATAAACCGGAGGGTTGTAGTCGGTAGGCAATCAACTCCATATACAACAATCATACTATAGGCTAGCTTCTAGGGTTTAGCCTCCTTGATCTCATGGTAGATCTACTCTTGTACTACCCATATCATCAATATTAATCAAGCAGGACGTAGGGCTTTACCTCCATCAAGAGGGCCCAAACCTGGGTAAAACATCATGTTCCCTGCCTCCTGTTACCATCCGGCCTAGACGCACAGTTCGGGACCCACTACCCGAGATCCGCTGGTTTTGACACCGACACTTATGGTTTTCCCCTAAATTTCAAAATTGGGTCATTAGATTTTTCAGAGCTCACCGGAGTTCGCCGGTGCGATCGAAGGGGCTCGGGTGGTTGTGGGGCCTCGTCGAACGAAGAAAACTCGACGCGGGTGGGGGTTGGGGTGGGGGTGGTGGACGAACCCATGCGGTGGGGGTCGGTGGTCCGGCCGGCAGCCCGTGCAGTGTTCTGTATGGGAAGAATCAGAGACAAGGAAGAAGAAGGATTAGGAGACGTAGGATCTTCATCCAACCGCCTGAAATGGTCGAGAGACAGCTATGAGTTGCATTCTCAATGCACTCTGGTTCATCATGTGTAAGCACTGCACAACCAACATTTTATTATCCAAAATCTGCTTGCTCTTCTTTACAATGTTCCTCTGCCATTCTTCTTTAATATGTACTCTCTCCGTTCCTAAATACAAGTCTTTGTATAGATTCCACCATGGACTACATATGGAGCAAAATGAGTGAATCGACACTCTAAAATGTACCTGGATACATCTGTATGTGATCCATAGTGGAAATCTCTACCAAGACTTATATTTTGGAACGGAGGGATTATGATAGTAGTACGGTATGTTCCTTGTACTGAAGATGAGTAGGGACATTTGCAGTGTAGAGGTCAATACGGTCGGTTGTGATGGACACTGTGAGCCTCTTTGATTCGTAGGATCTTGTAAACATAGGAATAGGATTTGCAGTGGCCTGCCCACTTGAATCCTATAGGAATAGCAAGGAAATGCGGGGAGCTGTGTCGCCTTTGAGAGTTACATTGATATTAACAGTACCGCACCTTCACTTGAAGAGAGCTGGTATCCGAAGCCTTTCTAGCCGTACCGGCAATACTAGCACATATATTCCAGCAAGTTCCACTTTGCTAATTTTACTCTGATGCTTAAGGTTTTCCCGTTATATCTACACTATGATCTGTGTAGCTGCTTTGTGTCGCACTAGCAGCACTCCACTCTTGAAGCTAAACACTGCAATGACTTACAAAATTGGCACCAAGGCATTGAGTGCCATTCTGGATGCAATGAAACTCATACGCTCCCCACCTGTTGATTCTTGTTCAGAATATCATCCTAATGATTATTCTAACCTCAAGGAGTCAAAGGCAGATGGCCTGTCCTGTTCACCCATCAAGGTTCCTGTTCTAATTTGGCAATGATTAATTGATTGCAGGTATCTTGCATATGTTGTCTTGCATTTCTTCTACTTTGTTGCACCGCCATCTGCTTAGTTTACTCATCATATATGTCGAGATGCCATGCCCATCCATTACCAATATATATTCCATCTGTCATCATACCATGTTTTTCCACTCAAATGTTGTTCTTGTGCATCAGACATCAAAAAGGAAGATGGTTATTGCCGAACCTGAAGGAGCACCAGCAAAGTCCTTGAAAAATGTGGTGGTGCCGGAGAAATCAGACAACACCCCACTTATATTGGTTGTACAACCAGTGACACAAAACGTAGGACCGACTCCAGCAGACTGTACCCATACTTCACTGGCCACACCACTAGCCCCACCACATAGGACCTACACTCCAGCAAAAGGTATACCGATTTCATTTGCCATAGCACCAGCTGTACCACAGAAAAATCCCACTCCAGCAAAAAGTACAGAAAGTCCACCGGCCGAAGACATATCCCAACTGCAGAGACGGCTAATTCCTGCAGATTGGAACCCCATTCTATTTATTCCCAGTTTAAAAGACAATGCTTTCAATGTTGTTAGGGACTACGTGCATATATTCCCATCATGGGAAGATTATTGTGAAGACAAACACCATTTTCACATCTTCCTGTCCAACTTACGTGTAAGTGCTATTATTCATGGCTATTATTTTCCTATTTTCTGCTGATTGAACTCATCAATGATTTACATTACATTGTTGTAACTAGGCGAGGGTCAATCTGGATAGTCATGACGAGCAAAGCTTGCTTGTGCTTTTCAAGGAAGCATTGCATCAGTATCGGTGTTACCTGAGGAAATCACACTTTGATGGCAAGTCTGTAACGAATTTCTGGTGAAGTATCATGTGCTAAATTTAGAAGACATTGAATGGAAAAACCTTGTTATGCACTGGTCTCGTTCCCAGGATGAGGTACTGTCTATGAAATCACATGACAATTTGAACTTCTACTTTTCCGCATGTGCCTTACGGATCTTTGTTGCAGGAAATCTGCTCGAAGAAGAATTCCGCTTTGACAAGAACGACATGATATCTCAAATATGTTGCCCGCTGCTTTGCTCTTGTTAGTACCTATTGCCCTGTATCACTGTACTTGCATACATACCTGGTTCATTATGTGACAGCAGTATGCATGATAGCTTGCTTATAAATTGTTCGCTCCAAATTATCTGATCTGTATGAATGGTTACATTAGTGTAGAATATATCCAATGCCAATGTTTTTTTAGCTCTGCATTGTTCTTGCAAGTACATGCTGTCCTTTATCAGTGTACTTATAATGACAGGTAGTTGTTCATGTACCATCACTCTGCAGCTTATTTTCCTTTGCCCTCCATTTTCTACACATCAGATCTATATTTACTCTTACCATAAGGTTGGTACTGAAGAAGTTTAGATGTGCATTGCTCTTGGCTGTACCTTTTGCCTGTATCGCTGCACTTACATTTATAGCTACTTGGTTATGTAGCATCACTCTTCATCTTATCTTAAATATTCTCCATTTTTTCGTATATTATCACATCTATATTTACTCTTAACAAAGTGTAGAATAAAGGCAATGCTTTTGAAGAAGATTCTGTGGTAAAGTTCTTGAATTGCCCCCCCCCCATCAGCATGGACAAGGCCTTTATAGAGCCTGTCTTCACCAATAATGTAAGTTTGTCCATCTCAAGCCTTCAAACTTTGTTGTATATATTTGGTTAGGCATGACTGCAACATCTGTTTATTTTTTGTGTTTGCATCAAATTGCTTGTTTAAAGTTTATTATATGTAGTTCATAAACGAAAGTTCGTCCTTTCTCATTTAAGTTTTCAGTTGTACAACCAAGTTCTTTCTTCATACCATGTAAATTAAACTATACAGAGCAAGTGATCTTCTTTTGCACTTCATGTATGCTTCTGTTTTTCATCTGTAATCCAGTGGTGTGGTGAACCTACCCACTACAGCACAATGTCATATTCTGCAATGTCTTAACTATGAAAAATGTCATATCATTCTACTATTATTTAAACTATCTCTTTATTTCCCAATATGAAATGGTATAAATTGACAGCACACTAACCATTAATACTTATGAGTTCTTGATCTGTAATCCAGTTGTGTCGTGAAGCTGCCAACTCCTTCACAATGTCATTTCCTGCCATGTCTTGACCTGAACAATACCATATTGTGTTAATGCAAGTTTAAACTGTGTCACTTTATTCGTCAGTAAAAATGTGATGAATTGTCAGCACTGATACTTTTATGTGCAAAACCTGTCATCTGTCTGCTTGTTTATCTTTTAGAATGAGGAAGATATAAGTGTTGAACAAGCGCAGTCTCATCATCTTGCTCAGCTGCTTGCGCTGCAGCTCCCCAACAGGGCTAACCTTTCTTGAACTCTATTGAAGTGTTGTCGGTTTTGTATATTATTTTGTCGGCGTGTTTATTTGCACTGGTGGCGATCTTTGATGCCCAGTGTATGTAATCTGCTGTCTGCTTGTGCTTTATTATCATAGTGGCGAACTTTGATGCCCAGTGGATGTAATATGCCGTAATTTATTTATTGTATAGTATAGGTTTTTTCTTATTCACGATGCTGCAGTTATTTTACTGTATATATAACCTGTCTTCGCAGTAAACCAGCCAAACCGTAAAATTACGGTACATAATTGGGCCGTCATGCAATCACGATGTAGGTTGGGCCTGAAACATGCCGATCAGCTCACGGGCCGGCAGCAGCCCAAAATGAACCCCGACCCATGATTGTGCGAATCAAATCACGGGATTTTAACAGGCCAAAAATTGTCTTGGTCCTTGTTTAGCCCAATCAGATATTGGCTGCGAGCAGGCCGGATGCAAACCGGGCCGTAGTTAGGCCCAACTATATGACGGGCTTTTAACAGGCTGAAATTAATATAGGGCCGAAATGTTAAACGGGCCCTTAACAGGCCAAAACTAATATCAGGCCGAATTACTAAGTGGGCCTCTAGAAAGTGGGCCCATAAGCGTAGTGTCCAGTTGACGGGCCGAATCTGATATGGGCCATAATTAGGCCCAAAACCTCTTAAAGGGCCGGACCTGATCTGGACTGTAATTTGGCCCAGAACGTGGTAGGCTTTTAACGGGCCGGTTCTCATATGGGCCACTATTAGGCCCGGAGCGTGGCAGGCCATTAATAGACCGTATCAAATATGGGCCGACATTTGGCCCAAAACATGGCAGCCAGTTAACGGGCCGGCCTACTAGGGTCCTCAAAATCTTGTGGGTCTACAGCTGGGCCGGCCCATTAATGTTAGCGAAATATCGTGGGCCTTTAGCTGGGCCGGCCCATTATGATCCGCAAGAATATTGTGGGCCTTTACCTGGGCCGGACTATTATGGCACACAAAAATCTTGTGGGCATGTACCTGGGCCGGCCCATTATGGCCCGTGAAATCTTGTGGGCCTTTAGCTGGGCCAGCCCATTATGGTCCGCAAAATCTCGTGGGCCTTTAGCTGGGCCAGCCCATTATGGTCCGCAAAATCTCGTGGGCCTTTAGCTGGGCCGGCCCATTGTGGTCCGCAAAATCTTGTGGGCCTTTAGTTGGGCCGGCCCATTTAAACTTGTTGGGCCGTGCCACGTGTCGACGTATCATAGGCGCCTTCTGTCCAGTGAGTGGATGACATCTGTCCCGACGATGAGCCGACACGTGTTTCCTCTAGCCAATGATGATTTTACACGTGGAAAATCCCCATTGGTCGGGGTTGTTAACGGGTTATCGGATCCAAAACTCGACCCGATAGCTTAACGGCATTCCGTTACGGTGGATGCCACGTGTCGGTCACCCTTGACGAAAGCACTTCTGTGACGCGCGATTTATCATCATGGAAGTGGACACTTCCGTGATGATAATTTTGGTAATGTCATGGAATACTTCTACGACAGCACAGGTATGACTATCTTGATTCTGTCATAAATTTGTCATGGATGTACATGCATGACAAAAAAAGCGACCTACTGTGACAAACACGTATCATCACGAAAGTGTATTTTTTGTAGTGTTTAGAGCACGGTGGTGGATTTGTTTTATAGAAACTATTGATCTATCATGCTTCACTTAGATTATTTTGAGAGTCTTATTAGCATGGTAATTTGCTTAAAATCCTAATATGCTTGGTATGCAAGATTAATAATAAAAATTCCATATGAGTATGTTGAATACTAAGAAAGTTTTGATGCTTGATGATTGTTTTTGAGATATGGAGGTAATAATATCAAAGTCATGCTAGTTGAGTAGTTGTGAAATTGAGAAATACTTGTGTTGAAGTTTGCAAGTCCCGTAGCATGCACGTATGGTAAACGTTATGCAACAAATTTGAAACATGAGGTGTTATTTGATTGTCTTCCTTATGAGTGGCGGTCGGGGACGAGCGATGGTCTTTTCGTACCAATCTATCCCCCTAGGAGCATGCGCGTAGTGCCGAGGTTTTTGATGACTTGTAGATTTTTGCAATAAGTATGTGAATTCTTTATGACTAATGTTGAGTCCATGGATTATACGCACTCTCACCCTTCCATCCTTGCTAGCCTCTTCGGTACCGTGCATTGCCCTTTCTCACATTGGGAGTTGGCGCAAACTTTGCCCGTGCATCGAAACCCCGTGATATGATACACTCTTTCACACATAAACCTCCTTATATCTTCCTCAAAACAGCCACCATACCTACCTATTATGGCATTTCAATAGCCATTCCGAGATATATTGCCATGCAACTTTCCATCATTCCGTTCATCATGACACAATCATCATTATCATATTGCTTAGCATGATCATGTAGTTGACATAGTATTTGTGGCAAAGCCACCGTTCATAATTCTTTCATACATGTCACTCTTGGTTCATTGCATATCCCGGTACACCGCCAGAGGCATTCATATAGAGTCATCTTTGTTCTAGTATCGAGTTGTAATCATTGAGTTGTAAATAAATAGAAGTGTGATGATCATCATTATTAAAGCATTGTCCCAACTGAGGAATAAAAAAAGAGAGAAAGGCCAAAAAAGAGAAGGCCCAAAAAAGAGAAAGGCCATAAAAAAGAGAAGGCCCAAAAAAATGAGAGAAAAAGAGAGAAGGGACAATGTTACTATCCTTTTACCACACTTGTGCTTCAAAGTAGCACCATGATCTTCATAGTAGAGAGTCTCTCATGTTATCACTTTCATACTAGTGGGATTTTTTCATTATAGAACTTGGCTTGTATATTCCAACAATGGGCCTCCTCAAGTGCCCTAGGTCTTCGTGAGAAAGCAAGTTGGATGCACACCCACTAGTTTCTTTTGTTGAGCTTTCATACATTTATATCTTTAGTGCATCCGTTGCATGGCAATCCCTACTCCTTGCATTAACATCAATCGGTGGGCATCTCCATAGCCCATTGATTAGCCTCGTTGATGTGAGACTTTCTCCTTTTTTGTCTTCTCCACATAACCCCCCTCATTATATTCTATTCCACCCATGGTGCTATGTCCATGGCTCGCGCTCATATATTGTGTGAAAGTTTATAGGTTTGAGATTACTAAAGTATGAAACAATTTCTTGGCTTGTCATCGGGGTTGTGCATGATGAGAGCATTCTTGTGTGACGAAAATGAAACATGACTAAACTATATGATTTTGTAGGGATGAACTTTCTTTGGCCATGTTATTTTGAGAAGACATAATTGCTTAGTTAGTATGCTTGAAGTATTATCATTTTTATGTCAATATGAAGTTTTGTCTTGAATCTTTCGAATCTGAATATTCATACCACAATTAAGAAGAATTACATTAAAATTATGCCAAGTAGCACTCCGCATCAAAAATTCTATTTTTATCATTTACCTACTCGAGGATGAGCAGGAATTAAGCTTGGGGATGCTTGATACGTCTCCAACGTATCTATAATTTTTGATTGCTCCATGCTATATTATCTACGGTTTTAGACTATATTGGGCTTTATTTTCCACTTTTATATTATTTTTGGGACTAACCTATTAACCGGAGGCCCAGCCCAGAATTGTTGTTTTTTTGCCTGTTTTAGGGTTTCAAAGAAAAGGAATATCAAACGGAGTCCAAACGGAATGAAACCTTCGGGAACGTGATTTTCTCATCAGATAAGACCCAGGAGACTTGGACCCTCTGTCAAGAAAGCCACGAGGCGGCCACGAGGGAGAAGGGCGCGCCCCCTGCCTCGTGGGCCCCTCGAAGCTCCACCGACGTACTTCTTCCTCCTATATATATCCACGTACCCCCAAACGATCAGAATAGGAGCCAAAAACCTAATTCCACCGCCGCAACTTTCTGTATCCACGAGATCCCATCTTGGGGCCTATTCCGGAGCTCCGCCGGAGGAGGCATCGATCACGGAGGGCTTCTACATCATCATCCAAGCATTTCCGATGAAGTGTGAGTAGTTTACTTCAGACCTACGGGTCCATAGGTAGTAGCTAGATGCCTTCTTCTCTCATTTTGGATCTCAATACAATGTTCTCCCCCTCTCTTGTGGAGATCTATTCGATGTAATCTTCTTTTTGCGGTGTGTTTGTTGAGAACGATGAATTGTGGGTTTATGATCCAGTCTATCTATGAATAATATTTGAATCTTCTCTGAATTCTTTTATGTATGATTGGTTATCTTTGCAAGTCTCTTCGAATTATCAGTTTGGTTTGGCCTACTAGATTGTTTTTTCTTGCCATGGGAGAAGTGCTTAGCTTTGGGTTCGATCTTGCGGTGTCCTTTCCCAGTGACAGAAGGGGTAGCAAGGCACGTATTTATCGTTGCCATTGAGGATAACAAGATGGGGTTTTTATCATATTGCATGAAACTATCCCTCTACATCATGTCATCTTGCTTAAGGCGTTACTCTGTTTTTAACTTAATACTCTATATGCATGCTGAATAGCGGTCGATGAGTGGAGTAATAGTAGTAGATGCAGAATCGTTTCAGTCTACTTGTCTCGGACGTGATGCCTATATACATGATCATACCTAGATATTCTCATAACTATGCTCAATTCTGTCAATTACTCAACAGTAATTTGTTCACCCACCATAGAATACTTATGCTCTTGAGAGAAGCCACTAGTGAAACCTATGTCCCCCGGGTCTCTTTCTCGTCATATCAATCTCCATCACTTTATTATTGCTTTGCTTTTATTTTGCTTTTACCTTTTACTTTGCGTCTCTATACCAAAAATACCAAAAATATTATTTATCATCTCTATCAGATCTCACTTTCGTAAGTGACCGTGAAGGGACTGATAACCCCTAAGCGCGTTGGTTGCGTTGAGCTATTGTTTTTGTGTAGGTGCGAGGGACTTGTGCGTGGCCTCCTACTGGATTGATACCTTGGTTCGCAAAAACTGAGGGAAATACTTACTCTACTTTGTTGCATCATCCTCTCCTCTTCGGGGAAATCCAATGCAGTGCTCAAGAGGTAGCACCTTGTGCTCCGACTGATCAAGCGAACAGTCGGCCATCACAAGCTCTCGGCACCTTCAGAAGGCCCATTCATCATTAGCAAAGTTTTGGGCAACAACTCCTACTACTTGATCGATGCTCAGAAGCCCAGAGCACGCAAAAGAGACGACTCCGGCAAAGAGAAAGAGCGGCTGTGGAATGCAAACCTCCTTCGAAGATTTTACAGTTGATGCAGTATGTACCACGCTATCTTTTGTATTAAATACGAAGACTCTGGGTCCCCCGAGAAGAGCTCAGGGACTACCCTCTTTTCTATATATGATAAATATTATGCCCATGAATGTGTTATTTTATTATTTACGCCTGGCACCGGGTTCGACCAGTCGACCCGGGGGCTCGCCGCCTTGTACGATGTGGTGCTTCCTGCAGTCGGGCAAGTAGTGTGTTGGCACCTAAGCCTTCTCCTGCCAGAGGCCGCAGCTCGCAGAGCGACTGTCCGGTGGGCAGCAGTTACAGGCAGGAAAGGGCGTCTGCATGAAAAATGGCTAAGGACCCCAAGCATGCACATAGTTCAGGCCGGCTTCCCGCCTCATCGACCGGATGCTGAAATAGCCGGTCGGCCGGTTTCTACATAAATTGTTAACGCTCTAGTCGGCTAAGTACTTTCAACCCAAAAGCAGCTAAGTACTTGACCAGCCAACAGTTCGCAAAGCAACTGTTGCCTGGCAAGATGGTAGCCAAGGGAGGGCGGCAAAGGAAAAAGGCCAAGGGGCAGAAAACAAGACAAGTCAGAACTCAGCAAAAGCATAACTTCAGAGAAAGCATATTTACATGACAAAAGGCCCTTGGCCAGCATTCAACAGAGTTTGAAATACACCCCGCGGGTGGAATTGTGCAAATTTAACAAAGTTTGTCGAGACTGATAAAACAGGAAAAATAAAGATAAGTTGGCGGCCTAGGGAGCTCCAGAGGGGTCTGGCTGGCTGGCGGAATCAGTGGTGCCGGCTGGTGGAGTGGACGGCTGGTCAGTCTCCGCTTGGTCGCCTCCAGTCGCAGTCGGCGTGCTCGAGTGCGGCTCGTTGTTCGAGGCACGACCAAGTTGGGGCTGGCAGTCCGCTCCGACCTCCGACGCATCTTCTTCGCCTTCCTCGTCCTCCTCATCTCCCCCTCGTCTTCCCACTCATCGCTGGAGTCGATCACCTCGGCCGAGTCTTCGTCGTCCTCCGGGTTCAGTCTGAACCACTCCGGTGGCGCCTCGACTCCATCCTTAGCCAGCTCAGGAATGAAGATGCTGGTGTCGGTGTAGTCGGCGATCGTCGCTGCCCGTATGATGAGGTCGTGCTCCACCGCCACTAGCTCCTCTTGGACCTCCTAACAAAACGTGGCCAACTGGGCTAGGTTTAGCCCAGGATACCACGCCTTGACGAACTCCAAGGCCCGGCGCGCTCCAGCCTGGGCCGAAGAGCCCTTCCAAGCCTCGAGTCGGCCGGCCGCCACCTCCAACTAGTCGGCAGTCCCACTGGGAGTGCGCGGAGTCGGCATGTCTGGCCAAAGGGTGGATATTGCCTGGGCACCAACACGCTGAAGGCGGCGCAACATCTGATGACCTAGCCGAAGGTGGGCTTGGATGCTGAGAAGCTGCTCGCTAAGGGTCCGGGGGCATCGGCAGCGATCTACATGCCTTCCGCCCTCTGTTCCTCACGATAAGCCTCAAGGGCCTCATTGGCGGCGTCAGAATGGCCAGGAAAGAAGTCTGCACAGACAGAAAGCAAAGAAGTCAGAAGTCAGAAGTCAGAAGCTAGAGGCCGGCTCGGTCACCAGCCGGCAACCAAAAGAAAAAGGAAAAAAGAAGAAAACTTACCATCAACCATGTCTTCAATCCTGCCGAAGCCGGATTTCAGAAGCGCCTCCTTGTCGGTCCAGGTGGAGCGTTCGGTCTCGAACTCGGTGAGGAGATTGGACTCCTTCACCTCTGCCTCCTTCCGGGACGTCTCGAGAAGCTCCACTTGCTCCGCCAGTTGCGTGGCCAGTCAGTCGCGCTCCTGGGCCAGCTCGTTGCACTCTGCCTCCTTGGCACGCAACGCGGTGTTGGCTTCACCCAGCTGCCGCTGCAAGGCTGCATTGGCCTCTCCAAGAGCGTAGAAAGAAAAAAAGATGTCAATAACCAACCAAGAAGTATAGTTGCCGGGGAGATCCGGCCCGACTGCTCGGCAGTCGGCCCGAATCTCGGGGACTATAGCCCGCGGGTGCGCTATCGCGCCCCCGCAGATAAAGAAAACAGTGACTTACTCCGGCTTTCTTCCAAGTCGACGGTCCGTCGGCCCAGATCCTGGACATTGGAGTTGAAGGTGGCCGCACGAAGATTATGATAGTCCTGCAATGAAGATAGAAGAAAAGTTAGCACTCGGAGCCCGCCAGGTGAAGTTCCGGGCCGCCTGCTCAGCAGCCGGCCCGAAACTCGGGGGCTACACGCAGTGGGTGCGCTGGCGCGCCCCCACATAGAAGTACAAGAATCAAAGACGAGGAAGTGAGAAACATACCTGAATGGCCGCTCGCGAATCTAGGAACGCCCTGTTGCATTGCTGAGGAGCGGTGGCCTTAGCTCGGAGTTTGGCCTGGACGTCCAGGATCGCCTGATTCAAAGCGCATGTCCCGCCTCCACACACCCATTCAGCGGGAGCGGCGTTGGTTGCTTCATCTTCCGGGGCTGATGACCTCGCAGCACCAGCTTCCAGCGGTCGTGGCGCCGAAGTCGCCTTCACGCCTCGGCGGCCCGATGGTGTGCGGACCTCAGGAGTCAGGCCCGTCACCACCTCATTCCCGGCTGGCGGTGCCGGCGGGGCTGCCTGCTGCTTGTTCCGCGATCTGTCAACCGGCGGTGGCGAAGGCACGGCTACCTCTGCAGACTAAGGCATAGCCTAGTGGTGGGAAGGGGATGATGCCTTCCCACCCACCTCGGTTCAAGGCATGGTACTTCCAATTTTGGTTTATTGCACCAATTATACTGTAGGGGGTTTCCTTACAGTCTTTCTGTCAAAAAAAGGCACGGCTACCTCCGGCATGGCGACGTTGCCAGCTCCCCTCCCCATGACCGGATGTTCGTCGCCGGCTCCCCCAGTCAGCGCCGTGAACTCCAGGGGCGGCGGCGCGGAGTTCAGGGGGATGGCGAACAACGGCGCTTGGTGGTACGCGGCTTCTTCAGTCCGCTTCTTCACCGCAGCGTCGTTCTCCGCCAGCTTCTTCAGCGCGGCGGCCTCCGCCTTCTCCGCCTCAGCCCTCTCCCCTACGGGAGGCTTCCTGCTCCTCGCGCACCTCCCGCGCGTTTTGTTCCTGCACCTCCTGGAGGTCGGCTGCAGGATCGATTCGCTGGGTGGTGGCAGAAGTCTCCCCCGACCCAATGACGGAGGTGGTGGCCGACTTCTCAAGAGGGAGCGGAGCCCTAAGACAAGAAAGTAAACCAGAAAAGCTCAGATAGAATCAAGAAAAGACAAAAACACAAGGAAAGGGCACTTACCCCGATACCATGGGAGGCGCTTTCGGAGGCTTCTGGAATTTGGTCGCTTTCGCGGCGGCCTCCTTCCGCTTGGTCACGACGGTCGGGTTCTTGGGCTTCTTCGACACGCTGCCAAACAAGGCGGTGCCTTGTTTGCGCTTGCGCGTCCCGCCTTGAGCAGCCGGCTCGATGGAAGGGCCTGCGTCTGTCCTGCCGGCGCCTCGCGCATGGTGCGACTCGTCTTCATCCTCGTCATCATCGGGCCAGGTCTCGATGCCTCCCACGTCTTCGGAGGCGCCCTCTTCGTCGCCGCCGCCTATGGCGTCGTCCTCCAAGGTGGCCGCCCCCAAATCGGGGTCGTCCACATCGCTCACTACGATGGCGGCCGTCGTCGGAGACATGAAGATCTGTGTTCACATGAACGACTATTCAAGACGACAAGACCGAAACCACAACACTAAAAAGAAAAGAGTTGAAGAACTTACAGGAGGCGGCGGGTTGGCTCGGGAGTATGGCTACATTCCAAACCGCCAAGACCCCTCCGACAACTTGAGGTCGGAGATCTCGTTCAACATGCGGGCGATCTCAACAGCCGGCATGTCCTTCATGCACAGCCGGCTCGGGTCCCGGTGCCCGCTCATCCGACAGATCAGATGAGGCCAGCCTTGGAGTGGGAGAACCCGTCGCTCGATGAAGGCGACCAGCAGGTCGGATGCCTTGAGGCCTGCCACGTCTGTCAGCACCCGGAGCCGATTGATGGCGGCGATGGCGTCTGCTGACAAGGGCTTCGGCTTGTAGCCCGAGTTGGCTCGGGGTTCAGCCGGAGGGCCAGTATCGTAGGCCGGCAGGTTGAGGAAGTCGACGGCGGGGTCAACATTCTCCGCGTAAAAATATGATTTCTACCACAGTTTGACCAATTGTGATAGCTTGATGGCGGGAAAGGCGTTCTTCGCAGACGGACGACGCACCGCGACGAAGGCGCCGCACTGGGCCGCCTTCTCTTTGGCAGAGGTGCCCAGCTTGGTGTAGAAGAATGCTCCCCACAGCTCGATGGTGGGGAGGATGCCGAGATAGCCCTTGCACATCGTCACGAAGGCGGACAGCAGCGTCACGGTGTTGGGCGTCAGGTGATGTGGCTGGAGGTGGTAGAAGTTGAGGAAGGAGCGGAGGAACCCGCTTACCGGCAAGCTGAAGCCACGGAGGAAGTGCGAGCGAAAGATGACCCGCTCGCCCCACTGCGGCGCCAACGAGATCTCCTCCTCTGGCGGAACGCGCACCTTGACGTAGTTCGCACCGGGCAGCCGCCGTGTGGCACGAAGAAAGGCAAGGTGGTCATAAATGACGACCGAGCCATCCCAGTCCCCTCCCTTCTCGCGCATCATGGAGACCAGACTCAGCGGGGAAATGGCACGGTGGCAGAGGCAAGGTACGCGGCGAAGCAAGAAGCTTGGCGCGGAGGAGGCAGGCAGTGACGAGCTGCGGTAGCGCTCCGGCGGAGCGTAGGAGGGCAGCAGCAGCGAAGAGGATGAAGATGAAAATGGCAAAGGGGAGGAGGGCGCGCGTGCTCTGCCGCTCCCCCTCTTTTCCCCTACTTATAACCCCTGGGTTGCGAAGCCGAGGGGGCGGGGCATGGGATTAACTACACCCACGACCCCACGTTCCCATTATTATTGCGCGAGTTACTGCGCGCAGTAACTCCGCGCGGAATCGCAATGGTCCACCTCGGCCACAGCGGATCCGCTCGCGCGCCGAAGCCCAGTCGTGGCAGGCCCAGCCTGCTGTCGCGTCCCATCGCCAGCGTGGACTGGCAGGCTGGCCTGGCTACTTGGCGTCGCATGGCGTACTCACAGCGGCCAGCGGGCTAGAGGCTTAGAGGGCACGCCACCTAATTTTTCGCCCTCACATTTCAAGATCACCAGACAAATCTTCCTGGTCATGTCCGATTCCCAGCAGACGGCATGCCAGAAGACAGATGAAGCGTTCGGCAAGAGCATTCGGAGAAGGAAACTGCTGAGGCAGTTCGGCTTGACAACCGCGACGCCTCACCGGCTTCGGGGACTACTGTCGGAGTAATGGGCCACGGGTAGCCTCTAATCCGAGTCCCTGAGCATTTCAAGACAATGGGCCGGTTGTGCCCAACGAGCGTCAAGGACGAAGCGCCGCCTTATGGTTGCCGGCTGGCTCAAAGTGGCCGGCTGCCAAAGGACAACCAAGTACCAGCAGATGGCCCCAAGACGAGCCGACTCCCAGCAAGCGGCCTCCAGAGAGGCCGGCTCCTGGCAGGCGGCCCATGCCGCCCACAAAGTCTGCGCCCCCATAAAGAAGACAAGGCAGGATGGGGCCACAGTATAGCCCATCACCCCCGCATCCAGGGTGGGGCGTGGCCACAGTGTACCGTACCGGCCGAGATCTCCAGACAGCGCGGCACTGTTGCCATCTCACCCTTGACGTCACCCCTGTCAGGCGAACTCCTGTTCCCATGATGGCTTGTCGGTACGGCTTCCAAGCGGTGGGCCCTACCAGGCAGCGAGAGCCCAGAGAGTGGCAGCACCTGACCAGTCGGACCCGAGGGAGGCCGGCCTCCAGTAGGCGGCCCACTTCACCCTCGGAGTCCACGCGCCATCACCTAGAGGAGACACGGTGTGGCTACAGTGATCTCCCACCAGACGGTGGGACTGTAGCCACGCCCTCCGACCAAGCATTCGTCATTAGCATTATGGCTACAATAACAAGCAGCCAGCCAGACCTGCAAGCGGTGGAGGAGGCCTGTCAGCTCCGTACCAGACCAGCCGGCAGGGCCCACCAGGCGGCGGGCCCCAGTGGCCGGCGGAGGAGCCGGTGACAGAAGACACTGACAGCCGGGTCCTACACCCGGGAAGATTACCACTGTACCTCTAGGGCGTAGGCCTATATAACCCCCCCCCCCCAGGGCGCCCATGCAAAGGGTTCCCAACCTGTTAGACCTAGACAGCCATAGAGGGAGAGGAGAGCCAGCCCTGCTTTCTTCCACCTTTAGCATACAGCTCGAGGAGCACCATTGCACTTGCTAGTGCCTTAGAGATCATGCGGAGACCCCGCAGAGTAGGACTAGGGGTATTTTCTCCTAGGAGAGCCCCAACCTGGGTAAGATTCGCCAGCGTGCATGTCTTCGCCTCATCCCGTTTCCTGGCACCGGCGATGTCCTACTAGCCCCCGTCATGATTAGCCATCCTTTGGCATATGTCACACCAAACCCCCAACAAACAACGTCCTCTGCTTAAACACAATTTGCCTATTGAAACTCTAGGAGGTCCTCCTCCACCTAAAGGTGATCCTGTGTTTGAATTTAAACAATTGCCAAACACTTTGAAATATGCTTATCTTGATGAAAAGAAGATATATCATGTTATTATTAGTGCTAACCTTTCAGAACATGAAGAAGGAAGATTATTAAAAGTTCTAAGGAAGCACCGAGCTGCTATTGGATATACTCTTGATGATTTAAAGGGCATTAGTCCCACTCTATGTCAGCATAAGATTAATATGGAACGTGATGCTAAACCCGTTGTTGATCACCAACGTCGGTTAAATCCAAAAATGAAGGAAGTGGTAAGAATGGAAATCTTAAAACTTCTAGAAGTAGGTATAATCTATCCTATAGCTGATAGTAGATGGGTAAATCCTGTTCACTGTGTCCCTAAAAAGGGAGGTATTACTATTGTTCCTAATGATAAGAATGAACTTATTCCACAAAGAATTGTTACAAGTTATAGAATTGTAATTGATTTTAGAAAATTAAACAAAGCAACTACAAAAGATCATTACCCTCTGCCTTTTATTGATCAAATGCTAGAAAGATTATCTAAGCACACACATTTTTGATTCCTTGATGGATATTCTGGTTTTTCACAAATACCTGTTTCTCAACCTGATCAAGAAAATACCACTTTTACTTTTCCCTTTGGAACTTATGCTTACAGACGTATGCCTTTTGGTTTATGCAATGCACCCGCTACCTTTCAAAGATGTATGACTGCTATAAACTTTGACTTTTGTGGAAAGATTGTTGAGGTTTTCATGGATGATTTCTCTGTTTATGGGAAGTCTTTTGATGATTGTTTAAGCAATCTTGACCGAGTTTTGCACTGATGTGAACAAACAAATTTTGTCTTGAATTGGGAGAAGTGCCACTTTATGGTTAATGAAGGCATTGTCTTGGGTACTAAAATTTCTAAAAGAGGTATTGAAGTGGATAGAGCTAAGGTTGATGCAATTGAGAAAATGCCATGTCCTAAAGATATCAAAGGTATTCGTAGTTTCCTAGGTCATGCTGGTTTCTATAGGAGATTTATCAAAGACTTTTCTAAAATTTCTAGGCCTCTTACGAATCTTTTGCAAAAGGATATTCCTTTTGTTTTTGATGATGATTGTTTAGAAGCCTTTGAAACACTCAAGAAAGCCTTAATTTATGCACCTATTGTTCAACCACCTGATTGGAACTTGCCTTTTGAAATTATGTGTGATGCTAGTGATTATGCTATTGGTGCTGTTCTAGGACAAAGGGTTGATAAGAAACTGAATGCTATTCATTATGCTAGTAAAACTCTTGACAATGCTCAACGTAATTATGCTACTACTGAAAAAGAATTCTTAGCAGTGGTGTTTGCTTGTGATAAATTTAGACCTTACATTATTGATTCAAAAGTAATTGTTCACACCGATCATGCTGCTATTAAATATCTTATGGAAAAGAAATATACTAAACCTAGACTTATTCGATGGGTTCTCTTGCTACAAGAATTTGATTTATATATCACTAATAGAAAAGGAGTTGAGAACCCCGTAGCTGATAACTTGTCTAGGCTTGAAAATGTGCCTGATGACCCACCACCTATTGATGATAGTTTTCTTGATGAGCAGTTAGCTGCAATAAATGTTGCTCACAACACTCCTTGGTATGCTAACTATGCTAATTACATTGTTGCTAAATATTTAGCACCTAGTTTTTCATATCAACAAAAGAAAAAAATCTTCTATGATTTAAGACACTACTTTTGGGATGACCCACATCTTTATAAAGAAGGAGTAGATGGTATTATTAGACGTTGTGTACCTGAGCATGAACAGGGACAAATCCTTCAGAAATGTCACTCTGAAGCTTATGGAGGGCATCATGCTGGAGATAGAACTGCTCACAAGGTATTGCAATCTAGATTTTATTGGCCTACGCTCTTCAAGGATTCCTGTAAGTTCGTCTTATCTTGTGATGAATGCCAAAGAATAGGTAATATCGGTAAGTGTCAAGAAATTCCTATGAATTATTCACTTGCTGTTGAACCATTTTTTGTCTGGGGATTTGATTACATGGGACCTTTTCCTTCCTCTAATGGGTATACACATATTTTGGTTTCTGTTGATTATGTTACTAAATGGGTAGAAGCTATTCCAACCAGTAGTGCTGATCACAACACCTATATTAAAATGCTTAAGGAAATTATTTTCCCAAGGTTTGGAGTCCCTAGATATTTAATGACTGAAGGTGGTTCACACTTTACATGGTGCTTTCCGTAAAATGCTTGTCAAGTATGATGTCAACCATAGAATTGCATCACCTTATCATCCTCGGTCTAGTGGTCAAGTTGAACTTAGCAATAGAGAAATAAAATTAATTTTGCAAAAGACTGTCAATAGGTCTAGGAAGAATTCATCCAAGAAATTAGATGTGCTCTTTGGGCTTATACAACAGCATATAAAAATCTCATGGCAATGTCTCCTTATAAAATGGTTTTTGTCATTTGCCTCTTGAATTAGAACATAAAGCATATTGGGCAATCAAAGAAAACTATGATTTCAAACTTGCCGGTGAAAAGAGGTTATTTGATATTAGCTCATTAGATGAATGGAGAACCCAAGCTTATGAAAATGCCAAGTTGTTTAAAGAAAAAGTCAAAAGATGGCATGATAAGAGAATCCAAAAGCGTGAGTTTAAATTAGGAGAATATGTTATTTTGTACAACTCTCATTTCAGATTATTTGCAGGAAAATTCCTCTCAAAATTGGATGGCCCCTATGTCATTGAGGAGGTTTATTGTTCTGGAGCCATCGAAATAAATAATGCCAAAGGTACTAACCCGAAGGTTGTTAATGGGCAACGAACAATACATTATATCTTAGGTACGCCCATTAATGTTGAAAGTAATATTATCCAAACATTGACACCAGAAGAACATATAAAAGAGTCCTTCCAGAACACTCCAGAATCGTGAAAATAAGGAGGTTTCTGATACGGTAAGTAAACGGACTCCGAAAAATCCGCAAAAATATTTTTTGTCAGTTTTGGAATATTTAGAAAAATAGGAAAATAAGAATGTTCCAGGAAGAGTACCCTGGTGGGCACAAGACACCAGGGCACCCCTGGCTTGCCAAGCGCACCCAGGTGGGTTGTGCCCACCTAGGGTACCTTCCGGACTACGTTTTTCTACAGCTTGCTTGTTTCCCAAGATAAAAAATCTTTATATACCCCCCGAACCTATTGACCACCGTATCACGGAGAAAGCTTCTGTTTTCTTTCCTTGCTGTTTTTTGTCAGATTCCATCTACCATGGCCGCTCCAAGCTCCTCTAAGGACAAGTTCTTCAAGAACATCATCAACCCATATTTGCGGGAGGTGGTGCAGCACCCTCAATTCAACTGGATGCATGAGGGGGTGATTCACCTCCGCGATGTGCCCAGTCCTAAGGGGACGGAAACCATGGAGGCCAAGTGTCGGGGGTTGGGTGCGACATATGCCACAAGGTGGCTTATCATGGTGGGGGCGAGTAGAACGTCGCCGGTTCTTGGAAACGGGATGAGGCGAAGACATGCATGCCGGCGAATCTTACCCAGCTTCAGGGCTCTCCGGGGAGATAATACCCATACTTCTGCTCTACGGGGTCTCCGCATGATCACTATGGCAAAGTGTTTACACGGTTGCTCCTTGAGCTGTTTCCTAGAGGTAGGAGAAGGCAAGGCTAGCTCTCTCCTTCCTATATGATCTGGTCTAGTGCTAATGGATTCCAACCCTTTGCATGGGTGCCTTGGGGGATTTATATAGGCCTACCCCCCAGGGGTACAATGGTAATCCGACTGGATGCGGGCCCAGCCGTCAGTGCCTCCGGCCTCCGTCTTCTCCGCCGAGTGCTGGGGTCCGCCGACTGGTGGGCCCCGCCGACTGGCTCAGTACGGAGCCGACAGGCCGCGTCCGCCGCGGACGGGTCTTGCCGGCTGCTGATTACTGTAGTCGTCCTTCTAATGACGCGGGCTTGGTCATGGAGTCGTGGCAACAGCCCCGCCACCTGGCGGGCGATCACTATTGCCACCCTCCGTCACATCTGGTTAATGGCGCGTGGGCCTCGGGGGAGGGGCTGGCCGACTCTCGGGGGCCGACTCCCAACGGGTCCGACTGGTGGCGCACTTGCCGTCTTATGGGGTCCCGCTGGCTGGTGGGACCCGCCGCCCCAGGGTCATATAGACAAGCCGTCGTGGGTGCAGAATTCGGTCCACTGGTGCTGATGTCAGGGCCGGCATGGCAACAGTGTCATGCCGCACGGAGATCTCCACGGGTATGGCGTACTGTGGCCATGCCTGCCCCTGGAAAGGGGTGGGAGCAGACTTCACTATAGCCACTCCCCTGTCCTGTCCCTCTTGATGAGGACATGGGGTTTGTTGGAGTCGCGGTCCGACTCCCCAAGGTCGGCTTCTCAGGAAGTCGTCAGTCAGGAGTCGACTTATCCTGAAGTTGTTCCTGGGACTCGGCTGCGAGTGGCTAGTCGGTTGCCTTGCCGCCGACTTCTCAAAAGGCGGCTCTGTGTCCTGGGGTCTTGAGGGGCGCAGCCTGCCCCAATGTCTTGAAAGGTTCTAGGGCTCGGGTTAGCCTACCCGTGGCCCATTACTCCGACAGTAGTCCCCGAAGCTGATGAGGCGCCGCGGACGATCGGCCGAGGAGCCTCAGCAGTTTCTCTTTCCGAGTGCCTGAGACATGGATCTTGCTTGACTTCTGCCGGGCCGACAAGAAGGAGTCAGACCCGCACAACTCTGACTTGCACAATATTTCGAACATTGCGGCGGGATCCAAGTAGCGTGCTGGCTAAGCTTCCAGGCCGCCGCCCGTTCCGGGCCCGTCACGTGGCAACACGCGGCCGAGCCAGTCTGCCAGCCTACGCGCGTGACGGGACAGGCCCATAGGTGGGGCCCGCCATTACCGCGCCTCGGCGCCCGAGCGGATCCGCTGTGGACCGAGCGGACGGTTGGGATTCCCGTGAAGTTACTGCGTGCAGTAACCTTTGTCGTGGAAACATGGGGGTCGTGGGGTCGTGGGCGCAGTAAGTCCCACGGCCGCCCTTTTGGCTTCGCAGCCCATGAGGCTATAAGTAGGGGAAGGAGGGTGCGCGGCATTGCACGCCCGCCCCTCCTCCACGCTACTCCTTGCCCTTCTTCTTCTTCTTCTTCCTCGCACCGCCGCGCGTCCAAGCTTTGCCGAACGCCGCGGCAATCCGCTCACGATGAGTTCTTCTTCTGCCGCCGTGCCTCCCTCGGTGCATTTCGGCACCTGGGATGGCTCAGAAGTTCACGACGACCACATCGAGTTCCTCCGCAAGACTCGTCGGCTCCCCGGCGAAGATTATGTGCGGGTACGCCTTGCGCCGAGGGGGGGAGATCTCTCCAGCGCCGGAGGAGGGCGAGCGGGTTATCTTCCTCTCGCACTGCCTGCGCGGATTGGGGCTGCCGGCGAGCAGCTTCTTCCGCTCTTTTCTGTAGTTCTACGGCCTCCAGCCGCACCACCTCATGCCCAACACGGTGGTGCTGTTGTCCGCCTTCGTGGCCTTGTGTGAAGGCTTCCTCGGAGTCCTCCCCACCCTTGAGCTCTGGGGGTAGTTCTTCTACTCCAAGATCGGCACCCAGGCTGCAGGCGTGCCGGCTCAGTGCGGCGCGTTCATCGCCGTGCGGAGGTCGGGGGCCGACAACCCCTTCCCCACCATCAAGCTGATAAAGTCGGTGAAGATGTGGTAGCGATCGTACTTCTACGTGAAGAGCGTCTTCGCGAGGGGAGATTGGGTCAACCTGCCGGCTTTCGAAGCCGGCCCGCCGGCTGGGAGACTGCCCAACTGGTCGTTCCGGGCCAAGTTACTGACGCTTGCGGGAGCCGGCGCCGTCGCGCGAATCCGAGTGCTGACGCAGTCGGAGGGCCTGACTGGTCCGGACCTGTTGGCCGCCTTCGTGGCGCGTCGAGTTCTCCTGCTCCAAGGCCGCCCCCGCATGATATGCCAAATGAGCGGGCGCCGTGACCCAAGTCGGATGTGCACCAAGGACATGCCTCACGAGGAGGTGGCCTACATGGTGAACTACCTCTCGGGCAGCAAGCTCCTGGAGGACTCGCGGTTCGGCAAGGATCCGTACTCCCGCACCAACCCCCCACCCACAGTGAGTTGCCTTTTCTTTCTTGCCGAGTTTGTTTTGTGCGACCTGACCAGTCGACTTTGGTCAGAATCCCCTCCTCCATCCACCAGCCGGCACCACGGGGCCGGCCCGCGAGTTCCTTGCCGACCGGGCGGAGAGCGACGTCGACGACCCTGATCTGGGGGCGGCAGCTTTGGAAGACGACGCCGAGGGAGGAGGCGGCCCGCGGCTCGGGGCCAGTCCAGAGGACTGGCCTGATGATGATGAGGAGGTCACCCCCCAGCACCGGCCAGGAGCCAGCCATCCCGGCATGGGCTCTCCTGCCGCGCCGGGTGCTCCAGGCTGCGGGAAGAAGCGTAGGGCCGTGCCGACCTTGTTCGGCAGTCGGCCGAAGAAGCCCAAGAGTTCGGCTGTAGCGACCAAGCGGGACGAGGCGGCCGCAAAGGCCATCCGCTTCCGCAAGGAAGTAAAGAATCCGCCACTGGTCTCCGCGTGAGTATTCCATCTTAACGCTTTATTCTTTCTTTGTGGCTTTGTCTGAGTCTTTTACTTGCTTCCCTCACTTCAGGGCTCCCCTCACTCTTGAGAGGGTTGTCGCCGCCTCCGTCATGGGGTCAGCGGAGGCGTCCGCCACCACTCGGCGGATTGACCCCGCCGCCGACCTCCGGGAGGCGACGGAGCGGAATGCACAGGAGAAGCGCAATGAGGAAGAGGCCGCCCGCCTGGAGAAGGTGGAGGCCGATAAGGCGGAGGCCTCCGCCAAGAAGAAACTGGCGGAGGCCGAAACCGCCGTTGCGACGAAGCGGCAGGCTGAGGAGGCCACGCAGCGCCAATCGGCGGTGTTCGTCACCCCGCTGAACTCTGCGCCGCCACCTCCGGAGTTCACGGGGCAGACTGGGGAAGCCGGCGGCGAGAACCCCATCATGGAAGGGAAGGCGGCGACTCCTCCACGCCGGACGTGATCGTTCCGCCGCCACCTCCACCGCCGTCTGGGAGCGCGCAAGGCAAACAGCTGGCGGACCCGCCAGTGCCGCCGACTGAAGACGAGGCCGTGGCGAGGCTACTCTTTCAAGTCGGCTCGCCAACACGCCGCCGTCTTGAGAAGGCGACTTTGGCGCCACGCCCCCTGGAGACCGGCAACGCCAGCTCGGCGATCCCAGACGCCGAAGCGACGAGCGCCGCGCCCATTGGGTGGGTGCGAGGAGGCGGCACAGGGCCGCTGAACCAGGCGCTTCTGGACGTCCAAACGAAGCTGCGAGCTGAGGGCGACGCCATCCAGAACTGCACCAAGGCGTACCTGGCATCGCGTCTAGCCGTCCGGGTATGCTTTCTCGTTGGTCCTTGTTTTCTTGTTCCTTTCTGTGGGGGCGCGCCAGCGGACCCACTGGGTGTAGTCCCTGAGTTTCGGGCCGGCTGCTGAGCAGGCGGCCCGGAACTTCCAATTGGTGAGTTCTGGGTACTAATTTTTGTCTGAAATACTTGTCGCAGGACTACCACAACCTCCGTGTCACTGCCTTCAACCGCAACGTTGAAGAGATGGGCAAGCGGACCGCCGACTTGTCGGAGAGCCGGGGTGAGTCCTTTTTCTTCTTTCACGGGGGCGCGCTAGCGCACGCGCGGGCTGTAGTCCCCGAGATTCGGGCCGACTGCCGAGCAGTCGGGACGGATCTCCCCGGTGACCTTCTTTATTGATGACTTAACGCCTTCTTTCTTCCTTCTCTTCAGAAGCCAATGCTGCTCTTCAATAGTAGCTGAGCGAAGCCAACTCCGTGTTGCGCGCCAAGGGGGAGGAGTGCAGCAAGCTCGCCACAGAGCGCGATCTGCTAGCCACACAATTGGCAGAGCAGAGGGAGCTGCTTACGAAGACGCAGAAGGAGGCGGAAGAGGCAAAAGCCGCCCTCCTGGCCGAGTTCGCGAGCGAGCGCTCCTCCTGGACTGACAAAGAGGCAATGCTGGCTCCGGCTTCCATGATATTGAAGACATTGTTGATGGTGAGTTTCTTTACTTTCTTTTTTTGAGCTGCCGATTATAAGTCGTGCCGACTCCTGATTTCTTGACTTGCTTCTTCATTTTTTCTGTCTTGGCAGACTTCTTCCCTGGGCACTCGCAGGCCGCCATCCAAGCCATCGAGGCTAACCATGACGGTCGGAGGGCGGAAGGCGCAGAGATCGCCGCTGACGCCCCCCGAACCCTTGATGAGCATATCCTGAGCATCGAGGCTCACCTTCGGCCAACTCACCGGATGCTGCGCCGGCTTCAACGTGTCGGCGCCAAGGCGATTGCCACCCTGTGGCCGGACATGCAGGCTCCGCGCACCCCCAGTCGGATTGCCGACTGGCTGGAGGTCGCGGCTGGTCGTCTTGAGGCCTGGAAAGGTTCCTCGGCCCGAGCTGGAGCACGTCGGGCCTTGGAGTTCGTCAAGGCGTGGTATCCAGGGCTGGACCTACACCGACTGGCCACACTCCAGTCAGAGGCCCAGCCGGAGCTGGCAGCCGCGGAAGACACCCTCATCAAGCGTGCCGCGGCGATCACCGAGTACACCGACACCAGCATCTTTGTCCCCGAGCGGTCTGAGGACGGCGAGGAGGTACCGCCGGAGTGGTTTGGCATGAACCCAGACTATGGCAAGGACTCGGCGGAGGTGATCGGCTCCAGCGTCGAGGAGGAAGGCGAGGCGGAGGACGGAGGCGAGACGGAAGCACCAGAAGACGGAGCGTACGGCCAGCCTCAGCTCGACCATGCCTCCAGCAACGAGCCGTGTGCGACCGAGCCGACTGCCGCCGGAGGCGATCAAGCCGAGACTGCCTAGCCGGCTGCCCCAACGTCTGACGCTGCCGTCTCCTCCGACCCTCCAAATCCGTCTGCCGCATCTTAGGCTGCCGCCTTATCTTTATTTTATCTGCTTTAGTAGTCTTTGAAGAACTTCTTAATTCGCACAATTCCACCCGCGGGGTGTATTTTGAACTTCTGCTCGAAGATTTGGCCAAGGACCTATGTTATGTAAATATTTATCCGAATTCTATCTTCTCTTGCTCATTGCTCTGTTGGCTTTTTCCTTTGCCGCTTTCCCTTAGTTGCCTGTCTTGCCAGTCGAACAGCCGCTCTTCGGATAGCCGTTGGATCAAATGCTTGGCTGCTTTGGGAAGGCAAGTACTTAGCCGTTTTAAAGTTTTTGAGCAAGTTGAATAGAAGGCGGCAAGCCGACTATTCAAGAGTCGGTTTGCGAAAAAAGGCTGGAAGCCGGCTTAAGCTATGTTTTATGCTTTGAGTCCTTAGCCATTTTTCATGCGAACGCCCATTCTATCTTACTCCTGGCACCCTTTGCATTTTTGGACCAATTCCTTGGCCTCTTATAAGGCCGTTGGCCAAAAGAAACCGGTCGGAAAGCTTTGGCGACGAGTGCTCTTGAAGCCGCATGGTGGCCGCACTCGCCTTGGTGGATGTCTTTGAGAATTGCTTGGCCTCGCTCTACGCAACGCTGGTAGACACCAGTGACGCTGCGCCTGATCAGCTCTCTGTTGACTATGGTGTAGGCTGCCGCTCGACATTGTACTTGTCGAGCTAAGGTCTCATCAGTTGGCAGCTCTTTGCTCACCAGAAATTTGAGGATGGGTTGGGCCCATGAGGGTGCTGCTATTTCTTCGACTGCCAGAACTGCGACTTGGACGAGGGCGGCTGGGCTGGGAGGCGGTGGGGTGGAGTAAACAACCGCTTGCCGGGTTAATGAAGTCCCCGGGCCGACTGGCACGGCTCTTGGGCCGAGTTCTGGAGTCTTCGAGCCCGCCGCCGCAGTCCCCGGGCCGGGCTCTGCAGTCCCTGGGCCGGCCTCGACTATGGCGGCTTTGGAGCCATCTGCCCAAATCCCCGTACCGTCTGCCTGGGCTCTGGAGTCGGATCCGACTTCTTCGGGAGGAGCCGGCACGAAGATGGAGTCTGATTTTGGTGAAGGCTTGACAGACGGCTTGAGGAGGCGTTGAAGGGCGACGCCGGATGGTATTGCTTGGCGGGTAGAACCGATTCGTGCCAAGGCGTCTACTTGTTCGTTGTCGTTTCTTGGCACATGGAGGAACTCGCACCCCTGGAAATACCCACTGAGTTGCTGCATGAGGAAATGGTAACTCGCCATGTTTGCATCTTTGGCGTCCCAGTCGCCAGACGACTGCTAGACCACTATGTCCGAGTCGCCATAACACAGGATCCGGCGAATGCCGAGTTCTTTGGCAAGCCGGAGCCCGTGAATGAGCGCCTCGTACTCAGCGACGTTGTTGGAGGCGGCAAAATGGATTTGCAGTGCGTATTTGAGCTTGTCGCCTTTAGGAGAAGTGAGGACAACGCCGGCTCCCAAGCCGGTGCGCATCTTGGAGCCGTCGAAATGCATCCGCCAATGGGTGGAGTCGGGCGCTGGAGGTAGGTACTGGGTCTCAGCCCAGTCGACGAGAAAGTCGGCCAGTGCTTGTGACTTGATGGTGGTGTGGGGCTGGTAGTGGATGGTGTAGGGAGCCAGCTCTATGGCCCACTTGGCCACTCGGCCAGAAGCATCTCGGCTTCCGATGATCTCGGCAAGTGGGGCCATGCAGACCACAGTGATTGGATGCTCTTGAAAGTAAGGCTTCAATTTCTCGGCGGTAAAGTGCACGCCATAGCACATCTTCTGGTAGTGGGGGTAGTTCTGCTTGGAGGCCGATAGTACTTCGCTCAGGTAATATACCGGTCTCTGGATAGCTAGTGCCTTGCCTTCCTCCTTGCGTTCCACTACAATGACCATGCTGACTACCCGGCTGGTGGCGGCGATGTACAGGAGCATAGGTTCCTTAGGAGTCGGAGCCGCCAGAACAGGTGGAGTAGTCAGCATCTTCTTCACTGGAGAAAAGCGTCGTCCGCCTTGTGGTTCCACTCGAAAAAAGTGGTCTTCTTCATGAGTTGGTATAAGGGGAGAGCTTTCTCGCCCAGCCGACTGATGAATCGGCTGATGGACGCCAATCAGCCGGTGAACTTTTGCACGTCCAACAGTCGGTTGGGTACCTCCATCCTCTCAATGGCCTTGATCTTTAAAGGGTTGCATTCTATGCCGCGTTCAGAGACCAGGAAGCCAAGGAGTTGGCCGGCTGGTACTCCGAAGACGCACTTCTCGGGGTTGAGCTTGATCTGGAATCGGCGCAGGTTCTCAAAGGTCTCCTTGAGGTCTTCCAGCAGTGTTCCACGCTTTTCCTTCTTCACCACCACATCGTCCATGTAGACGTGGGCATTTCTCCTGAGTTGCTTGAGGAGGCACTTCTGCATGCAACGCTGAAAGGTGCCGCCGGCATTCCTCAAGTCGAACGTCATGGTGAGGTAGCAGAAGGCTCCAAACGGCATGATGAAGGCGGTCTTCAGTCTGTTAGCTAGGTTCAGCTTGATCTGGTGATATCCTGAATATGCATCCAAAAAGCTCAACAGCTCGCATCCGGCGGTGGAGTCTATCACCTGATCAATTCTTGGTAGAGCAAATGGGTCCTTGGGACAGGCCTTGTTGAGGCTCGTGTAGTCAATACACATTCGCCACTGCTTGTTCTTCTTCAGTACCAGGACCGGATTGGCTAGCCACTCTGGAAAGAATACTTCCATAATGAAGCCGGCTGCTAGGAGTCGGGCTATCTCTTCTCCGACAACTCTTCTCTTCTCTTCTGATAGGCGGCGCAGGGGCTGCCTGACCGGCTTTGCATCAGATCGGACATGTAACTTGTGCTCGGCGAATTCCGTCGGTACACCTGGCATGTCTTTGGGGGACCATGCGAAGATGTCCCGATTCTCATGGAGGAAAACGACGAGCTCGCCTTCCTATTTGCTATCGAGGTTTGCGCCTACGACAGCGTACCTCTCTGGGTGCTCCGGATACAAGGGTATCTTCTTTGTCTCCTTGGCCGGCTTGAACGAACCCTCAGCCTCCGACTCCTTTGGGTTAGACGACACCTCTGGCTGCTTGCCGGCCATCGCCACAACCCGTTCAAGGAGCCGCTTCTCGGCTGCGATCACCAGGGACTCGGCTAGCCGGCTGCTCTCAGCCGCATAGGCAGATGACTTCCAGTAGTCGCCGGCTACGGTCAGAATTCCCCTGGAACTGGGCATCTTCATTTTGAGGTAGGCGTAGTGGGGGACCGCCATGAACTTGGCCAGGGCGGGTCGGCCAAGTAGTGCATGGTATGGGCTCTCGAGCTCCACCACCTCAAACCAAACTGACTCTCGGCGGAAGTGATCTTTGTCTCCAAAGAGGACGTCCATCAGGATCTTGCTGATTGGTGAGCAGGAAAGCCCAGGAACAGTGTCGTGGAACACATTCCGGCTGTTCTGAAGCTGTCTTTGCTTGATTCCTAATTTGTCCATGGTGTCTTTGTATAGGATGTTGATGTTGCTGCCTCCGTCTATCAGAACTCGCGAGAAACGAGCGGCTCGTCTATCCATGGCAAAGGTGGCATCCAAGACCAAGGCATAGGAGCCCGGACTCGGCATCACCTCTGGGTGATCAGCCCTGAACCAGCTGATAGGCTTCTCGGACCAGTGCATGAACTCTAGCGTCTCTGATGCTACTGCATTCACCTTTTGTCGCTGCAGCCACCTGCTGCGTCGATCATCAGCCATGCTGGTAAATACCACGTAGGCTCCGTGCTCTTCGAGGTATTCGTCCTGTACTGCGCCGACTGGCCTGACAGCCGGCTGCTGGGGCGGAGGCGGAGGCGGCTGCCCAGCAGGCGAGGGAGGTAGGAGGCCATCTCCCTTGGCGATCCTGGTGAGCAAGTGGCACTTCCAGGTGGTGTGATTCGACGGCTTCGCGTCCAGAGTCTGCTCGTAGGAGAAGGCCGGCAACTAGTTGGGCTTGCCACCTTTCTGTCGCTTGGGTGGAAGCTGCCCATCCGGCTACTGGGCTTCAACTGTCGCGACCTCCCGGCTGCTGGAAGACAGCTGCGGGGCCTTGCGCTTGTGGTCGCTCTGCTGTTGCCGCCGACTAGCGTCTCCCGCCGGACTTCTTGGAGCCTGAGGGGCCACTTTGCCAGTTGCGCTAACTTGAATCTCCGCCTTCATGGAGGAGTCGGCCGTGGCGTACTTGTATGCTATGATCAGCAGCTCGTCGAGGGTTTCTGGCTCGTCGCAGAGGAGCTTGTGCTTGAGGAGGGTGCCTTCTCTGCACCCGGCGGTGAAGTACTCGATAGCCTACACCTCGTGCACGCCCTCGCAGGAGTTCCGAAGCTCGGCCCAACGCGTGAGGTAATCGCAAGGAAAGCTGACGAGGCTTGGGAGGACGATTGTACGTGCTGGTGAAGTTGCGGACGAATGCTTCGGTGAAGTCGACCCAGCTGTTGATGCTGCGGGGCTTCAGGCTGTTCAGCCATGTCCGGGCCGTGCCCTGGAGCATGAGCAGAACGTATTTTACGGCGACACGCTTGTTGCCGTTCGCTATGCTGACAGCCGTGGAGTAGTCGACCAGCCAGTGTTCCGGCTTCACGGAGCCGGTGTACTTGGGCGTGTCTCTTGGGAGCATGAACCCTTTGGCAAAGGGCTCGTCTCGAATGCGGGGCCCGAAATAAGGCGAACCCAACTCGTCTTCTTCTTCCAGTGCCAGGGATCGGTGAAGTCGGTCGATCCGGTGGCGGGCGTCGTTTTCCCCGACTCCCTCTCGGCGGCCAAGGCGGTCACCGAGAGTCGGATGATCAACAGGTGGCGGGGAGACTCGCCTTTCCTTGTGAGGAGGAGGAGGTGGACAGTCGTCCTGTCATTCTACTGCTCTCGGGCGGCCGTCTCGATCGCGCTCTATGGTAATGTGAGTCCGACTGTGGCTGACAGTCAGATCCTTGTCTTTTCTTCCTCGGGCGCCGCCAGTCAGCGTCCGAGACATCGTGCCTTGATCTCGGCGAAGGCCGTCGTTTTGCCACTGCGGCGCCTCCGTGCGGCAGCCGGCCTCGTTCTGCGCGGCAGCCGCGTCGAGGAGCCGCTGGACTCGCTCCATCATCAGGCGGCGTTCTTCGCCCTCGAAATTGTCCAGC
This sequence comes from Triticum urartu, assembly GCF_003073215.2. Lineage (NCBI taxonomy): Eukaryota > Viridiplantae > Streptophyta > Magnoliopsida > Poales > Poaceae > Triticum > Triticum urartu. The sequence goes on along the minus strand of NC_053023.1, from coordinate 602,879,861 downwards.
TCGTCCGCCGCCGCCTGGGCGGCTCGAATGTTCTCCATAGGTGTAGCGTACACAGGGCGACTTTCCCCGAACAGGTTGGCGATGGCTACGCCGCACTGCTGGACCGCGCCAAGGCGGCTGGGCCCGGTTGGGCCTGGTGAGCCACCAACAGCGCGAACCATCTCTTTCTGGTAGGCTTCTGACAAGCGTCTCATGCTAGCCAGCTTCTTCGCGCCTTCGACGAGCTAAAGGCGGCGCGCCTCCAACGTCTCCGCGTCAGCATCTTCCGGAATGGGCACAGTCAAGTCTTGTAGCGCCACGCCAAGTGGGTCATGCGCTCCTCCGCCAGGAGGCTCGTCATGACTGAAGACGAGCACCTCGGTGACGGTGCTTCCGCCGCTCTCCGCACGAGGGAGAGGCTCGTAGTAGACCACCACATTAGTGGGGAACGCGTCGAGCGACGCGGTGTCGGAGTCGACCAGCATCGGGTCGGTGGAACCTACAGACTCCAAGTCCACGGCAGGCTCGCCGGCGACGTGGAGTTGATCGAGGAAGCCCGCGAGGAGGCTCTCGGAGCCGCCCGTGCCTGTGTTGGATGCAGGTTCGTCGGAGAGGCGAACCTCGCCGACAAGTTCGGCGAGGCAGCTGGCTGCGCAGGCGATCTCAACACCGTGCAGCGCGTCAGCGCTAACTCCGTCTGGCGTGCCTGGCTGGCTGCGCTCGCTAGGGAGGAAAAGGGTTCCCGTCAAGAGCAGGTCTCCGGACAACGGTGCACCAGGCCCCACGGTGGGCGCCAAATGTTGGGGGTTGGGTGCGACATATGTCACAAGGTGGCTTATCATGGTGGGGGAGAGTAGAACATCGCCGGTGCCTCGAAACGGGATGAGGCGAAGACATGCACGCCGGTGAATCTTACCCAGCTTCAGGGCTCTCCGGGGAGATAATACCCCTACTGCTGCTCTACGGGGTCTCCGCATGATCACTATGGAAAAGTGTTTACACGGTTGCTCCTTGAGCTGTTTCCTAGAGTTAGGAGAAGGCAAGGCTAGCTCTCTCCTTCCTATATGATCTGGTCTAGTGCTAATGGATTCCAACCCTTTGCATGGGTGCCTTGGGGGGTTTATGTAGGCCTACCCCCCAGGGGTACAATGGTAATCCGGCTGGACGCGGGCACAGCCGTCAGTGCCTCCGGCCTCCGTCTTCTCCGCCGACTGCTGGGGCCCGCCGACTGGTGGGCCCCGCCGACTGGCTCGGTACGGAGCCGACAGGCCGCGTCCGCCGCGGGAGGGTCTTGCCGGCTGCTGATTACTGTAGCCGTGCTTCTAATGACGCGGGCTTGGTCATGGAGTGGTGGCAACAGCCCCGCCGCCTGGCGGGCGATCACTATTGCCACCCTCCATCACATCTGGTTAATGGCGCGTGGGCCCCGGGGGAGGGGCTGGCCGACTCTCGGGGGCCGACTCCCAACGGGTCCGACTAGTGGCGCACTTGCCGTCTTCTGGGGTCCCGCTAGCTGGTGGGACCCGCCGCTCCAGGGTCGTACAGACAAGCCGTCGTGGGCGCAGGATTCGGTCCACTGGTGGTGATGTCAGGGCCGGCATGGCAACAGTGTCACGCCGCACGGAGATCTCCATGGGTACAGCGTACTGTGGCCATGCCTGCCCCTGGAAAGGGGTGGGAGCAGGCTTCACTGTAGCCACTCCCTTGTCCTGTCCCTCTTGATGAGGACATGGGGTTCGTTGGAGTCGCGGTCCGACTCCCCAAGGTCGGCTTCTCGGGAAGTCGTCAGTCAGGAGTCGGCTTATCTTGAAGTAGTTCCTGGGACTCGACCGCGAGTGGCTAGTCTGTTGCCTTACCGCCTACTTCTAAAAAGGCGGCCCTGTGTCCTGGGGTCTTGAGGGGCACAGCCTGCCCCGATGTCTTGAAAGGTTTTGGGGCTCGGGTTAGCCTACCCGTGGCCCATTACTCCGACACCAAGCTTGAAGCTATGGAACAAGATGTATTTCGGTGCAAGGGAATGGTGGAGCATGGACTCAATGCCAATCACCTCATGATCACGAACCTTTCCCGTGATCTCAAGGTGGATGGCAAGCCCATGATGGAGATCGTCTTCATCCTCAACAAGCAAATCAAGTTCCTCCAAATCCTAATTGACGATCTCCAAAACCAAGTCTTTGAATATCAGGCAAGGTTTAAAGGTATGAGTTTGGCTACCTGTTGCAGGACCCGTGAGACTTACTCTTCCTCTTATGATGGTGGACCTCTGCCATGGAAACCCGAGGACAAGATCCCTTCTTCATCACCACCACCTTCTTCTTCATCACCAAAAGAGAATTCAGATCAAGTATGGGCACTCCCCTTGGCTTCCGCCAAGGTTGGGGGAGGTGCCCCGGTATTGTATCATCCCACTATCTTTCGCCTTTACTTATTTTAGTTCGATCTTTTGCTTTGGATGAATAAAATTTTAGTTCGATCCTTTCTTTTCAAGAGTTTTCTTAGTGATCTATCCTTGTAATCATGTGCGAGATATATAATAAAGTTTAGTTTGAGTTTTTTTCTTTCTTTATTTTCATGAAATAAATAAAAAGAAAGGAAATAAATAAAAGGAAAGGAAATGAATGAAGAAGATCATATGCTAATATTATGGTAGGTGATGACACCACAAAAGGAAAAGTATAAGTAGAAAATTTTATTAGAGATTGACAAATATAGCATTAGTCAATGATGCAACTCATGAAAGAATTAATAAGGAATAGAATATTCTCATATAAATATACTATCCTAGAAATCTTTTGTGATTGAGAGCCCTCATCAAAATATTATATGCCAAAATTGTTGACGTTGGACAAGGAATACAACCTAATGGTTCATGTTTGTTTATATTCACATAGAAGTCATATTGTCATGTCGATTAACTTCCGTTCCTGCAAATTCGGGTACTCCATATGTCCTATTTTCAGCAAAGGTCATGCTAAAATTTTCCGTGAATTTTAGCATGATTTTGCTAAAAATAGGACATATGGGGTACTTGCGACTAATGCATGGGCCGGGCTATCTTAGTACTTAATTAAGTAGGATCAACTGCCTCTTGTGTTATACATATAGAAGTGTGATATCAACTCATAGTTATTACTAATGTCAGTTGCTCGTCATCGATAAACCCTAATCTAGTAGGATGACCTACTAATGTCAGTTGCTCGTCATCGATAAACCCTAATATGGATGTAGCAGGCTTAAAGAAAGAAATGTTTTTAGGCCAACTCCACTGGGCCTGGCTGAAAATGCACAAGTCATCGGACGCAAGAGATGATGTAGTTTTGAATTATGAACGTAGGAAATGTCGTCATCGGACGACGAAAGTCTCCCGGGGGAATGCGGCTGGTGCCACGACGATCGAGGTCTGTGCAACAGGCCGCACCTAGACGATGATTGGCGCTTCAGCATTAAGCTCGAGGAGACCTTCGAAGTTGAAACGGTACACGACGACGACAAGTGTTTTTTTCATAATTAAGCATGACTTCAACTATTTCAACGTGTAATTTTCATCTTTTACAATTCGAGTATAGCTTATCCCATGCCATGCAAGATGCTATGTCTTGGAGAGGATGGATTTCGAAGACCATGAAAGTTATTATGAAACAAAGAAAATTCACCTAAGGACTCACCATGATGTGGATTTTGAAGTAAATCTATATAATTCTGGGAGCGTAACCCATTTTGGTTGCAAAAATTGGGAAGCATTTTGCAAGATGTATGGTTTTGATGACGGTATGCTTGTCACCATGGATCTTGGTGATCCTGACATCAACCAAGACAATATGGACATTTGGGTCCTTCTTGATACGCCTCCAGTTCTACCGCTATGTGAGTTTATCAAACATAGTTAATTATTAACTAATTTATATTGTTCATTTCAAAATAGTTGACAGCTTATTTCCATTGACAGCTTATTTCCATTGACAGCTTATTTTCATTCTTCAAAGAATGTGCGGGAGATGGTAGACAAAACCCACTACACCGATGGCTCCGAATTAACTTACAAGGAAATAAATCATCTGGTCAGATTTTGTACTGATATTCAGAATTACAATATCTACAATCAAACTCCTCAACATTATGGTCAATACGTGCCACTAGTGCATGTGTTCAACTACGGTAACTACCATGGAGATACCCTGGTAAGATTTTTTACTATTACGACATCCGTGCATCTTTTGCATACTTCTAAAACTAGTACATCATTGCTCACTATGAAGTTATTACTATGTTTTTCAACAGATAATCCTAGAGAATTGTGTGCCTCATTTGATGTATCAAAAAGGTAGCCTTAATGTTTTGAACATATAGCCAGGTCATCCTACGAATCTCAACTGTCCATACCAGATTTCTAAAAGAAGTGGTGACATGCAAATCAAAGATGGAAAAAATGTATGGACAGTCGTAAGGAGGTTCTTGGAAGCAAAAGGAAGCAAAGCGCAAGAATTGGAGATAGGATGATCTCCATTCTCCATAATGGAGAGTCAGGGTCTATTTTGTTTTATGCTATTTTACCATAAAGAGGGTATTTAGGTCCTACCTAATACTGATGATCATGTGCTAAGAACAATTAAGTAGGGTTTGTTCAATGACTATGAGGATGATGATCGTATGACTTGTTATTAATAACGAGTAGAAGTTGTATGATGATGATTAGTAGGACTTGTTATTATGATGATGCAAGATGCGAGCATGAAGATTTATTATATAACTGTGGGTGAAATGAACATGGATTGGATTGAAGTGAAGGCAACATGCATGTGGTGCATGTCGAAAGTAGTACAATCCAAACTTGATCAAGTTAGGATTAGTATTACTTTCGACAAGCACCGCATGTTGCCTCAGTTCAATCTAAGTCATGTTTAGGCATAGCAGTAGCAGTAGCACGGATATAAGAGAGGACACATCTCTCAATTATCTCCGAATGCAGTATTACTTTCGACAAACTCGCTACTCGCGGTCTCGAGACTTGTATCGGTCTTTTGAATTCGGAGACTAATATGATGAATTGTATTCGGAGACTAATCTTCTATTGTATTTGATGAATCTGTTGTTTATATGTTGTGTTGTCTATATTCTATGCAGTAATATATTTTGTAACCTGTGCAAATATCAGAAATAAAAAAAATTCCTAATATTCATACTAGTGGCGCACCAAACAACACATTAGTGGCGCACTGCTATAAAAAATACTAGTGGCGCATTATCTGTTAGTGCGCCATTAGTAACCCAGAGCACAAGGTAAATATGGCCCCTGGGAGGCATACTAATGGCGCACCATGTGAGTTACTAATGGCGCACTGCCTCGTGCACCACTATAGTATGGTATACTAATGGCGCACCAGGGGTGCGCCATTAGTATATGTTACTAGTGGCATGATGATAGTGGCGCACCTGTAGTGCGCCATTAATGGCCAAAACAGGTGCGCCACTAATAAGCCTTTTCCTAGTAGTGTATAGTGCATGTTGGCATTGTTTACGCGGTCGACGCACAGATTGGCTGCCTATACTAGTGGAATCTATCGTCATGTGATTGTTCTATCTCATCGCATCTTTACCTTATGAGTACGACTGCATGTTCATTGTTACAAATTTAGAATAGATAGTATGCCTATAACCACATCATTGCTACTTCCTCCTTCCATCTATATAGGGCCTAATGCATTTTTCGAGGCTAACTTTGATCAAGTGTTAGAGCAATAATATATGACATGCAAGTTACACAAAGCATACCGTCAAATTCTTACATGAAAGAAGCTTCCAATGATATAATTTTCAAATTATACATCTTATCTATTATTAATCTTATCAATAGTCAAAGGCGGTCTTGAGAAACACATTAGGCCCTATATAGATGGAAGGAGGGAGTATATGTTAATCTCCTTTCCTAGATTTTTATGACCACACATGTTATTGTTAGAGTTGATATGAGAATAATTGGCATCTAATGATTGTTATAATAGATATTATGAGTATAACCTCATGATTGCTATATGTTACTCTCATTTCCAAGATTTTTATAACAACGCATGTTATTGCTTAGAGTTGATATGAGAACAGTAGTAAGTGATATGGTAGAATATGAGTAGGCCCTGTAATAGTTGTTTTCCTCTCATTGTTATATGATGTTTGAACCATGGCATATTGATAGAATATGAAAGCCATTGGATTTTTTAACTTGGGGTATGATTATGACCACATCATTAAAATTCTCCGTTATGATCGGTGTCACTGTTAAAATAATCTTAATTCCACACATACTCTGAACATGATTGTTTATTTTTGTCCTTTTGGTCTCCAATTTGAATTGTTGCAGCAGACGCAAATGCACTGGCCTTCGTGATTCCAGAACCTGGAATCATACCAGCCGATGGGTGGTGGTTTATCGCTTGTTCAGCTGACGGCGGTCATTTGATGATCATTTGCACGTACCAAATTGACCAAACCATTACATCAAACCACATGCAGTATAATGCCTGGGGCATTCATGACATTGATGGCTATGGATGCTTCATGTTAGAGAAACATCACATCTCCGTTGGGCCAGGCGTATTCAACTGGAGGCAGGTTTACAGCCTTGGCAACCACTCCATGTTCCTCGGGCTCAATTATCCGATCATCCAACCACTCATCGATCATATCACCGGCGATGATTACCATGCTATGCAACTTCCATTCGCCCGGGTGAACTTTGTTTACACATCATACCATGGGTTTCATGAATCACCATATCCAGAGATTCATCGACACAACTTGTTGCCAGATAATCTTCAGTGTGTGAAAGGCATCAAGCTTCGATGTGATGGATGGCTTTTGCAAACCAGACATGTGGCGATGCGGTTCATGCCAACAGCAAATATGCACAACTTGACTCGTACTGATATCTAGACTAAGCCATGTATCCTGCTGCTGTAGCATGACCCTCTTTTGTTGGATATTATGTATTGTTGTTAGTCTGAAGCACTCCTCTGGTTTGAAGGGTAGATACCTTTTTGGGATCAAGTGCATCCTAACTCACCTACGTAGGATGTACTGATAATGATGATGGAGATGATGTGCAGAAGCCATATATATCAATTAGGCTTCATGTGCGTACTTGTTGGTGAAAGTGTTGTCCAATGGGAATTATATTTTGTATTACTCATGTAGCCTACAAAGTTTGTCGCACAGCCTTGTAACTTCTTACCCCATTTCTAAATTTTTACTAGTCCTCTATACTCCATATTGCGCTACTCATACTACTACCTCCCTCCTGGTTTATCGGTCCCCTTCATAATTTGTGTCAAATTTTGACCATAAATTTCACTAACTAAATGTTAATGCATGTCACAAAAAAATAGTTATATTCGTATTTGAACATAGTTTCCAATGGAATAATTTTTGATGACATGCATTGACATTTTGTTAGTTAAACCAATGGTTAAAATGTGACACTAAATACAACTAGTAAGTAGTACAGTAGCAGTACTAGTATATGTCGGTCAAATTATTCATCATGTCCTCACATTGAATTGATGTGACAACACGCTACGCGTCAGGTGACACAAGAGACCCGGCGGCGTGTTAAGGTATTGTGGACTTCAGATTTGGAGTACCACTTATCTGTCAAAATCTTTCATCATTCACTTAAAATAGTCGATTGATCATACATTGAGTACCATATAACTGGAATTAACCGATGCAAGTCCAAGAAGGATTGGCCGATGCTGTCGGCTGTCGTCAAGTTCGATACCACGGATCAGGAGCTGATCGACCACCTTGAGGCCAAAGTGAGTGCTGACAGCGCGAGATCTCACCCTCCCATAGATTTGTTCATACCAACCATTGACAGCGAGCACGGCATATGCTACACCCATCCTGAGAAACTTCCAGGTAAGACACCGATCGGCCGTCTACTTGCACAAACATATTCCTTTGTTTATATCTCTATTTTTCTTTTTAGACGCAGACCTAGTGAAGCAATTACAATTTGACAGTTAATAAAAAGTGAAACAAGTGACTGCAACATGCCAAAGACGTTATGAAAATGCCAACTACATACACTAAAACCTATATTCGACAATACTGCAGGTATCACACTGAGTGTCCTAAGCAAGCACTTCTTCAAGTGCAACTCTAGGGCATTCAAAAGGGGCACGTGGACGCGTCCCAAGATACAGTCGGAGTGCGGAATGCACGCGATGTGGCACAAGACCGGCAATACCTTGCCGGTGAGGTTCAACGGTCGGCAGACGAGCAGCAAAAAGGTTCTAGTGCTGCACACCAACAAGAACTTTGACTAGCAGAGGACTAACTGGGTGATGCACCAGTACCACCTCGGGGACCTGGATCAAGAGAAGGAGCGGGAGCTGGTCCTCTGCAAAATTTTCTACCAGACGAACACTAGGGCCAGGACTAAAAAGATTATAAGTTAGTTTGTTATTAGTACTTGTACTACCTTGTCGTCCGCAAGTTGGTATTGTTGTTAACGATCTTTCGGTATGAACTTGGCATTTGCTTCCAACCATCATGCCGAGGGTCGACGTGGATATAAAGCTGAATCATTTGTTTCAAAACGAATTTTCAGGCACCTGATATTTATTTGATGGGTAGCATAAGCACCTACCATTTGAATTCCTAGTTCTCCAATTTTTTTGAAACAAGTGCATGTACTTATTATCACGATGAAAGAACAATATACGTGCTGGATCCCAGTTATCAGACTGTACTTGTAGAATTCTCTCGTTTATTGAGCAGGTATAATGTTTTTTCAGGTCGAGCAAGTTTCAACTGGGTCGTAGACTACCCAGTCTTGGTTTTGTTTTTAACAGGCCCAGCCCATGACGACAATGGGGCAAAAAGATCCAGCAGGTATCTACTGGCCTCTGGCCCGCCAGCGTTAGTTATATTTTGTCTTAGAACATCCGCAGGAATTTTTTTTACTGAGTCAAACACACAACCCAGTTCTATTTTCCCCTTGAAACGCCATGTCCTACTTCCGTTTTCTAATCTCTACCTATAGTTTTCATATACACGTATAATTATATTGAAAATACATAAAGTTCCCTTTTCATATTTACATCCTTATTTTTGTTGTTGTTTTCCCTCCCAGCGCTGATTTTTTAACCACTGGTTTTCCCTTAAACCAACTCAATTGTTCCACGTCTTATTTGCTTACAAAAAGAAAACTATTTTTTGGCAAATCAATAAGTTCTTAAAAAATAAATGTTTATCATTTCGGAATTACAACAGTTCGGACTCCACCGAAATATGCAAAATTAGGTTGAACTTTTTGACCATGGTCCTGGGCAGAAAATGGGCTGTAATAAACTACTTAAGAATTAGCAAATGGGCTGCAAATTATTAAAAAAATAGCAAATGGGCTCTATGTATCTGCCACGGATTTGGAGGCTGACTTGTGGGCCTACTAAGTTCATGCGTACACAAGGTTTCGCAAAAAAAGAAACTTAGTCGACAATCGACTCTACCAGCGTCACACCGTTAGATGTCAATCTAATGGCAATCGTGCTTCTTCAGTCTCTGATCTTCCTGCTCCACCCGCCCAAACCAGTGCCGTGGAACCGCCTGCTCCTCCCTCCCATGGCCGGCTGTGCTGCCAGGCAGGCCTCATGGCCCTCTACTCACCCACACCTCCTGTTATTTTCTGATGACGGCAGCCGAACCAATCAACCCTCGTACTCCCCACCGCATGGGCAGCCACTGTCGTGTCTTCCCCGGGTCCATTTCGTTCCCTTCGTAGGCCTCACCATCATCCCCTGCCCTGCTGCTCTCGGCGTGGCATGGTCAACGTGGTCAACGAACGACATCCATCGGAAGTGGACTGTACGTGGAGAGGCTAACAACTGTGTCCACGGCCGCACACAAGGAAATGCCTCCTTATTACGCGCAAAATAATGATTCCTCCACCTTACATCTTGGGCCCACGGGAAGGGCCTCTGTATTTCGTGAAAAAAATGTTGCCCCCGCTGACAGCTCGGACCCACCAGCTATATCTTCGCACGCAAGGAAGTGCCTCCTTATTACGCACAAAAAAAATGATAGTCCCCCTTCTAGCTGGGACCCACCATATGGCAGGCTGACTGGTGGGCCTACTAAGTTGACGCGGACGAAGGGCTTTGTCAACTTAGTCAACAAACGATTCTATCACCAGTGACCGTTGGATTGTTAACATCCAACGGTCGTCCTGCTTCTTCAACCTCTCATTTTCTTGCTCCAGCCGTCCAAACGACCACGCGCTCTTGCCTCCCGTGGCCAGCTGTGCTGCAGCGGAGGCCTCACCTCCCCCTACTACTCCCACCGCTGGCCAGGCCCTGCGGCGACGGCAGCCTCACACCACAGCCGAACCAGTGAACCCTCGTACTCCTCTCTGCGTGGGCATCCACTGCCGCGTCTTCCCCGGCTCTGCGTCGTCCCCTTCCTAGGCCTCATTGTCATCCACCGCCCTGGTGCTCTCGGCACGGTGTGGTCAACGTGGTCGACGAACGACATCCATTGGAAGTGTACTGTACATGGAGAGGCTAACAGTTGGGTCCACGGCCGCACACAAGGAAATGCCCCCTTATTACACGGAAAATAATGATTCGTCCACCTGACAGCAGGGACCCACCGGACGGGCCACCGTATTTTGTGAAAAAACGTTTTTCCCCTGACTACTGGGACCCACCAGCTACATCTTCGCATGCAAGGAAGTGCCTGACAGTCGGGACCCACCTGGTCGAAGCGTACGTAGCGTTGTCATTCTGGTCGCGAACGTGTACATACATACTGGTCGATCGGCCTGTTTGCAGGCTGGAGCGATGAACCGTGGCCGAGTAGGAAAGGCACGTGTTGTAGTAGAGGTGTGCGCATAGCATGTACACGTACGTACAGCCAAAGTAAATACGGCCACGTACGTACATACGGGCGGGGTCTCAAACGCCTACTCGCGCATACGTATGGCTAGGGCTCGTGTACATGGCTGGGTCGAAACGGAGAAACTGTGTCGTTGTGTTCATCGGGAGCCAACCGGCTTGGACGAAACAACCGATCGAAATGAGGCCTGGCGTACCATAGAATGGAGGAAACGGCCTTGTGTTCGACCGGCCATGGTCGAAACGGGATCCTGTTCATCAGGAGCGGTCTGGCATACCGCAAAACAAAGGAAACAGACTTCTCTTGGACCTCCTACGGTCGAAACAGGGTCCTGTTGATTGGGAGGGGTGTGGCGTACCGTAAAACGGAGGAAACGGACTTGTGTTGGAGCGCTACGGTTGAAACAGGGGTCATGTTCATCGGGAGGGGTGTGGCATACCGCAAAAGCGGACTCCATGGGATATTGTTCATCTCCACCGTCGACTGCCTCCACGGGCTACTGTTCATCTACCGTCGACCTCCTCCAGCCTCCACCTGCGACTGTTCATCCACGGTGTCTCCCCTCCTGCCTCCTCCAGCCACTGTTCATCCACGGGCTCCTGTTCATCCAGCCTCCACCGCTCCTCCACCGGCTACTATTCAACCAGCCCTCTCCACGGGGTCCTGTTCGACCACCCCTCCACGGGCTACTGTTCATCCAGCCCTCCATCGGCTACTGTTCAACCATCCCTCCATGGGGTCCTGTTCATCCACCCCCAACTGTCTCGATCGGGGTCCTGTTCATCCAGCGGCAATGACCTCAACTACCACAGGGTCGTGTTCATCCACCCACCCACCGGGAACTGTTCATCCGCCCCCACCCCCCAACAATGCTCATTGTTCATCAAGGGAAGGAGGCAGCGGGTTCGATCGGTTCAGTTAGCAGCAGTAGCGAAGGAATCACTCGGGTTCAGTTAACAGCAAGGGATCAATTGGGGTTCAGTAACGTAGCTAGTGCAATCACTCGGGTTCAGTTAGAGCCCAATGCCTCGCTCGGGTTCAGTTAGAGCGCAACGCCTTGCACACACGCGCATACGTGTACGAGAGAAACGCGCAAACCTCCGTGCATCGCTCGGCCCCGACCACCCACCGTAACTGGTAACTCCCCGATATTTTCCTCGCCCTCGCTTCTACCATGTTTTTTTCTGACACGGACGACCCAAAGAATGTCATGCAGCTGCGTCTCCGGCCCGCCCAGGATGAAAAGCCCATTTTCTGTCATGATGTTTTGTCATAGAAGTAGGAGCCCACCACATCTATGATGATACCGGGTTTTATCGTGGTTCTAAGTCTGACAATAGAATAGGGGGTGCATAGGAGGAGGCAAGATCCTAGCTATGATGAGGTTGTGCACGCAAGATTTACGAGTTCAGGCCCTTCTCAGAGGAAGTAAAAGCCCTACGTCTCGGTGCCCGGAGGCGGTCGACTAGATTATGCGTGAAGTTACAAGGGGTGCGAACCCTTGTTTCAGTGGAGGGGGTGGCTTATATAGAGCGCGCCAAGACCCCAGCCAACCCACGTTACAAGGAGTTCAATGTACGTTAAGGTGAGATGTTACTAGTAACGCCAATAATAAAGACATATAAATGATCTTTAAGACTATGGAGGAACGCCTGGCCGTTGCCATCCTGAGTGAGTTTAGACCTTCTATACTCCGAGTGGTCTCTGGTATGGTCGAATGACTATATCATGGTCGAATGGAATTGGGTTATCCGAGTGGAATTGTTAGTCGAGTGGGTCGCACTCTGAGGTGATTCCAGTCGGTGGATGCTGTTGTACTTTTAATGTTGTTGACCTTACGGCAGTGTCCTTGGGAAGGGCATCTGGGTCAGGCCTACTACCCTACCCTAGGTACATGTCATCGTCATTAGCCCCCGAATGGATCGGAGCCCGAGTGGAGACGGGGTTGAAGGTGGTTCCGATCTGATTTTTACGTTGTCATGGCATTTTACCTGGGTCGGTGAACCGTGTTGAAACTTCAACTTTATTTTCAGTCGCCTTGATCCATTCAGAGTTTGTCGAGTGAACTTATACTGACATGCTTCGAGTGTTGGAATGGTATGAAATCTTTGGTGCGATTGGTTGCACTATCGTTCCCGGATCTCACGGGGTTCGAAATTTGGAGAAGCGCGCGAGACGGAGAGCACCGCAGTAAACGTAACGGATTAGGAAGGGGCACCTTGATTCTTGCGCCACCTTTTTTGCCACGTACCAAGGGCACGGCTATTGCGGGATTTGACAGGATCTCCCGCGCCCACAAGTCAGCCACTCGGAAGCGGGCCTATATAAGGCGTCGGGCTGATGTATTTTGCACAATGCAACTCATTCCCATTCTTCCTCCTCTTCTTCTCCACCACATTCGCATCCACTTCCGACACCGCAGCCCCGTCCGTGCGCCATCTGTCGCGATGGGAAAGGACAAGACAGCGGCCCTGGAGCGTGCGAAGAAGGAGACAGTGGCGGCGAAGAGCAAGAAGATGAGTCGGGGGCGTCGTCAAGGTATGGCCTGCTGCCCGGCTGGATCCAGGGTGACTGGATTCGGTCCATGTACGAGAAGGAGGATATGGAGGATCTGGTCGAAGGGGGCTTGATTGCCCATGGGTCTTGGAGGTTGCCGGGAAGCGAGACCGAGCCACGGCCGCAGGAGGGTGAGTGAATCCTCCTCGTGACTCATGTTGACCGTGGTTTCTCTTTGCCTCCTCATCCTTTTTTCCGAGGTTTCCTGAACTTCTTTGGATCCCAACTTCATCACTTTTCCCCGAACACCATCACATACCTCGCTGCATTTGTTTCCATGTGTGATAATTTTCTGGGCTGTCGACCGCATTGGGTCTCTTCAAACACATCTTTACTTGCCGCTCCCAGTCTGTGAAAAAGGCTTATCTGAGTGATGAGAGGACGCACGTGATTCAGATGTGCGGAGGTCTAGGGGTTCAGACAAGGGGTAGGATTACTTTTCCAGCTATGACTCTTCCCGATTCAGTTAGGGGGTGGCAGTCGCCTTGTTTTATTATAAGGACCAACAGACCCCTGGTCAGTCGACTGCCCTTCCTCCCTTTTCCATGGAGCTGGTCCAGCAACCCTCTTCCTTGAAAGTGACTCCTACAGAGAAAGCCGAGGTGAACGTGTTAGTCGAACGGGTAGTCCAACTAGCCCGTGGCGGCGTGACTGGCATGGAGTTGCTTGAGGTGTTTCTCAGTTGACACACCCAGCCACACCAGGCCCGCGATCATCCTATGTGGATGTACTCGGGCATTGAGGAGACCACTCGAATCCATCCGGAGGAAGTCACCGAGGAGATAGTGGAACAGTGGTTGCAGGGCATCACTGGGAACAAAGACAACCCCAGGGGGTCCAGGAGGGTTCCACCATTCGACGCTGCCAATGAACCAGACAAGGTCTGACCTTTACTGCTGAGTGTCTTTTTGCTCCGATTTGTAACTGTCCTTGAACATGACTGATGCTTGTGCACTGCTTTCCTTTGCAGATCTATACTGATATGTACTCCATGTCGAATGGATAGCAGGTCCAGGAGGGAGAGGCAAGCGAAGGCGAGAGCGCTGAATATAAATCTGAAGACGAAAGTGACGATGACGACTCGAGCAGTGGTGAGGAAGTCGACTCACTGCCTCGTTTTGAACGACGTTCCAAGCAGACGCACGACTCGGCAGGTGGGCGTGGCAAAGCTGTTGTGTCGAGTGCGCAAGTGTTGAAGCGCACTCAGACATCCACTCCCGAGCCGACGGAGAAGGCCCCGAAGCAGCCCAAGGTGGCACCCACAAAGACTCGTAAGGCCTTGCCAAAGATCAAAGTGGACGTCCCCGTCACCTCTGCGTAAGTATCTTGCTTTATCTCTTTTGCTTTTGAGTCGTTTGAAAACTTCTATACCTCTGTTGATTCATGCTCAAGCTTGACCGAGTGAATTCTGAAACTTTCAGCGCCGCTACCTCTGTAACCTCCATGGATATTTACAAGGATGATGATGAGACCGAGGATGCAACTACTTCCATAGTAGGTATGACTTCTGCAATCTCGCTTTCATTTCATCAATAGATTTATCTGTCGACTGAACTCTTGCGGTCGAGTCTTTTGCAGCGCCGCAGAATGTTATTAAACTGCTAGATGTCGATGAAGATATGCCCCAGAAGTCTATGGGAAGGAAGGCCATGACCTCAGGCAGGAGGGTGCCAGCCAACAAGGCGCCCTCGATGACCCGAGCATCAGAACTGGTGACCCAGCAGTCCGGAGACATTAACCAGGCCTCTGTTACTTTTGTTGAACCTGTGTCGACTGCGCATCCTTCGGCGTCGACTGCTCAAGTCCCGGTTTCGTCTGTGCAACTCCATGCCTCGGATCCTCAGGCTGCTGGGACTGCCCCATCAAGTCCGCTTTTTGTTACCCATCTGTCCCGGAGGATCCAGTGAGCGCTGCCAAGGAAGCTATACGCCAGGCAGGCATTATGATGGAATAGATGAAGACGGTGCACGAGGCCAGTCAAGCTGCTTATGATGCCAGCTTAGCTCTCGAGATCAACGTCTAGGTTAGTTGATTTTTGACTAATCTTTATCTTGCCGCTTGTTCTGTTAGGATATGCTAGCCGAAAACCTTTAATGTGCATCTAGTGTCAATCTCCATCTTGCATCTGTACACCCACTGGGTGTTTCAATTTTTGCTGAGTATTCTTTCCACTTGAGTCGACTAGGTCGCCTCGAATGTATCTTTGAACTAGTGGGGCACGCAGAGTGCACCCACTGGGTGTAGTCCCCGAGACCACCGTCGAATGTTTAATTCAGCGGGGGTCTTAGAACTAGTTTGTCCACAAAATATCCACTCGGTCTTGGACGAATCACGTCGAGTGAACTCTTGGATCAGTGGGGGCACGCCAAATGCACCCACTGGGTGTAGTCCCCGAGACTGCGGTTGACTGCAGGCAGTCGGCGGTGGTCTGACAATCAATGGTGCACTTGTTGTCTCTTCCTTTTTAATTCCGACTGGTTGGACCAAGTTGAGTACTAAGCCAAACCAGTGGGGGCACGCCAAGTGCACCCACTGGGTGTAGTCCCTGAGACTACTGGTGAATGTTTGATTCAGTAGTAGTCTTAGAACTCTTTTTCTGTAATGATATGAACTTGCATTTTATCACTCGGAAGCGACAACCTCTGTTCCTGTCGACTAACTGTCCGCTGACTATAGAAATCCTGTGAGCTCGGGGCCCGGTTTGCTGACTTGGAGCAGAAAAAATCCAACTCAACCTTGACCTGGAGTTGGCGAAGGCGAACTTGAAGAAATCTCAGGATGAAACTGCTAGTATGGGAGGTAAAAAAAACTTCCCGACTGACTTCTTTGCCATCTTTCCCTTCCTCCTTCTGATCCAAGCGTTATTTCTTTCTAGAAAAAATGAGGCAGGCTCTGGACCAGAAGGACCTTGACCTTGCGGTAGCACAGAAAACGGCGCAAGAGAAATCAGCACTTGCCGACCAGAAGCTGGCTTCAGTCTGTAAGCTAGAAGAAGATAACGCCAAACTGAAGACTGCTCTTGATGAAGCCAAAAAGGAAGTAACGCGACTGAAGAAGGAGAAGGTGGCCCTGACCGACAAAGTTGGAGATCTTGCTCGGAAGAGAAACGAGCTAGAGGTTTATCTGGGACAGCTTACCAAGAAATTGTTCCTTATGCTTGAAGGTATTCTCCCCTGCCCGACTGGCTTGTTGCCGTCGACTCATCATATGGTTGTCGGCTCATCAATTCTCTGTGTGTAGAGAATTCTGTCAAAACTTCGAGGAAGAGACCGGGCACATTGAGACTGAGTTGGACCCTATTAACTCCCCCATCAAAGATGAAGCCGTAATGAACGTGTTGCGCCTGGAATCTCACCTCGCCAGCGTCACCAACTATCCGGCTCGGCTGAAGGTGGCGGTATCACGGATCGACGCGGAGCTCTGGCCGAGGGAGACATTCCAGAATGACCTCGAGTCTCTGATGACTCGACTCAACGAGATCCCCAGTCGAGTGCAGGCGTGGATGAAATCATCTGCTCGGTGCAGTGTTGATGTAGCTCTGTCTCTAGTCCGACTGCATTGCAAGGAGGTCAAGGAAGAAAAGCTTGTGGCTCTCAAGGTCGCCTATACCAAGAGACATAACTTCCAGTCCTTCATGGAAACCTTCCTCGACGCTGCGACTCGTATTGCACATGGAATCAACCTGGACGAGTTTGTCGAGCCAGCTAGCCCTTCTCCCGCGGAGTGAACAAACTTTAAGCCTCACTTTTATTTGCGTCGGGATGCCGAGTGATTTTGTAATTGTTAAACTCCTTCGGGCCTGACGCTCAAGAACTTTTATCTGTGGTTTTGAACCTTGCGAGACTTATCTGAACTTGGTTTTTCCTTGAATATGTTTGTCTTCGCCTTTGCTGCTTTTGAATCTCCGGATTCCGAGTGAAATTTGATTCTTCACTCGGAACTACCATTGGACTTGTGACGCAGCTCTGACGAAAGGATTGTGGGCATGAGCATTAGGTATTGAACACGACATGTACCTCGTCGTCCTAACGGATCAGGATGGAGCACACGTTGTACTTCTGACGTGGCTCCGTCGAGTGGGTCATGGACAAGAGTGCTAGGTGATGTGCATGACTTGCACCTTGTCGTCATTGCGGATCAGGATGAAACACACGTTGTACTTGTGACGCAGCTCCGTCGAGTGGGTCACGGACAAGAGCACTAGGTGTTGTGCACGACCTGCACCTCGTCGTCCTTGCGGATAAGGATGGAGCGCACATTGTACTTGTGACTCGACCACTAGGAATGGTTTTTAACTTAGGCGAGTACAGGACTGCAGCTAAGCCTCCGAGTGAGAGGGTTGCTCTTTACTCGATAGGATTTTTTAAACTTAGGCGAGTATAGGACTGCAGCTAAGCCCGTGAGTGAGAGGATTGCTCTTCACTCGGTAGGATTTTTTTAACTTAGGCAAGTACAGGACTGCAGCTAAGCCCCCGAGTGGGAGGATCGCTCTTCACTCGGTAGGATTTTTTAAACTTAGGCGAGTACAGGACTACAGCTAAGCCCCCGAGTGAGAGGATTGCTCTTCACTCGGAAGGATTTTTTAAACTTAGGCGAGTACAGGACGGCAGTTAAGCCCCCGAGTGAGAGGATTGCTCTTCACTCCGTAGGATTTTTTAAACTTAGGCGAGTACAGGACTGCAGCTAAGTCCCCGAGTGAGAGGATTGCTCTTCACTCGGTAGGATTTTTTAAACTTAGGCGAGTACAGCACTATAGCTAAGCCCCTGAGTGAGAGAATTGCTCTTCACTCGGTATGATTTTTTAAACTTAGGCGAGTACAGAACTGCAGCTAAGCCCCCGAGTGAGAGGATTGCTCTTCAATCGGTAGGATTTTTTAAACTTAGGAGAGTACATGACTGCAGCTAAGCCCCTGAGTGAGAGGATTGCTCTTCACTCGGTAGGATTTTTTAAAGCTCGGCGAGTACATGACTATAGCTAAGCCCCCGAGTGAGAGGATTGCTCTTCACTCGGTAGGATTTTTTAAACTTAGGCGAATCAGGATCGCAGCTAAGCCACCCACTGGGGGATTTGAACACATGTATTAACGGGATAACAATCATTAAGATACTACAAAAATCTTGTCTTTGATAGGAAAACTGAACGATTCTTATTACAACTCATCGACTCAGGCGTTTAAGTGTAAAATGGCGGAGCAGCTCCGCATTCCAAGCGCGTGGCTCGTCTTTCTTTTGTTCCACATTTTAGAGGTGATACGCTCCGTTGTGGAGCACTTTGGTGATGATGAAGGGACCTTCCCAAGCAGGAGCAAGCTTGTGAGGCCGTTGCTGATCCACTCGGAGCACAAGGTCTCCTTCCTGAAATGCTCGACCTCTCATGTTTCTGGCATAGAATCGATGGAGGTCTTGCTGATAAATGGTCGAATGGATCAAGGCCATCTCTCTTTCTTCTTCTAGAAGGTCAATAGCATCTTGCCGAGCTTGTTCTGCTTCAGCTTCTGAGAAAAGTTCTACTCGAGGCGAGTTGTGAAGCAAATCACTCAGCAGCATGGCTTCAGCCCCATAGACCATGAAGAAAGGAGTCCGACCAGTCGACCGATTTGGTGTTGTTCTCAACACCCAAAGTACTCATGGTAACTCATCTACCCAAGCGCATGCCGCATGCTTGAGGTCATGCATCAACCGGGGTTTCAACCCTTGGAGGATCAAACCATTTGCTCTCTCTGCATGCCCATTCGACTGCGGATGCGCGACAGACGCGTAGTCGACCCGAGTTCCTTGGGAGGCGCAGAATGCTCTGAACTCATCAGAATTGAAGTTGGAGCCATTATCTGTGATAATACTATGAGGGACTCCATATCTGATTGTCATCTCTCTGATGAAACTGGTGGCAGTGCTTGAATCTAGATTCTTAATAGGTTTGGCTTCGATCCATTTAGTGAAATTGTTGACTGCTACAAGAAAATGAGTGAAACCACTCCTGCTGGTCCTCAGAGGTCCAACCATATCCAATCCCCAAACAGCAAATGGCCAGACGAGTGGAATGGTCTTCAAGGCTGATGCAGGTCTATGGGACATGTTGGAGTAGAACTCACAGCCTCACACTTGTCGACTATGTCTTTTACCATTTCATGTGCTCGCGGCCAGTAAAAACCTGCTCGGTATGCTTTGGCCACAATGGTCTGAGAGGACGCATGGTGACCACAGGTCCCCGAGTGGATATCATTGAGGATCATTCGACCTTCTTCTAGCGTAATACATCGCTGGGCGACTCCAGTAACACTCTCTCTGTAAAGTTTTCCTCCTATCACGGTAAAGGCTTTGGATCGACGGACAATCTGACGGGCCTCATCTTCATCCTCCGGAAGTTCCTTCCTATGCAGATGTGCAATATACGGCACCGTCCAGTCTGGAGTGATCACTAAGACCTCCATGAACAGGTCGACCACGGTTGGGATTTTGACCTCAGTCGGATCAGTAAAACTTTTCGATTGTGGGGGCTCTTCTGTGAAAGGATCCTCTTGAACTTACGGGGTGTGGAGATGCTCCAAAAACACATTGCTGGGAATAGGCTCGCTCTTGGAACCTATCTTCGCCAGGTCATCAGCTGCTTGATTCTTGATTCGGGGTATGTGGTGGAGCTCTAACCCTTCAAACTTCTTTTCCAACTTTCTCAATTCATTGCAATAGCCAGTCATAGCTGGGCTCCTGATGTCCCACTCTTTCATCACTTGATTGACCACTAAATCTGAGTCGCCGTTAACCATTAGGCGACGGACGCCGAGTGAACCATACGCAACCCGTACAGAAGTGCCTCATATTCAACTTCATTGTTGGAGGAATCAAAGTGAATCTGGAGGACATAACTGAGTTTGTCGCCTCGTGGGGATACCAGGACTACCCCAGCACTAGAACCATTTAGCATCTTGGACCCATCAAAGAACATAGTCCAATGCTCCGAGTGAATCTGAGTCGGTTGCTGCTGCTCAATCCACTCGGCAAGGAAATCTGCTATCGCTTGGGACTTGATTGCTTTCTTTGCCTCAAACATGATATCCAACGGAAGGAGTTCAATCGCTCACTTTGCCACTCGACAAGTTGCATCTCTGTTGTTCAAAATTTCCGATAATGGAGCATCGCTGATGACTGAAACCAAGTGGTCAGAGAAATAGTGTGCAACTTTCTTCGTGGTTAAATAAATTCTATAAACAAGCTTCTGATAATGCGGGTATCTCTGCTTGGACGGAGTCAAGACTTCAGAAAAATAGTACACTGGGCGCTGAACTTTGTAGGCTTTGCCTTCTTCTTCCCGCTCGACCGTGAGCATCGTGCTGACAACTTGTCCCATGGCCACAATATACAGTAGTAGAGGCTATTCGTTGACTAGTGCAGCAAGCACCGGCTGGGTGGAAAGCAGGGCTTTGAGCTCTACAAACGCTGCTTCAGCTTCAGGAGTCCAGTCGAACTTGTCAGACTTTTTCATCAGTCAGTAAATAGGCAATGCCTTTTCATCGATACGAGAAATAAATCAACTCAAAGATGCCAAACAACCAGTAAGCTTTTGAACACCGTGCACACGCACAGGGCGTTTCATTCGGAGGATTGCACAGACTTTCTTTGGGTTTGCATTGATTCCTCGTTCGGAAACGAGGAAACCGAGCAACTTTACACCTGGGACTCCGAATGTGCACTTTGACGGATTCAGCTTGATATCATATCTTCTCAGATTGGCAAAGGTTTTAGCAAGGTCAGTCAGCAGGCCGGAACCTTTGCGAGACTTGACCATGATGTCATCCATGTATGCTTCCACATTCCGACTGATCTACGGGAGCAAGCACTTCTGAATCATGCGCATGAAAGTGGCGCCAGCATTCTTAAGACCAAAAGGCATGGTAACATAGCAAAAACACCCAAATGGGGTGATGAAAGCTGTTTTTATTTCATCGGGGCCATACAGTCGGATCTGATGGTACCCGAAATAATCATCCAAAAAGGACAAACGATCGCATCCCGCGGTCGAGTCAACGATTTGATCGATCTAGGGTAGAGGGAAGTGATCTTTCGGGCAGGCCCGATTGATATGCTTAAAATCGATGCACATGCGAAGTGAATCATCTTTCTTCGGAACCATGACAACATTGGCGAGCCACTCGAAGTGGTATATCTCGCGGATGAAATCAGTTGCCAGAAGCCGAGCCACCTCTTCGCCAATTGCCTTCCTCTTCTCCACGGCGGATCAACGGAGATGCTCTTTGATAGGTTTTGCTTTTGGGTCGACATTCAAACGGCGCTCAGTCAGTCCCCTGGGTACACCTAGCATGTCAGAAGGCTTCCATGCGAAAATGTACCAGTTCTCACGGAGGAACTAGATGAGCGCTTCTTCCTATTTGTTGTCGAGTGTTGTTGAGATATGAGTCGCAGTATCATTGGGATCGGTCGGGTGAATGTGAACTTGCTTTGTTTCACCAAACGACCGAAATGCAGATTCTGAAGTAGGTTTCTTGGCATGTAACAAATCACTCGGATCTGCGTTCTTCTGATATTCTTGCATTTCTATTGTTGCCATATGTTCATCGGCAATCTTTGAGCCCTTCTGGAGGTACTCTTCTGCTCTCTGCCGATTACCAGAGATTTTGATCATGCCTTTTGAACCAGGCATTTTCAGCCTGAGGTACACGTAACACAGTCGAGCCATGAAATGGGCATATGCAGTTCTGCCCAAAATAGCATGATAGGCACTGAGAAATTCCACAACTTCAAATGTCAACATTTCTTTGCGTAATTCTTCGAATCACCGAAAACCACATCAAGAGTGATCTGGCCGAGTAAATCGGCTTTCTTTCCAGGGATGACACCGTGGAATCGCATATTGCTTTCACTGAGTTTGGACAATGGAATGCCCATCTCTCGGAGAGTCTCAGCATAGAAAATATTTAGGCCACTACCCCCATCCATCAGAACTTTAGTCAGTCGAGTGCCCCCAATGACCGGGCTGACCACCAACGCTTGCCGCCCTGGGGTAGCAACGTGCGCTGGATGGTCGGACTGGTCGAATGTAATAGGAGTCTTCGACCACTTCAAATATGTTGTCGTTGCCGGGGCAACCATGTTTACTTCTCTATTGATGACCTTCAGTCGACTTTTGCTCTCTATGTCAGCAAAAATCATCAACGTGGCACTGACATTGGGGTAACCATCATCCTCCTCTTTGCCTTCATCCTTATCAGATTCCTTCTCTTTCTCACTGGCTGGCCCTCTCAGAATTGATGGATAAGGAGTCGACATTGTCGAGTGGTATGCTTGGGATAAATCAGATTTCCCTCTTCATCGTTCTTGGTATGTATATGACATGACAAATCTAGCACATCGTTTCCTGCTTGATCTTTCACTTTCTTGGGGATCCATGGCCCCTTAGGCTTTCCTTTGAACTTTCCTTGGGTTACCATTACAGCTTCACCAGGACCTGCGGGCTCGGCTTTGTGCTTCTGTTTCCAACTGGAATTCCCTCCTCCTGTGTCCTGGGCGACTGGTTTGTTCTTGCCACTGCGGAGTCGGTCTTCTTCTTCGCCGTTAGCATACCGAGTGGCTATTTCCATCATCCGGTCCAAAGTCATATCTCCTATCCGACCGAATTTCAGGTTTAGCTCTCTATACCGAATGCCCTCCTTGAAGGCACAAACCGCCTAGTGTTGCGACACATTTTCCACTGTGTGATGCAAAGTGGTCCATCTCTTGATGTAATCCCTCAAAGTTTCATTCGATTTCTGAACACAATGTTGCAATTCCGTCAGTCCTGCAGGCCGCTTGCAAGTACCCACAAATGTCCTGACAAATACTCGGGCCAACTCTTCCCAACTGAATATACTGCCAGGAGTCAGCTGATTCAACCAAGCCCTGGCTGAACCTTCCAACATCAAAGGAAGATGTTTCATGGCTACATCATCATTACCACCACCAATCTGCACAGCCACTCGGTAGTCTTCCATCCAAGTGTCGAGCTTGGACTCACCGGTAAACTTACTTACACCAGTCGGCTGTGATGGCTCTGCTGAAACACTCAGGCCCGGAAACATGCACTCGGTTGCTTGTTGGACGGTCTTTGTCCTGTCCTTCTCTGTGGGCTCTGTTCCGATCGACCAGACCCTCCACCAAAATTGACCTTGCATCAAATCTGGGTTCTCTGGGGTCGACTGGAAGTCTTCGCTCGTCACCATACAGACGCCTATCATCGCATTGCCGGGGTGCGTACGACCCGCCTCTCGGAGGGGGCGTGGGCACTCAACGGCGGTCCTCGCGGCCGAACCGATGATCATATTGCTCGTGCTTCCGACCCAGGTGCTACTCTTGACGGTGCCCTCGGCCTCACACCGCAGAGGCGATCTTGGGTTGTGGGCCGACTGGACGGTGTCTGCCACTACAAATCTGCTATGGATCCTGTTGCGTGACTGGGAAACTGCTACGTTCTGCTCTCCTGCTGCCTGGAGCAGCGCTCGAATCTGCATCAAACCCCTTCCAGCCACTGATTGGGAAGGCTGGATCGACTCTGCTATGCGGGCCGCAGCAGTAAGATTCTGAATCGGAGTGCGGTATACCTGAGGTTCAGGTGGGAACAATTGCCGTTGTTGTTGCCTGGATTCAGGAATCAGCCGCCGAGCGCGTTCGTCAAGTGAATGTTGAAGGTTCTCCAGCCACGCGCGCTCAGCCAATGTGGCTAGGCGCGCAGCCTCCAAAGCCCGAGCCTCAGAGATTTCCCCGACAATGGGAGTGTGGAGTGCCTCTGTATTGCGACGATGCAACTCCTCCCTCTGCTGCGAAGTGAGGGCTTCAGGACGATATTCTTCATGAACATGCGACGGATCGCCGCCACCATCGCCGTCGTCGTTGTGGCGGAAACTAGGCGGGCTGCGCGGCGTGTCGGCCATCAGGACTTCTGCCGCAGGGTCGCTGCTATCACACTCGGACAGGGTCTCGACGGAGCTAGTCGACGGATCGAACAGCCCGTAGAGATATTCGTCAGGCTCAATTGCCGTGACTTGAGGGGTGGTCGACTGACGAGTCACCACGTGCTTGACCCACCGCTGAAGCCATGATCGACCAGATCGCTTACGATGGCGAGCAACGAGAAGCGAAGATGTTGCGGGAGCCGACCGATACTGGGTCGATGACTGCCGCAGAAGGATGCCGCGGACGCACGTGCGGAAGTGCGTCGCCCCATGGACGGGGATCATCTCGATGTCGAGAGGGGCCTCTTGGAGCCAAGCGGAGCCGTCGGTGATGAAAACGAGTGCGCTGAGACGGATCTCGTGGCCCTCAGCCAAACCACCGCCAAAAACAATGATGATGGGGATCGGAAAAAATAGCAACCTCACCGGCAGTCGCTAAGACACCCTCCCCAAGGTGGGCGGCAACTGTCGTGGTTCTAAGTCTGACAGTAGAATAGGGGGTATGTAGGAGGAGGCAAGATCCTAGCTACGATGAGGTTGTGCACGCAAGATTTACGAGTTCAGGCCCTTCTCGGAGGAAGTAAAAGCCCTACTTCTCGGTGCCCGGAGGCGGTCGACTGGATTATGCGTGAAGTTACAGGGGTGCGAACCCTTGTTTCAGTGGAGGGGGTGGCTTACATAGAGTGCACCAAGACCCCATCTGGCCAAAATTACAAGGAGTTCAATGTACAATAAGCTGAGACGTTACTGGTAACACCAATAATAAAGACATATAAATGATCTTTAGGACTACTGAGTGAATGCATGACTGTTACCATCCTGAGTGACTTTAGACCTTCTGTACTTCGAGTGGTTTCTGGTATGGTCGAATGGAATTGGGTTATCCGAGTGGAATTGTTAGTCGAGTGGGTCGCACTCCGAGGTGATTCCAGTCGGTCAATGTTGTTGTACTTTGAATGTTGTTGACCTTAGGGAAGTGTCCTTGGGAAGGGCATCTAGGTCATGCCTATTACCCTACCCTAGGTACATGTCATCGTCAGGTTTTTTCACAATTATCGTCATAGAAGTGTCATAAGCATGACAGAAAAAAAAACTCGTTTGGCCCAAAATGTCACGGATGTTTCTTTTTTTGTAGGGACTCTAGCAACCCATCATCTACTTGTTACTTCCCAATGCCTTCCCCTAGGCCCAAATCATAGTGAAGTGTCATGTAGTCTATGTTCACATAACACCACCAGAGGAAAGACAACATACATCTCATCAAAATATCGAACAATACCAAATTCACATGATTACTTATAACAAGACTTCTCCCATGTCCTCGGGAGCAAACTTAACTACTCACAAATCATGTTCATGTTTAATATCAGAGGGATAATAACTACCATTAAAGATCTGAACATGTGATCTTCCACCAAATAAACCAATTAGCATCAACAACAGGGAGTAATCAACACTACTAGCAACCGAGGGGTACGAATCTGAGGTTTTGGGACAAAGATTGAATACAAGAGATGAACTAGGGTTTGAGAGGAGATGGTGCTGGTGAAGATGTTGATGAAGATTGACCCTCCCTCAATGAGAGGATCGTTGGTGATAATGATGGCTTCAATTTTCCCCTCACGGAGGGAAGTGTCCCTAGTAGAACAGCTTCGCCGGAGCCCTAGATTGCTTCTGCCCAGGTTTCGCCTCGAGATGGCAGCGCTTCATCCCGAAAGCTTCCTTCTTATTTATTTTTCTTGGTCAAAACCCTTCATAGAGCAAAAGATGGGCACCGGACGATGGCCAGGGGGGCCCACAAACCCTGGGGCTAGGGTGCGCCCCCAGGCTTGTGGCCACCTGTTGGGTCCCCTTCTATTGTTTCTTCGCCCAATATTTTTTATATATTCCAAAACAATTCTCCGTAAAGTTTCAGGACATTTGGAGTTCTGCAGAATATGTATCTCAGATTTGCTCCTTTTCGGTCAAGAATCTAGCCGACGGCATTCTCCCTCTTCATGTAAATATTGTAAAATAAGAGAGAAAAGGCATAAGTATTGTACCATAATGTGAAATAACAGCCCATAATGGAATAAATATCAACATAAAAGCATGATGCAAAATGGACGTATCAATGGCTGCGCCACCTGGCCATGTGGGGCCCTGGGGCATCATTTTGCGTTGATTCCTTCGACCAAAAATCACACATATTCCAGAAAAAAAATTATATTAAATCATCAGGGTATTTTGACCTTCTCCTAGATTTTGATTTTTTGTGAAACCAAAAGGCATGCAGAAAACGACAACTGGCACTGGGCACTATATTAATAAGTTAGTCCATCAAAAATAATATTCAAGTGCACCAAAACCAAATATAATTGATGTTAATATTGCAACGATACTTCAAAAATATAGATACGTTGGAGATGTTTCATCATCCCCAAGCTTAATCCCTACTCGTCCTCAAGTAGATAGATGATAAAAGAAATAATTTATGAAGTGTGAATGCTAGAATAGTGTTTAACTTTGATCAATGATAATTCTAATCACTTTTGCCAACAGCATTAAATATCATAAAAAATTTCCCATAAAACTTCTCATGATCAAGTACTAATCTACTCACGTGTTAAGGTGTAACAAATAAATATTTTGAAACTCGATGAACTATATTCTCGGTCATGAAACAATTACAATTCATCATATTTTCCAGGAGAGTCTATGTCAGAGCTTTTGTTTGTCAAATTTCACATACTCAACTATCATATAGTTTTCTGATGATTGCTAGCACTCAAGAGCAAATTTTAGGAACAAACTTTTTCCATAAGACATAAAGGAAGATGGGAGTTTAGTACAGAGAGCTTTTGTTTGTCAAATTTCACATACTCAACTATCATATAGTTTTCTGATGATTGCTAGCACTCAAGAGCATATTTTAGGAACAAACTTTTTCCATAAGACATAAAGGAAGATGGGAGTTTAGTACAGCTCCCAACTTACTTATCACAGTCAACAATAATGACCCATGATCATATATATTCAACTGGATATATGTGCATGGATCTTTCCGCGACATACAATGTTTGCCAAACCGAGAATATTTAAGGTTGGAATAAGAAGAAGTTGACTCGGCATGAAAATAAAGTTGACATAAAAAGTAAAAAAAGATAGGCCTTTCACATAAGGAAGCAGATGTTTTCATGCACTTTTGAGTTGAATATGTGAGTTTTTAATGAAAAGGAACATCACTTTAATATTGCCCCTTGTGATAATGGCCTTTATTTAGCATTATGTCGCTTTTATTATTCGGCCACCAGAAGTTTGTACAAAGCTTATTTCCCCTCCAATAAAATATCAGACATATTTAAGGTAATTTTTATTGCATCAACCGATGACAACCTAATTAAAGGACTCAATCCATAGGTAGTTATAGTGGATGTCATGGAAAGAAACTAGGTTAGGAGTTTTTTGGATGCATAGGTAGTATTACTTAGTGCGCAAGTATTTGGCTAGAAAAAATTATAAAGAAACACCACATGTTGAAGGATCCATGACAATATAACTCCTATGCAAATATACAAAAACATGAGTCTGAAGGAAATATGCCCTAGAGGTAATAATAAAGTTGTTATTTTATATTTCCTTATTCATGATAAAGGTTTATTATTCATGCTGGAATTGTATTGATCTGAAACCTTAATACATGTGTGAATACATAAACAAACACTGTGTCCCTAGAGAGCCTCTACTAGACTAGCTCGTTGATCAAAGATGGTTAAGGTTTCCTAACCATGGACACGAGTTGTCATTTGATAACGGGATCACATCATTAGGAGAATGATGTGATGGACAAGACCCATCCATTAGCTGAGCATAATGATCGTTCAATTTTATTGCTATTGCTTTCTGCATGTCAAGTACATATTCCTTTGACTATGAGATTATGCAACTCCCAGATACCGAAGGAATGCCTTATGTGCTATCAAACATCACAACATAACTGGGTGATTATAAAGATGCTCTACAGGTATCTCCGAAGGTGTTTGTTGAGTTGGCATGGATCAAGATTAGGATTTGTCACACCGAGTTTTGGAGAGGTAAAGATTGATATATAGGACGATGGTATTCGGACACCGGAGGTGTTTCGAGGGTACCGGGTACTTATGAGGTCACCGAAAGGGGTTCCGGGCACCCTCGGCAAAAGATATGGGCCTTATAGGTAAAGAGGGGAAAGGCACCAGCCACAAGGCACTGCTCCCCCCATATGGGCCGGCCTAGGAGGAGAAGGAAAGAGGGGAAGGGAAAGGAAAGAGTTGAATATGATTCCCCCTTCCTTCCCTCTCCCCCCTCTTTCCTTCCCCCTCCGACAAACATGGCAGGGGGGCATGGCTAAGGGCAGGAGCCCATGTAGGATTCGGACCTACTTGGAGCAACCCTTGGCCTCTCCCTTCTCACTCCCACCTATATATATGAGGAGGGGGCGCCTAGCACACCCCAGACAATTGTTTAGCCATGTGCGGCGCCCTCCTACACCGTTTACTCCCCCGGTCATATTTCCATAGTGCTTAGGCAAAGCCCTATGAGGATCACTTGATCATCACCGTCACCACGCCGTCGTGTTGATGGAACTCATCTACTACCTCAGCGTCTTGCTGGATCAAGAAGGCGAGGGACGTCACCGAGCTGAAAACATGCAGAACACGGAGGTGGCGTGCATTCAGTACTAGATCAGTTGAAGCGCAAGGAAGTTCGACTACATCAACCGCGTTGAGAAATGCTTCCGCTTACAGTCTACGAGGGTACATAGACACACTCTCCCCCTCGTTGTTATGCATCTCCATGGATAGATCATTGTGTGTGCGTAGAATTTTTTTTGTTTTCCATGCAACGATTCCTAACAGTGGTATCAGAGCGAGGTTTATGCGTAGATGATATGCACGGGTAGAACACAAAGATTTGTGGGCGACCAACGTCTTATTTTGATTCGGCGTATTGTGGAATGAAGCGGCCCGGACCAACCTTACATGTCCAGGCACATGAGACCGGTTCCACCGACTAACATGCAACTAGTTTTGCATAAAGGTGGCTGGCGGGTGTCTGTTTCTCCTACTTTAGTTGAATCGAATTTGACTACGGCCAGTCCTTGAAGAAGGTTAAAACAGCAAACTTGACGAAACACCGTTGTGGTTTTATGTGTAGGTAAGAATAGTTCTTGCTAGAATCCCGTAGGAGTCACGTAAAACTTGCAACAACAAAGTAGAGGACGTCTAACTTATTTTTGCAGGGCATGTTGTGATGTGATATTGTCAAGACATGATGTGAGAAACGTTATTGTATGAGATGATCATGTTTTGTAAGTTATCGACAACCGGCAAGAGCCTTACGGTTGTCTCTTTATTGTATGAAATGCAAATGCCATGTAATTGATTTACTTTATGACTATGTGTTAGCGATAGTTCTAGAAGGAATAGTTGGCGAGATGACCATGATGCTATGATGGATATCAAGGTGTCGAGCCGGTGACGATGGAGATCATGACGATGCTTTCGAGGTGGAGATCAAAAGCACAAGATGATGATGGCCATATCATGTCACATATTTTGATTGCATGTGATGTTTATCCTTTATGCATCTTATTTTTCTTAGAATGGCGGTAGCATTATAAGATGATCCATTCACTAAATTTCAAGGTAAAAGTGTTCTCCCTGAGTATATGCACCGTTGCTACAGTTCATTGTTTAGAGACACCACGTGATGATCGGGTGTGATAGACTCTACGTTCAAATACAACGGGTGTAAGACAGTTTTTCACACACGGAATACTTGGGTTAAACTTGACGAGCCTAGCATGTACAGACATGGCCTCAGAACACTCGAGACCGAAAGGTCAAACGTGAATCATATAGTAGATATGATCAACATAGAGATGTTCACCATTGATGACTATCCCATCTCACGTGATGATCGGACATGGATTAGTTGATTTGGATCACGTATCACTTAGATGATTGGAGGGATGTCAATTTAAGTGGGAGTTCATTAGTAATTTGATTAATTGAACTTACATTTATCATGCACTTAGTCTCAATAGTTTTTGCATATCTATGTTGTAGATCAATAGCTCGTGATTTAGCTCCCTTATTATTTTGATATGTTCCTATAGAAACTAAGTTGAAAGTTGATAGTAGAAATGATGCGGCTGGGTCCGTGATCTGAGGATTATCCTCATTGCTGCACGGAAGAATTATGTCCTTGATGCACCGCTAGGTGACAGACCTATTGCAGGAGCGGATGCAGACGTTATGAACGTTTGGCAAGCTCGATATCATGACAACTTAATAGTTTAGTGCGCCATGCTTTACGGCTTAGAACCAGGACTTCAAAAACCGTTTGAACGCCACGGAGCATATGAGATGTTCCAAGAGCTGAAATTGGTATTTCAGACTCATGCCTGTGTCGAGACCTCTGACAAGTACTTTTCCTACAAGATGGAGGACAATAGCTCGGCCAGTGAGCATATGCTCAGAATGTCTGGGTACTACAATATCTTGAATCAAGTGTGAGTTAATCTTCCAGATAAGATAGTGATTGACAAAGTTCTCTTGTTACTATCACCAAGCTACTAGAACTTCGTGATGAACTATAATATGCAAGGGATGACGGAAATGATTCTCGAGCTCTTCGCGATGCTGAAATCAGCGAAGGTAGAAATCAAGAAAGAGCATCAAGTGTTGATAGTTAACAAGACCACTAATTTCAAGAAAAGGGTCAAGGGAAAGAAAGGGAACTTCAAGAAGACAAGCAAGTTGCCTCTTACATGAAGAAGCCCAAAGCTAGACCCAAGCCTGAAACTGAGTGCTTCTACAGCAAAGGAAATGGTCACTGGAAGCGGAACTGCCCCAAATACTTGGCGGATAAGAAGGATGGCAAAGTGAACAAAGGTATATATGATATACATGTTATTGATGTGTACCTTACTAGTGTTCATAGTAGACCCTGGGTATTTGATACCGGTTCAGTTGCTAAGTAACTCGAGAGAGGAGTTGCAGAATGAACACATACTAGTTAAGGGCGAGTTAACGATGTGTGTTGGAAGTGATTCCAAGGTTGATACGATCACCATCGCACACTCCCTCTACCTTCAGGATTAGTGTTGAAACCTAAATGTTATTTGGTGTTTGCGTTGAGCTTGAATATGATTTGATCATGTTTACATCAATACGGTTATTCATTTAAGTCAGAGAACAATTGTTGTTCTGTTTACATGAATAACACCTTCTATGGTCATACACCCAATGTAAATGGTTTATTGAATCTCAATTGTAGTGATACACATATTCATAATATTGATGCCAAATATGCAAAGTTCATAATGATAGTGCAACATACATGTGGCACTGCCGTTTAGGTCATATTGGTGTAAAGCGCATGAAGAAATTCCATGCAGATGGACTTTTGGAATCACTTGATTATGAACCATTTGATACTTGCGAACCATGCCTCATGGGCAAGATGACTAAAACTCTGTTCTCTGGAACAATGGAGCGAGCTAATGACTTACTAGAAATAATACATACAGATGTATGCGGTCCAATGAGTGTTGAGGCACACGGCGGGTATGGATATTTTCTGACCTTCACAGATGATTTGAGTAGGTATGGGTATATCTACTTGATGAAACACAAGTCTGAAACATTTGAAAACTTCAAAGAATTTCAGAGTGAAGTGGAGAATCATCGTAACAAGAAAATAAAGTTTCTATCATCTGATCATAGAGGCGAATATTTGAGTTACGAGTTTGGCCTTCATTTAAAACAATGTGGAATTGTTTCACAACTCACGCCACCTAGAACACCACAGCATAATGGTGTATTCGAACGTCGTAACCGTACTTTATTGGATATGGTGCGTTCTATGATGTCTCTTACCGATTACCACTATCATTTTGTGGTTACGCATTAGAGACAGCTGCATTCACGTTAAATAGGGCACTGTCTAAATCCATTGAGATGACATTGTATGAACTGTGGTTTGGCAAGAAACCTAAGCTGCCATTTCTTAAAGTTTGGGGTTGTGACACTTATGTCAAAATAGCTTCAGCCTGATAAAGCTCGAACCCAAATCGGAGAAGTGTGTCTTCGTAGGATACCCTAAGGAAACAATTGGGTACACCTTCTACCACAGTTCCGAAGGCAAGATCTTTGTTGAGAAGAATGGAACATTTCTAGAGAAGGAGTTTCTCTCGAAAGAAGTGAGTGGGAGGAAAGTAGAACTTGATGAGGTAATTGTACCTTCTCCCAATTTGCAAATTAGCACATCAGAGAAATCCGTTTCCGTGATGCCTACACCAACTAGAGAGGAAGCTAATGATGATGATCATGAAATTTCAGATCAAGTTGCTGTTGAACCTTGTAGGTCGATCAGAGCACGATCCGCATGAGAGTGGTACGAAAATCATGCCCCGGAAGTCATGTTGTTGGACAACAACGAACCTATGAACTACGAAGAAGCTATGATGAGCCTAGATTCCGATAAATGGTTTGGGGCCATGAAATCTGAGATAGGATCCATGTATGAGTACAAAATATGGACTTTGGTGGACTTGTCTGATGATCGTCAAGCCATAGAAAATAAATGGATCTTCAATAAGGAGACTGACACTGATGGTAATGTTACTATCTACAAAACTCGACTTGTCACGAAAGGTTTTTCCACAAGTTCTAGGGGTTGACTATGATGAGACTTTCTCACCCGTAGCGATGCTTAAGTCTGTCCGAATCAAGTTAGCAATTGCCGCATTTTATGAAATCTGGCAAATGGACGTCAAAACTGCATTCCTGAATGGATTTTTTAAAGAATAGTTGAATATGATGCAACCAGAAGGTTTTGTTGATCCTAAAGGTGCAAAGAAAGTGTGCAAGATCCAGCGATCTATCAATGGACTAGTGCAAGCATCTCGGAGTTAGAATATATTCTTTGATGAGGTGAACAAAGCATATGGTTTTATACAGACTTATAGTGAAGCCTGTATTTACAAGAAAGTGAGTGGGACCTCTGTAGCATTTCGGATATTATATGTGGATGACATATTATCGATCAGAAATGATATAGAATATCTGGATAGCAAAAAGGATACTTGAATAAGAATTTTCCAATAAAAGACCTCGATGAAGCTACTTATATATTGGGCATCAAGATCTATAGGGATAGATCAAGATGCTTAATAGGACTTTCACAAAGCACATACCTTGACAAGATTTTGAAGAAAGTTCAAAATGGATAAGTCAAATAAAGGGTTCTTGCCTGTGTTGCAAGGTGTGAAGTTGAGTAAGACTCAAAGCCCGACCACAGGAGAGGATAGAGAGAGAATGAAATTCATTCCATATGCCTCAACCATAGGTTCTATAAAGTATGCCATGCTTTGTACCAGACCTATTGTGTGCCTTGCCATGAGTTTGGCAAGGGGGTACAATAGTGATCCAGGAGCAGATCACTGGACAACGGTCAAAATTATCCTTAGAGAACTAAGGTAATATTTTCTTGGTTATGGAGGTGATAAAGAGTTCGTCGTAAAGAGTTACATCGAGGAAAGAGGGGAAGGGAAAGGAAAGAGTGGAATATGATTCCCCCTTCCTTCCCTCCCCCCCCCTCTTTCCTTCCCCCTCCGACAAACATGGCAGGGCGCACAGCCAAGGGCAGGAGCCCAAGTAGGATTCAGACCTCCTTGAGGCGCCCATTGGCCTCTCTCCTCTCACTCCCACCTATATATATGAGGAGGGGCGCCTAGCACACCCCAGACAATTGTTTAGCCGTGTGCGGCACCCCCTCCACCATTTACTCCCTTGGTCATATTTTCATAGTGCTTAGGCGAAGCCCTGTGAGGATCACTTGACCATCACCGTCACCACGCCGTCGTGTTGACGGAACTCATCTACTACCTCGACATCTTGATGGATCAAGAAAGCGAGGGACATCACAGAGCTAAACGTTTGCAAAACGCGGAGGTGTCGTGCGTTCGGTACTTGATCGATTGAAGCACGAAGGAGTTTGACTACATCAACTGCGTTGAGAAACGCTTCTGCTTACAGTCTACGAGGGTATGTAGACACACTCTACCCCTTGTTGCTATGCATCTCCATGGATAGATCATACGTGTGAGTAGATTATTTTTTCCATGCAACGATTCCTAACAGAGTCATTACATTGTGTTCTCTGTCCAACATCAACTATTTAATCAGGTGTGAAAATATTCAATGAGGGTTCACAATCACAAAATATGTCCAAAATGGTGTATTTGCATGTCAAATCTTTCTTCCTTGTACTATTCTTCCATGAATTATTCAAATGATCAATATTGTGTTTGTTAAATTTCAGTAAATTTTACTTCCTAAAGCCAATGTGAAGCCACTACTTCCCATGAGGTAAACATATGAAATTGAATTGCAATGCTAAGATACATATTTACTTCTCAACACATATATAATTTCAAATTTATGATATTCAATCCATTCAAAAATTTACTCTAAAGACATAACTGAAGCACAAGAGTAAATAATAAACTACTCCAAAAGATATGAGTGAAGAACAAAGAGTAATTAAGTAAATAAGTTGCTATGAATAAACTCTCTTCAAATCATAATTTTAGATCTAAGGATTATTTCAAACAACAAACAAGAAAAAAATAAATTAAATGACACTCCAAGAATAACACATATCATGTTAACAATTAAAAACTTAGTCTCAACCGAGACTAAGCGATAGTTCTTAATAAAGAAAGGTGGGATGCCTACCGGGGCATCCCAAAGCTTAGATGCTTGAGACTTGTTGAAATATTGCCTTGAGGGGACTTGGGCATACCCAAGCTTAAGCTATTTTATCTCCTTAATTCCTCTCATATCACAGTCTCACATGCGTCTTAAAAACTTCATTCAGAAAAAACATAACAGAACTCGCGAGATAGGCTAGTACAAAATAAATTCAAAACCTTAAGATTCTCTACTATAGAAAATCACAAAAATTATAATTAAACATTTATACTAAATCCCTACACATATTTAACATCTGTATCCACTAATAGAAATATGAAATAGTAACCATGAGCAAACAATGCAACTATAATATAAATCTATCTAAACAGAATAGTTTGTGAAGGTAGAATATATTAACGTACTTTTGTAACTCAAAAATATTCTGAAAAATTACGACATAGCAGAGAACTAATACTTGATTATTGTGTAATATTTACAAGATTTATTCACGTTCTGACTATCTAGGAATACTTAGGACATAACAAAAAACTTTATGTTTTCAAACAACAACTCAAAAACTTGCAAACTAAGCATGGTAGAGGCTAAACTTAATACTTTATTGAAATAAAAGATACAAAACATGATTACTACTGTATAATAAATCATGTATATACACAAAAACAACAAGGATAAATATTGGTTGGCCTCCCAACAAGCGGTTTTCTTTAATGCCTTTTAGCTAGTCATGATGATTTTAATGATGCTCGTATAAAAGTAGGAAATGAAACATCAGAGGAGCATCATGAATCATATAGCAAACACATTTAAGCCTAAACCACTTCCTATGCATAGGAATTTTATAAACAAACAATTTATTTAAGCAAGAATCAACCAGCATAGGAAGGCAAAACAAGTGTAACTTCAAAACTTTCAACATAAAGAGATGAAACTTGATATAATTGAGATATCTATAAGTATCATCACAATAATCATCATAAGTAGCAACGTTAAACAATATAAGAATCATATAAAGCATTATTTTCATGATCCACAAGCATACAATTTTTATTACTCCCCACATAAGCAAATGTGTTTTCATCCATAATAGTGGGAATATCATATAAAGTTTCAACACTATAAGTCAATTCTGCATTAAAAGAGTAACATTTAAGAACATTCATAATTATGACAAGTTTCACAAGAATGATTCTCACTATTTTTATAGCATAAGTATCATCACAATAATCATCATAAGTAGCAACGTTGTTCTCATCATAATCAATTGAAACCTCTTCCAAAATAATGCAATGAACACTAAATAAAGTCATGACCTCTCCAAATCCACTTTTATCATTATTATAATAAGATTGAACACCCTCCAAAATATTGGGATCATAGCTATCTAAAGTTGACACTCTTTCAAACCCACTTTCATGATTATTGTGATCATCATAACTAGGAGGAACATTTTTCATCATAGTAAATTTTATTTTCCATGCTAGGATTAGGTGGCTTACAAGTTCATATTCATTCATTGTATCACCATTATAAGCAAGATGATAAGAATAATTTGTAGCAAATATATTTTCAAACATATCATTCTCATTCTCACTAATAAAGGATTTTCACACTCATCATCCCCAAGCTTATAGTTTTCCATGTCACATCAATAGCATGGATAGCACTAATAGTATAGCAATCATTATTATTATATTTTTCCAAGTTGGTGCCAAAAATATTTTCAAGATCATAAGTATTTTAACCAAAATCATTTTTCCACAATAGTTTGTGATTCATTCTCATAAGGCACAATCATAATAGGAGTAATATTATTTGGGAGAGATACCTTTTTATCTTTATTTATCCTTATTTTCTTTTTCTTCTTCTCCATCACCTTAGGAGTGGGGTCAAGAAAAACGTTATAAACATAAATAATCCAACACAACTTCACATCCATTTTTTGTAGTTTTCTTTTATAAACCAAACTAGTGAATAAAACAAGAAACTAAAATATTAAGTTGCAAGATCTAAAGAAGATACCTTAGAGCACTCTCCTCCCTCGCAATGGCGCCAGAAATAGCTTGATGTCTACTATGCAACTTTATTCATGTATAATTTGTTGGGCCTCCAAGCACAAAGTTTTGTAGGAAAACAACAAATTTCCCTCAAGTGGAGAACCTAAGGTTTGTTAGTCCGTGAGAGGTGTAGGATGAAGGTGATTCTCTCTCAAACAACCCAGCAATCAAGTACAAGCAGTCTCTTGTGTCCCAAACACACCTAATACAATTGTCAGTTGAATAGGTGCACTAGTTCGGTGAAGAGATGATGATAGATCTGTAATATAGATGGTAAAAATAGTTTTTTGTTAATCTGAAAAAAAACTGCAAGGTAGCAAGTAACAAAAGTGAGTAAAAGCAGTGTCTCAATGCTTGAAAACAAGGCCCAGGGTTCATACTTTTGCTAGTGCCAACTCTCAACACCATTAACATAATTAAACCATATGATAATACCTCAAAGTGCAGAAAATAATCACTCAAAAGTTTTTATTCTATCAGAGAAAGAAGGATGAAATCGTGTATCATCTTTCCAATCTTGATCTATTGAACCACCAACAGTCCCAAAAATCGTACTATGACAACACTATATGATACTTACCGTTCAGCTTTTATGCTGAGAGTACCCCAATGTTACTATGGGTATCCACAAGTTAATTGCTAGACATGCATCATGTAATCTCAAATCCAAAGTATTCAATCAAAAATACAGAAACTTCAAAGAGCAAGACTCAGTTCACCACAAAAAAATAGAGGGGATGGACATAATAAGGTTCAAATTTATTAATAAAGCTCATGATACAGCAAGAACAAATCCACCAAGAACATGATAGGGAGAGATCAAACACATAGCTACTAGTACATACCCTCAGCCTCGAGGATGAACTACTCACACATCACCATGAGAATGGGGAAGTTGATGATGGAGGCGATGTCCCAGGAAGTGTCTCGGCGCCACTAGAGTTGAGGGAGGAGGGGTGCCCTCCTTCTTCTTCTTACATGGCCCTCCTAGGAGAGAGGGAGATCTCCCCTAGATTGGGTCTCTCTTTTGTCCTATGTTTTTCATGGCAGTTTCTGAGGTCGAGCACCGTTTCTTTTATAGATGAAGATCTGTAACTCCGATCGGGCTGAAATTAAGGGGATGTTTTCCTTATAATTATGTTTCTTGCAGCCAAAGAAGATCTCCAGCCAACTTAAGGGTTGCCCACATGGGACCATGGCATGGCCAAGGGATGGTCGCGCCACCTGGTCCTGTGGAGCCCTCGGGCATCATTTTGTGTTGATTCCTTCACCTGAAAATCACATATATATTCCATAAAAAATCATATTAAATCGTTGGGGTATTTTGACCTTCCTAGATATTGATTTTCTGTAAAACCAAAAACATGCAGAAGACAACGACTGGCACTGGTCACTATATTATTATATTAGGCCATAAAAAATAATATAAAAGTGCACCAAAACCAGATATAACTGATGTTAATATTACATGAATACTTCATAAATTATAGATATGTTGGAGACGTATCAAGGAGGAGCTTGTCCAGGCCGAGCTCATGGTCCTCACCCTTGCGCAGCGCA
Organism: Triticum urartu; assembly: GCF_003073215.2. NCBI lineage: Eukaryota > Viridiplantae > Streptophyta > Magnoliopsida > Poales > Poaceae > Triticum > Triticum urartu. The sequence goes on along the minus strand of NC_053023.1, from coordinate 602,841,140 downwards.
CCTACAACTCCATGGCAAAATCACTTCGACCTCTTATTTTCTATCTTTGACATATAACATGTATTTGTTCATACAATTTTGATGTTGTTTTGCATCTACCAAGAAGCGCATGGCCCAGCTTGACGCCCTGCTCCGGATAACCAAAGAGCAGGCCTAGCCTGCTCGGGATGATTCACTGCACTCCTAGGAAGAGGAGGAGTTGGAATTAAATGCGACCTTCCTTCCCTAGCAGGAGCAAGAGGCATTCCGAACCACTCGGAACCAAGTCATTGTCTTCAAAGATGATCTTAGCGGGCATATGGAACAATATGACCATATAAAGTTGGAAAAGGACTCCTTGGATGTGGGCTAAAAAAGCTAGTGATGGACCTCAAGGAGGCCAAGTAGTGTCAGGCTAACGCCGAGGAGGAGGTCAAGCAAGACGACGATATCATAGTCGGCCAACCCTATCTTCAGAAGTGTATTTTTGAACGTCAAGATTATGCCGGGCTGACTCAAGCTTGGCATACTTCAGAAAACTTTGTTGACCTCGCCTGGAGTGTCGATGTGGCTTTCCACGATGTCTTATAGGTGATGTGGCCTGGGAAGCTCTCCTAGACAACCTCTTCGAGCTACCATGCATTTCCAAGGAGCGACAATTAGGATTAGCGCTTGGAAGGCCCCTCCAACCCGAGAAGAGCTCGACAGGCATAGGCCATGCTCTAGTCCCATTACCTGAAGCTCAACATCCGACCTATCTCCGAGGTCGGACCTATTAGGCTGGACGGGTAAGACAGGAAGCCTAACAACTTCTTTCGTGCAGTGATGGAGTTTGCTCGGATGACCGAGTAGGACTATCACCAGCAAGACATGCTAGAGTAAGGATGAGTATGTTGGGAATCATAGTAGAAAAAATAAATTTCATCCTACGAATCAAGAACCAGGATCACTATGAAGATGCTTACAAGGTTAGATCTGATCGTTACCAATTTCAAGTTGCAGCGGAAGAAGAGTTGGTGCGGATCATTCTTAAAGTCCCTCAAACCATCCCACAAAGGATCCCTGAAATGAAGATCAAAAGCATGAGCTCTCTATGGATTGCCCGAGTACAAGATCGATGATCCGGCAGTGCTTCGTCATCCAGATCTAGGTGTTGACGGAGAACTAGAGTTGGGAGGAGCAGCCTTGCGGCGTATCTAATTTTCTAGAGAACTAGAGAGGGGGGCTGAGATAACGTGACAAACTTGTGTCTCAATATGGGCTCCCCTTACGTATATATGGGTGGAGGAAGGGAGAGGCCTACTTGGAGGAGGGGCCTCCCTCCCTTGTGGTGGCGGCCAAGGGGTGGGCCCTACCCTTCCAACCCTAGATACAACAAGTTGGCTTTGGTGTCCAAGGTTAATGGGGGCCTAAAGGCCCATGTGGCTGCCCCCTAATAGGCCTAGGTATTTTGGGCAGCCCATGGCGCCTATAATAATTCTAGGGGGCTCTTGTTCAATTTGGAGCCCCTGTACATTTTTATTTACGACCTCAGAACTTTTCCACCTATCGGGTTTCCTCTTGTTTTCTCTGAAACGCTTTTGTTTTCCCCAAAACACTTCCAATTCTCTCTCGAAACAATTTATATTATTTTCAAAACTTTCCTAATGGTATTCACATAAACTCCTAACTCCAATAGTACTCAACCGATTGTATACCCTTAAGCGTGTGGCCATGCAGGTTTGGTAAAATATAGACATGACCAAAACACCTTTCGTTCAATGATCAATAGTCGACCCGTCGACATCAATATTGACCCCTATGCTCACACGACTGATTATTGATTTCCTTTTGCTTCACGACACTTTACAAAACCCAAGGTGAGATATATCGGCATCCCATGAGTCAAACACATGATCACTATGCTAGTCTTTTCGTTGCCAATTTTGTTCTCTTTTCTCCTTATCATGTTCTGGCATCCCCGTGAGCAAGTCATGATTTGTCTGTCCAAACGACGATGGTGGCCGTCATGCCGAGAGGGTCCTAGGAATATTTTTTGATCATTGGAGGAGCGAATCCAAGTTTCGAGCTATTTAGTTTGTTGGCATACATTTCTGATGAACCTGTAAGTTGTCGTTATTATTATCCTGTTACAGATGACATTAAAACAACACCAAAGTGCATCATCTAGTATAAAGTGTCATGGTATTCTCATATGGTCTAAGGAATTGTGCATAAGTTAACTACCTATGTTACGGACTATGTACTTCCGTGTAGGTAGAGAAGTCATCGCCCTAACATGCTCGATAAAAATATTCCTGACGAAAGGGCCATGACTTTAGACATTGTGCATACGTTTACAAGGCGGAAAATTTGGGAGCCATGCGCACCACTATGAAGAGAATGGTTTTGAAGACATGTGCACCATCGAAGGGCATGTTTTCCTCTTTGGATGGCTATTCAAAATAGCATTTGGACCACATAAAGTTTGGCCAAATTGTGGCTTCCAGTTTTTTACAATAAGAGAGCAAGAATCCACAATCCTCCCTTTGTACAAATGTCAGTTCACCATGATTATGTGGGGAATGGCCAAAGGAGTTCCTTCGCCTCGCGAGCCTAGAAACTTCCTATTGGAATGCAGAACATTCCATTAAGGAGTGGTGGATCAACATGCTTGATAAAAATATTCCTAATAGAAAGGGCCATGACTTCTCTCCCTACTCAAAAGTTAGGCAGTTTAACATGGAAGAAATAAAAAATGTCCACCATGAGTTCGCAAGGATCCTCCATCACGCCATCAAGATGGCAACCCTTTGAACTATTTTGCATGAAGAACATTTGAGACAAATAATGTCACGAGAGTAATGGCCTTGATGTAAACATCCTTAACTAACTTGTATAAATTCATGTCGTCATCTAAAAAGGAATTTTTCAGGAAAAATATATGATTAAGTTCAAAATAATCAAAGGTTTCACAAAGAAAATTTTCTAAGGTCATCAAAATTCTACAATAATAATACTTAGGACCTAACGTTAGATGTTTCTGATAAAACTAAACCAGCGAAGATGCTTTCAAGGTGGAGGTTTCATAGCACGGAAGTGACAATGTTAAGGGAGCCCCCTTTTTACTCCTTCTAATATATTCACATGTATCCCTCATGCATGTTACAAAAAATTGTATTGGCATACCCTTTTTATCTCATTCTAATATAGTCACATGCATCTCTCCTACATGTTTCAAATTTTTTAAGGGAGCCCTGAAGGACAATTCTTGGATATCCATAAAATTTCTACTAAATCATCAATGGCCACATTCCCGAGTTTGTTTCCTTGACCAAGCCTCCGCAATACATATCTTGATGATGACAACGAGGATGACATTATTTCATAACACACGACTAGTGCCCAGCACTCGGCGGCCCCTAATTACAAGTTAAATATTTTGGGACCTATCCGCACCACTACAAAAAGAATGATTTGGAAGACATGTCCACCATCGAAGGTCTGTTTTTCTTGGTTCCATATTCAAAATAGGATTTGGACCACATAAAGTTTTCTAAATTGTGGCTTAACAAAAAAGAGAGCAAGAATATGCAGGTCGCCACTTACACAAATGATGGTTCACCTTGAGTTTATAGGGAATGGCGAAGGTGTGGCTCTGCCTAGCGAGCCTAACACTTCCTATTGTAATGCAGGGCTTTCCATCGAGAATTGGTCAATCAACATGTTTGATAAAAACACTCCTAATATAAGGGCCATGACTTCTCCCCCTACTCGAAAGTTGGACAATTTAGGATGGAAAAAACACAAGAGTTATCCACCACAAGTTCATGATTCAGACCATCCTTCTTGATGCCATCAAGATAGATGCAACCCCTTGAACTATTGTGGGTGAAAAACATTGGAGAAAAATATATGTGAGGAGAGTAACGGCTTTGATGTAAACATCATTAATTAACATGTATAAAGTCATATCATCATCTAAAAAGGATTTTTTTAAAAGAAAAATATAGGATTAAGTCCTAAATATCAAAGAATTTGTAAAGAAAATTTCTCCAAAAATAGTAATCAGGACCTGACATGATATGTTTTTTTATGATAATAAACCAACAAAGCTACTTTCGAGGAGGAGGTTTATACCACGTCGGTGAAAATGTTCAAGGAGGCCCCTTTTGACCTCCTAATATATTCACATGTAGCTCTCCTCCATGTTTCCAAAAAAATATGGGATCCCCTATTTATTTCCTAATATATTCACATACAGCTCTCTTGCATGTTTGATTTGTTTTAAGGGAGCCCTGAAGGCTAATGCTTGGATATCCAATATCAAAATTACTGCCCAATTTTCAATGGCCCACATTTCTAAGTTTGTCTCCTTGGACAAGGCTCCGTGAAATTTATCTCGACGATTACATCGAGGATGACATTATTTGAAACCACATGACTAGTGGCTAGCACTGAGAAGTTTCCGGTTTCAAGGCAAAAAATGGGAGCCATGCGCACCATTATGAAAATAATGGTTTGGAATACATGTGTACCATCGAAGGTCGTTTTCCCCTCTTTTGTTGGCTATTCGAAATAGCATTTGGACCACATAAAGTTTGTCTAAATTTTGTCTTTAGATTTTTTAACAAAAAGAGAGCAAGAACTCGCGGTCCGCCTCTCGTACAAATGCCGGTTCACCATGAGTGTATGGCGAATGACCAAAGTTGCAGTTGCGCCTCGCAAGCATGGTCACTTCATATTGGAATCCGGAACATTCCATCAAGGAGTGGTGGATCAATATGTCCGATAAAAATATTCCTTATGGAATGGCCATGAGTTCTCTCCCCACTGAAAAGTTGGACAATTGAAAATGGGAGAAACACACACAAAAATCCGCCTGAAGTTTGCGCTGCAGAGCATCCTCCTTCACACCATCAAGATAGAGGCAACCCTTTGAACTATTTTTGGTGCAGAACATTTGGGACAAATCCTGTCACAAGAGTAATGGCCTAGATGTAAACATCCTTAACTAGCATGTATAAAGTCATATTGTTGTCAAAAATGAATATCTCAGGAGAAATATGAGATTAAGTCTAGAAAATCAAAGAATTCACAAAGTAAATTTTCTAAGGACGTCAAAATTATACATTAATAATAATAATTAGGACCTAATTAGATGTTTTCATAACATTAAATCATCTAAGTTGCTTTCAAGGTGGAGGTTTCCTAGCACGCCGGTGACAATGTTAGGGGAACCCCCTTTTTACCACCTTCTAATATATGGGCATTCCCTTTATAACCTCTTGCATGTTATTTAAAAAATGTATGGCCATCCCCCTTTTTATCTCATTCTAACATATTCAAATGCAGCTCTCCTGCATGTTTCAGAAAAAAAATGTTAAGGGAGCCCTGAAGGACAGTGCTTGAATATCCATAACTTTTCTACCCAATCATCAATGGCCACATTTCTGAGGTCGTCTCCTTGGACAAGCCTCCACGATATATATCTGGAAGATGACACCGAGGGTGACATTATTTCAGAACACACGACTAGTGGTCAGGACTCGATGGCCTTCGATTACAAGTTAAAATTCTTGAGAGCTATGCGCACCACTATGAAAAGAATGGTTTGGAAGACATGTCCACTATCGCAGGTCATTTTTTCTTCTTCTCGGTTGGCTATTCAAAAAGGATTTGGACCACATAAAGGATGGTTATGGCATTTTTACAAAAAAAAGAGCAAGAATCTGCAGTTCGCCTCTTGTACAAATGGCGGTTCACCTTGAGTCTATGGGGACTGGAAAAGGTCTGGCTCCGCCTCACGATCCTGGACACCTCCTATTGGAATGCACAACGTTCCATCGAGAATTGGTGGATCAACATGTCCGATAAAAATATTTCTAATAGAAGGGTGATGACTTCTCTCCCTACTCAAAAGCTGGCCAATTTAGAATGAAAAAAAAAACAAGAGTTTTCTGCCGCGAGTTCGAGCTGCACGCTATCCTTCTTGATTCCATGAAGATAGAGGCAACCCTTTGAACTATTATGGGCGCAAAACATTGACACAAATTATGCGAGGAGAGTAATGGACTTGACATAAACATTCTTAACTAACATGTATTAAGTCATATCATCGTCTAAAAAGGACATTTTCAGGAAAAAAATATAGTATTAAGTCCTAAAAATCAAAGAACCCGCAAAGAAATTTTCTCCAAAAATAATAATTAGGACCTGACATGAGATATTTTGATAAATTAAACCAGCAAAGGTACTTTCGAGGAGGAGGTTTATACTCCCTCCATTCCAAAATATAGTGCGCCCGCGCTTCCCGAGGTCCAACTTTGACCATAAATTTAACCAACGAGACCAACTGTGGCGGGAGAAAAAATTATATAATTGAAAACTTCTTTCAAATACGAATTCACTGATATAATTTTTGCTCCCGCCGCAATCGGTCTTGGTAGTTAAATTTACGGTCAAAGTTGAAGCACGTGGATAGAGGAAGCATTACATTGTGGAATGGAGGGAGTACCACGCCGGTGAAAATGTTCACGGACCCCCCCCCCCTTTCTAATATATTCAAATGTAGCTCTCCTACATGTTCTAGAAAAAAATGGCATCCCCTTTTTTATCTCCTTCTAATATATTCACATGCAGCTCTCCTACATATTTGAAAAAAAAAAGTTAAGGGAGCCCGGAAGGCCAATGCTTGGATATTCAATATCAAAATTTCTACCCAATTTTGAATGCCCACAAGTTTGTCTCTTTGGACAAGCCTCCATGATATTTATCTTGACAATGACACCGAGCATAAAACACACGGCTAGCAATGCACAACCTCCGATTACAAGGCAATAAATTTGGGAGACATGCGCACCACTACGAAAAGAATTGTTTGGAAGACATGTGGACCATTGAAGGTTATTTTACTCCCTTTGGTTGGCCATTCAAAATAGCATTGAACCAAAAAAATTGGCTGAATTGTGGCTTCTGGATTTTTTACAAAAAAAAAATAAGAATCCGCGATCCATTTCGTCTAAAAATGCCGCTTCACCCAGTGTATGGGGAATGGCCAAAGGAGTGGCTCCGCGTCGCGAGTCTGGATACTTTGTATTGAAATGCAAAACATTCCATCAACGAGTAGTGGATCAGCATGTCCGGTAAAAATATTCCTAACAGAATGGCCATGATTTGAGACTAATTATATCAGGAGAGTAATGCCTTGATGTAATAATTTACACTATGCAAAACCCTCTCTAACTTCATGTCAATGAATGGATGAGGCAAATCTTTATGCCTTTGAAATTTGTAGGAAAAACAAAACTTCCGTTGCCCATGACCATGCGCCAAGCTCCAGTTCAAACAAATGAAAATATGACATTTTAAGTCTAACTGTTTTACAATACTCATATGTTTATCTAATGTATATCCAAAAATATGCTTGTCTAGTGAAAACATCTCGATTGGAACAACGTTGAAGCTTAGGTGCTCGTCCGTCCACGTTTGTTCCTCGTAGTACGCACGACAAGACGAAAAGAAGGAACGAGGGACAAACAAACGGGAGCCAGATGGGCAGACGTATCACCATAGCATCATGTTATATATTCCATTGATTCCTCCATCATTATCGCGTGGTATAGTACCTATCACCTAGGCCCAATAGGGCCGAAAGAAAACTAGAATAGAAACAGAAAGAATTACAAAAAAAAAAGGGGGGGGGGGGGGGGGGGGGGGGGGGGGGGGATTATCTCCGATTCCATACTGCGGGCGCACGACGCTTCTACGGTGAGATTTGAGTATTTCAACAGTACTACTGTACGTGTTAAGTACAGAGGCTGTGATTCATGGAGTCAACGAGAGACTGTTTGAGAAAGTTGGGGAGCCCAATTTTTTTGCCGGTTCTCTTGACATCGTCCTGCACCTTCCTCCGGTACTCCCCGAAGGTAAACGGCCTGTACGGCGACGGCTCGCCGCATGTGCCGACCGGCGAGTCGTACGACGGGCACAGGAAGTAGGCGACGGAGAGGCGCTCCGCCTTGGCGTTGGCCACCACTTTGTGCTCCACGCTCTTGTACCTGTTGTTGCTCCACGCCTGAAGCATCCAAATGCAGAGAACTGGAATAAGAAGGCGAAAAATGCGTCCACACACACAAAATAGTACCATCTGATGCGACGGTCGGGTACACCTCTCTGCTTGGTCAAAACTCCGGCACGTAGTACGTATATGGGGTAAAACGCCGAGGAGGGGACTGTTACCTGAAACAGATCGCCGATGTTGACGATGAGCGCGTCGGGGCGGGGTTTCACGGCGACCCAGCGGGAGTCCTTCATGAGCTGCAGGCCCCCGACCTGGTCCTGGCAGAGGATGGTGAGGAAGTCGCTGTCCGTGTGCGGCACCAGCCCGAACGTGTCCGGCGCGAACGGGCATGCCGGGTACCTGTTGAGCCGCAGGAAGCACGTCGTCCCGTCGCACCCCGCCGGGAACGCCGGCTCACCGCCCCACGCATCGTGCCCGAGGTCCTCCGCCAGCGCCGCCGCCACCGTGTCCGCCACGCGCGACATCGCGTCCGCCACCTCCTGCATCACGGCCCTGCTCGCGCGACAAAACTTTTGCTCGTCAGTCATCAATAAAACTACTGCACACGACTCGTGGTAAAATTCTCGCCTAGTGTGACTAAGTGACCGTGGTAAACACACGTATGTAACCAGATTAGATTCATGGTCATGTACTAGTATTGAAACAAGTGCTCATGCATGTACCATTTCGAGTCATGGTCGTGTGTATTGTTGGTTCATACACGTATACTGCTAGCCTGAGATATTTCTCTATCCGGACACTGTACACGGAAGGGAACCCCGCAGCACACAAATTAATATTCGGCGTATGTATCATGGTCCTGGGGGATGGGGTTGGTAGGCTGGTTCGATGGACACGAAGGCGTTAAATTCGGTTAGTGTACTAAAAACGCCCATGTTTCGTGGGCACATATGCAGCCGCACACATGATATCGTCATTCATCGACCCAAACAAAGCCGAATTAATGTACGTAGTTGACAGGAAAGTTTGCCGCGTGCCTCCATCTTCTTCCCTTCTACTACTAGAATACTACTACACATATATGTGCCGGCAGCAAACGAATATACTACTAACGATCGCGCGCGTAATAACTATCAAAAGTGTTCTTTCGTCCTTGGACTCTCAAATGAAAAGAAAATCTCTATCGACAGAACTGATTAATGTAACTAATTATAGTCAAGCACGTTCGCTAATTGTCTGACAGAGTAAGCAGGGTAACAAGAACAGGCATGCATATGGGCGGGCGTACGTAAGCACGTACCTCAAGGAGCTGAGCTTTCCGTAGTCGCAGTCCTCCCGGGAGATGCTGGCGAGCGGAACGTGGAAGGCCTCCGACCACGAGAGGTGCCGGAGCGACGTAGCCGTCGGGTTGCCCCACCGGTACGAGCCGTTGAGGAGCCCGGCCTTCTCCTTGGTGTCGAACGGCAGGCGGAACAGCCGCGCCTGCTCGCGCCGCATCTCCTCCAGGAGCTTCCGCCCCACGCCGTGGTTGATCACCTGGAAGAAGCCCCACTCCGACGCCGCGCGCGCCATGGCGTCCGCGCACGCCTTCCTCTCCCCCGCGTCGCCGCTCGTCAGGCGCTTCAAGTCGATCATCGGCAGGTCGCGCTCCAGCACGGCCACGCTCTCCGGCACCGCCGGCGACAGCGCGGGCGCAATGCCGCCGCGGCGGAGCTGGTCGGTGCGCAGCAGCGCGCGGTAGCTGTCCGCCAGAGGCGGATCAATGGCTGGCTCGGCGAAGGCCGGCATGGTCGGTCGACGGAGGAGATGGGTAGCTTAGACACGTGCGAGCGTGCGTCTAGCTAGCGCGCTAGTGATGGACCAACCGGTCGTCGTGTCACACGCAGTGCACACTCACTTGCTTAGCTTAGCTACGCTACCACTGGGCCGCTCGCTGGGCAGTGGCTATGGCGAATCGCGCTGCTACGAAAGATCTCGGGAGCGAGAGGCCTATATAGAGAGAGAGGAGGGCCGGGCGCGCGGCGCTAGCTAGTGGTTGCCCGGTGGGCGGAGAGCTGGACATGTGCTCGATCGCACGTTCTTTCTTGCATGGGGCGCTCGCCCGGCCGCCTTTACTTAGGGACGGTGGATCCGGGAATACCCTAGCCGTTTCGAGCGATCCTCTGAGGCGTCGCGCGATTAAGACCGAGCGACACTTGTGTGGGGGCGCAGCAAGTTATGGGGGCCCTGTCTTTGACCGCGCAACTTGTGGCTCCATTCAATGCCAAAAGTGTTTTTGAAGAAGCGGAAGCTCCGGGTAGACTCGGTGCATTGCATGCGTGCGCGACGTTGCAAAAGGTCCTAATTCATAGCTACTCGTTGTTTCTTGAGATGCACATCACGCAATATTGTCCTTCTTCTCCATGGCACTTGCTCTAATGTTGATGTACTACTGTATGTATCGTGTGGGTGCATGTATGACTCAATTAATGCAATTTCTGACGACAGGTAGTAAGTGCAATTTTGATCATTCCGTGCATCACCATTCTTGGTACTAGTACTACTCGCACAGCTTCTACGTAGCTGGCTCTATCTCGAGCGGTTAATTAGATGACGAGCTCAAGCATGATGGTTGCACCACCATATATAGTGTTAATTAGCAGCAGGGACAAAGGTACTACGTCATGACCCGTTTGCATCTTGCCGTTCAATTTTGAGCAATGCTACATGCAGCATGCTGGGCCCTTGTAGGCGGGTTGACAGCCGACAGAGATTACTCTTTAGACTAACGATTTCCATTAGATCCGTCTTTTGGTTGAATTAGCTAGAGTATACACTTCTAGAAGGAATAACTAATTACTTGAAGAAGCCAAGTGAGATTTTTTGTCGACCTCGCTTGGAGAGAAGAGAAAAGCAGCAGGGACAAGGTAGTACGCCATGACCCGTTTGCATCCCGCTGTTCAATTTTGAGCAATGTTGCATGCAACATGCTGGGACCTCGTGGGTGGGCTGACACCTGACAAAGGTTGCTCTTTAGACTTACGATTTGCCATTAGATCGGTCTTTTGGTTGCATTAGCTAGAGCATGCACTTCTAGAAGGAATAACTAATTACTTGAAGACGTTAAGTGCCTCGTTTGGAGAGAAGAGTGAAAGCAGCAGGGGCAAGGTACTATGCCGTGACCCGTTTGCATCCCGCCGTTCAATTTTGAGCAATGATGCATGCAGCATGCTGGGACCTCGTTGGCGGGCTGACACCCGACACATGTTGCCCTTTAGACTTACGATTTGCCATTAGTTCAGTCTTTTGATTGCATTAACTAGAGCATGCACTTCTAGAAGGAGTAACTAATTACTTGAAGAAGTTAAGTGAGATTTTGTTGACCTCGCTTTGGAGAGAAGAGAGAAAGCAGCAGGGACAAGGTAGTATGTCGTGACTCGTTTGCATCCCGTTGTTCAATTTTGAGCAATGCTGCATGCAGCATGCTGGGCCCTCGTGGGCGGGCTGACAACCGATAAAGGTTGTTCTTTAGACTTACGATTTGCCATTAGATAGGTTTTTTGGTTGCATTAGGTAGAGCATGCACTTCTAGAAGGAGTAACTAATTACTTGAAGAAGTCGATTTTGTTGACCTTGGTTGGAAAGAAGAGAGAAAGCAGTAGGGACAAGGTAGTATGTCGTGACATGTTTGCATCCCGCCGTTGAATTTTGAGCAGTGCTGCATCCAGCATGGTGGTCCCTCGTGGGCGGGCTGACACCCGACAGAGGTTGCTCTTTAGACTTACGATTTTCCATTAGATCGATCTTTTGGTTGCATTAGCTAGAGCATGCACTTTTAGAATGAGTAGCTAATTACTTGAAGAAGTTAAGTGAGATTTTGTCGACCTCGCTTGGAGAGAAGAGAGAAAGCAGCAGGGACAAGGTAGTATGCCGTGACCCGTTTGCATCCCGACATTCAATTTTGGGCAATGTTGCATCCAACAGGCTGGGCCCTCGTGGGCGGGCTGACACCCGACAGAGGTTGTTCTTTAGACTTATGATTTGTCATTATATCGTGTTTTTGGTTGCATTAGCTAGAGCATGCACTTCTAGAAGGAGTAAATAATTACTTGAAGAAGTAAAGTGAGATTTTGTCAACCTCGCTTGGAGAGAAGAGAGAAATCAGTAGGGACAAGGTAGTATGTCGTGACCTGTTTGCATCTCGCCGTTCAATTTTGAGCAGTGCTGCATGCAGCATACTGGGACCTCGTGGGCGGGCTGACACCCGACACATGTTGCTCTTTAGACTTACGATTTGCCATTAGTTCAGTTTTTTGGTTGCATTAGCTAGAGCATGCATTTCTAGAAGGAGTAACTAATTACTTGAAGAAGTTAAGTGAGATTTTGTTGACCTCACCTTGGAGAGAAGAGAGAAAGCAGCAGGGACAAGGTAGTATGCCGTGAACCGTTTGCATCCCGCTGTTAAATTTTGAGCAATGCTGCATGCAGCATGCTGGGCCCTCTTGGGCGGGCTGACACCCGATAGAGGTTGCTCATTAGACTTACGATTTGCCATTAGATGGGTCTTTTGGTTGCATTACGTAGAGCATGCACTTCTAGAAGGACTAACTAATTACTTGAAGAAGTTAAATGAGATTTTGTTGACCTCGGTACGAAAGAAGAGAGAAAGCAGTAGGGACAAGGTAGTATGTCGTGACCTGTTTGCATCCCGCCGTTCAATTTTGAGCAGTGTTGCATGCAGCATGATAGGCCCTCGTGGGCGGGCTGACACCCGACAGAGATTGCTCTTTAGACTTACGATTTGCCATTAGATCGATCTTTTGGTTGCATTCGCAAGGGCATGCACTTTTAGAAGGAGTAGCTAATTACTTGAAGAAGTTAAGTGAGATTTTGTCGACCTCGCTTGGAGAGAAGAGAGAAAGCAGCAGGGACAAGGTAGTATGCCGTGACCCATTTGCATCCCGACGTTCAATTTTGAGCAATGTTGCATGCAACATGCTGGGCCCTCGTGGGCGGGCTGACACCCGACAGAGGTTGCTCTTTAGACTTACGATTTTCCATTAGATCAGTTTTTTTGTTGCATTAGCTAGAGCATGCACTTCTAGAAGGAGTAAATAATTACATGAAGAAGTAAAGTGAGATTTTGTCGACCTCGCTTGGAGAGAAGAGAGAAAGCAGTAGGGACAAGGTAGTATGTCGTGACCAGTTTGCATCTCGCCGTTCAATTTTGAGCAGTGCTGCATGCAGCATGCTGGGCCCTCGTGGGCGGGCTGACACCCGATAGAGATTGCTCTTTAGACTTACAATTTTCCAATAGATCGTTTTTTTGGCTGCATTAGCTAGAGCATGCACTTCTAGAAGGAGTAACTAATTACTTGAAGAAGTTAAGTGAGATTTTGTTGACCTCACTTTGGAGAGAAGAGAGAAAGCAGCAGGGACAAGGTCGTATGCCGTGACCCGTTTGCGTCCCGCTGTTCAATTTTGAGCAATGCTGCATGCAGCATGCTGGGCCCTCGTGGGCGGGCTGACACCCGGTAGAGGTTGCTCTTTAGACTTACGGTTTGCCATTAGATAGGTCTTTTGGTTGCATTAGGTAGAGCATGCACTTCTAGAAGGAGTAACTAATTACTTGAAGAAGTCGATTTTGTTGACCTTGGTTGGAAAGAAGAGAGAAAGCAGTAGGGACAAGGTAGTATGTCGTGACATGTTTGCATCCCGCCGTTGAATTTTGAGCAGTGCTGCATGCAGCATGATGGACCCTCGTGGGCGGGCTGACACCCGACAGAGGTTGCTCTTTAGACTTAAGATTTGCCATTAGATCGATCTTTTGGTTGCATTAGCTAGATCATGCACTTTTAGAAGGAGTAGCCAATTACTTGAACAGGTTAAGTGAGATTTTGTCGACCTCGCTTGGAGAGAAGAGAGAAAGCAGCAGGGACAAGGTAGTATGTCGTGACCCGTTTGCATCCCGACGTTCAATTTTGAGCAATGTTGCATGCAACATGCTGGGCCCTCGTGGGCGGGCTGACACCCGACAGAGGTTGCTCTTTAGACTTATGATTTGCCATTAGATCGGTTTTTTGGTTGCATTACCTAAAGCATGCACTTATAGAAGGAGTAAATAATTACTTGAAGAACTAAAGTGAGATTTTGTCGACCTCGCTTGGAGAGAAGAGAGAAAGCAGTAGGGACAAGGTAGTATGTCGTGACCTGTTTGCATCTCGCCGTTCAATTTTGAGCGGTGCTGCATGCAGCATGCTGGGCCCTCGTAGGCGGGCTGACACAAGATAGAGATTGCTGTTTAGACTTACGATTTGCCAATAGATCGGTTTTTGGTTGCATTAGCTAGAGCATGCACTTCTAGAAGGAGTAACTAATTACTTGAAGAAGTTAAGTGAGATTTTGTTGACATCACTTTGGAGAGAAGAGAGAAAGCAGCAGGGACAAGGTAGTATGCCGTGACCCATTTGCATCCCGCTGTTCAATTTTGAGCAATGCTGCATGCAGCATGCTGGGCCCTCGTGGGCGGGCTGACACCCGATAGAGGTTGCTCTTTAGACTTACGGTTTGCCATTAGATAGGTCTTTTGGTTGCATTATTAGAGCATGCACTTCTAGAAGGAGTAACTAATTACTTCAAGAAGTTAAATGATATTTTGTTGACCTTGGTTGGAAAGAAGAGAGAAAGCAGCAAGGACAAGGTAGTATGTCGTGACCTATTTGCATCCCGCCATTCAATTTTAAGCAGTGTTGCATGCAGCATGATGGACCCTCGTGGGCGGGCTCACACCCGACAGAGGTTGCTCTTTAGACTTACGATTTGCCATTAGATCGATCTTTTGGTTGCATTAGCTAGAGCATGCACTTTTAGAAGGTGTAGCCAATTACTTGAAGAAGTTAAGTGAGATTTTGTCGATCTCGCTTAGAGAGAAGAGAGAAAGCAGCAGGGACAAGGTAGTATGCCGTGACCCGTTTGCATCCCGACGTTCAATTTTGAGCAATGTTGCAAGCAACATGCTGGGCCCTCGTGGGCGGGCTGATACCCGACAGAGGTTGCTCTTTAGACTTACGATTTGCCATTAGATCGTGTTTTTAGTTGCATTAGCTAGAGCATGCACTTCTAGAAGGAGTAAATAATTACTTGAAGAAGTAAAGTGAGATTTTGTTGACCTCACTTGGAGAGAAGAGAGAAAGCTGTAGGGACAAGGTAGTATGTCGTGACCTGTTTGCATTTCGCCGTTCAATTTTGAGCAGTGCTGCATGCAGCATGCTGGGCCCTCGTGGGCGGGCTGACACCCGATAGAGATTGCTCTTTAGACTTACGATTTGCCAATAGATCGGTTTTTTGGTTGCATTAGCTAGAGCATGCACTTCTAGAAGGAGTAACTAATTACTTGAAGAAGTTAAGTGAGATTTTGTTGACCTCACTTTGGAGAGAAGAGAGAAAGTAGCAGGGACAAGGTAGTATGTCGTGACCAGTTTGCATCCCACTGTTCAATTTTGAGCAATGCTGCATGCAGCATGCTGGGCCCTCGTGGGCGGGCTGACACCCGGTAGAGGTTGCTCTTTAGACTTACGGTTTGCCATTAGATAGGTCTTTTGGTTGCATTAGGTAGAGCATGCACTTCTAGAAGGACTAACTAATTACTTGAAGAAGTTAAATGAGATTTTGTTGACATCGGTTAGAAAGAAGAGAGAAAACAACAAGGACAAGGTAGTATGTCGTGACCCGTTTGCATCCCGCCGTTCAATTTTGAGCAGTGTTGCATGCAGCATGATGGACCCTCGTGGGCGGGCTGACAACCGACAGAGGTTGCTCTTTAGACTTACGATTTGCCATTAGATCGATCTTTTGCTTGCATTAGCTAGAGCATGCACTTTTAGAAGGAGTAGCCAATTACTTGAAGAAGTTAAGTGACATTTTGTCGACCTCGCTTGAGAGAAGAGAGAAAGCAGCAGGGACAAGGTAGTATGCCGTGACCCGTTTGCATCCCGACGTTCAATTTTGAGCAATGTTGCATGCAACATGCTGGGCCCTCATGGGCGGGCTAACACCCGACAGAGGTTGCTCTTTAGACTTACGATTTGCCATTAGATCGGTTTTTTAGTTGCATTAGCTAAAGCATTCACTTCTAGAAGGAGTAAATAAGTACTTGAAGAAGTAAAGTGAGATTTTGTCGACCTCGCTTGGAGAGAAGAGAGAAAGCAGTAGGGACAAGGTAGTATGTCGTGACCTGTTTGTATCTCGCCGTTCAATTTTGAGCAGTGATGCATGCAGCATGCTGGGCCCTCGTGGGCGGGCTCACACCCGATAGAGATTGCTCTTTACACTTACGATTTGCCAATAGATCGGTTTTTTGGTTGCATTAGCTAGAGCATGCACTTCTAGAAGGAGTAACTAATTACTTGAAGAAGTTAAGTGAGATTTTGTTGACCTCACTTTGGAGAGAAGAGAGAAAGCAGCCGGGACAAGGTAGTATGTCGTGACCCGTTTGCATCCCGCTGTTCAAATTTGAGCAATGCTGCATGCAGCATGCTGGGCCCTCGTGTGCGGGCTGACACCCGATAGAGGTTGCTCTTTAGACTTACGATTTGCCATTAGATAGGTCTTTTGGTTGCATTAGGTAGAGCATGCACTTCTAGAGGAGTAACTAATTACTTGAAGAAGTTAAATGATATTTTGTTGACCTCGGTTGGAAAGATGAGAGAAAGCAGCAAGGACAAGGTAGTATGTCGTGACCTGTTTGCATCCCGCCGTTCAATTTTGAGCAATGCTTCATGCAGCATGATGGGCCCTCGTGGGCGGGCTGACACCCGACAGAGGTTGCTCTTTAGACTTACGATTTGCCATTAGATCGATCTTTCGGTTGCATTAGCTAAAGCATGCACTTTTAGAAGGAGTAGCCAATTACTTGAGGAAGTTAAGTGAGATTTTGTTGACCTCACTGTGGAGAGAAGAGAGAAAGCAGCAGGGACAAGGTAGTATGCCGTGACCCGTTTGCATCCCGCTGTTCAAGTTTGAGCAATGCAGCATGCAGCATGCTGGGCCCTCGTGGGCGGGCTGACACCCGATAGAGGTTGTTCTTTAGACTTACGATCTGCCATTAGATAGGTCTTTTGGTTGCATTAGGTAGAGCATGCACTTCTAGAAGGAGTAACTAATTACTTGAAGAAGTTAAATGATATTTTGTTGACCTCGGTTGGAAAGAAGAGAGAAAGCAGTTGGGACAAGGTAGTATGTCATGACCTGTTTGCATCCCACCGTTCAATTTTGAGCAGTGCTGTATGCAGCATGATGGGCCCTCGTGGGCGGGCTGACACCCGACAGAGATTGCTCTTTAGACTTACGATTTGCCTTTAGATCAATCTTTTGGTTGCATTAGCTAGAGCATGCACTTTTAGAAGGAGTAGCTAATTACTTGAAGAAGTTTAGTGAGATTTTGTCGTCCTCGCTTGGAGAGAAGAGAGAAAGCAGTAGGGACAAGGTAGTATGCCGATACCCGTTTGCATCCCGACGTTCAATTTTGAGCAATGTTGCATGCAACATGCTAGGCCCTCGTGGGCGGGCTGACACCCGACAGAGGTTGCTCTTTAGACTTACGATTTGCCATTAGATCGGTTTTTTGGTTGCATTAGCTAGAGCATGCATTTCTAGAAGGAGTAAATAATTACTTGAAGAAGTAAAGTGAGATTTTGTCGACCTCTCTTGGAGAGAAGAGAGATAGCAGTAGGGACAAGGTAGTATGTCGTGACCTGTTTGCATCTCGCCGTTCAATTTTGAGCAGTGCTGCATGCAGCATGCTGGGCCCTCGTGGGCGGGCTGACACCCGATAGAGATTGCTCTTTAGACTTACGATTTTCCAATATATCGGTTTTTTGGTTGCATTAGCTAGGGTATGCACTTCTAGAAGGAGTAACTAATTACTTGAAGAAGTTAAGTGCCTCGCTTGGAGAGAAGAGAGAAAGCAGCAGGGACAAGGTAGTACGCCGTGATCCGTTTGCATCCCCCCATTCAATTTTGAGCAATGTTGCATGAAGCATGATGGGCCCTTGGGGGCGGGCTGACTCCCGACACATGTTGCTCTTTAGACTTACGATTTGCCATTAGTTCGTTCTTTTGGTTGCATTAGTTAGAGCATGCACTTCTAGAAGGAGTAACTAATTACTTGAAGAAGTTAAGTGAGATTTTGTTGACCTCGCTTGGAGAGAAGAGAGAAAGCAGCAGGGACAAGGTAGTATGATGTGACCCGTTTGCATCATGTTCAATTTTGAGCAATGTTGCATGCAGCATGTTGGGCCCTCGTGGGCGGGCTGACACCCGATAGAGGTTGCTCTTTAGACTTATGATTTGCCATTAGATAGGTCTTTTGATTGGATTAGCTAGAGCATGCACTTCTAAAAACAGTAGCTAATTACTTGAACAAGTTAAATGAGATTTTGTCGACCTCGCTTGGAAAGAAGAGAGGAAGCGGCAGGGATAAGGTAGTATGTCGTGACCTCTATGCATCCTGCCGTTCAATTTTGAGCAGTGCTGCATGCAACATGCTGGGTCCTCGTGGGCGGCTGACACCCGACAGAGGTTGCTCTTTAGACGTATGATTTGCCATTAGATCGGTCTTTTGACAACATTAGCTAGAGCATGCACTTCTAGAAGGAGTAATTAATTACTTGAAGAAGTTGAGTGAGATTTTGTCGACCTCGCTTGGAGAGAAAAGAGAAAGAAGTAGGGACAAGGTAGTACGCCGTGACCCGTTTGCATCCCGCCGTTCAGTTTTGAGCAGTGCTGCATGCAGCATGCTGGGCCCTCGTGGGCGGGCTGACACCCGAGAGAGGTTGCTCCTTAGACTTACGATTTGCCATTAGATTGGTTTTTTGGTTGCATTAGTTAGAGCATGCACTTCTAGAAGGAGTAACTAATTACTTGAAGAAGATAAGTGAGATTTTGTCAACCTCACTTGGAGAGAAGAGAGAAAGCAGAGGGACAAGGTAGTATGTCGTGACCCGTTTGCATCTCGCCTTTCAATTTTTAGCAGTGCTGCATGCAGCATGCCGGGCCCTTGTGGGCGGGCTGACACCCGACAGAGGTTGCTCTTTAGACTTACGATTTGCCATTAAATCGGTATTTTGGTTGCATTCGTCAGAGCATGCACTTCTAGAAGGAGCAACTAATTACTTGAAGAAATTAAGTGAGATTTTGTCGACCTCGTTTGGAGAGAAGAGAGAAAGTAGCAGGGACAAGGTAGTATGCCGTGACCCGTTTGTATCTCGCCGTTCAATTTTGAGCAGTGCTGCATGCAGCATGCTGGGTCCTCGTGGGCAGTTGACACCCGACAGATGCTGCTCTTTAGACTTACGATTTGCCGTCAGATCGGTCTTTTTTTTTTGCA
The DNA here is from genome assembly GCF_003073215.2 of Triticum urartu. Classification (NCBI taxonomy): domain Eukaryota; kingdom Viridiplantae; phylum Streptophyta; class Magnoliopsida; order Poales; family Poaceae; genus Triticum; species Triticum urartu. The sequence continues at coordinate 602,821,794 of NC_053023.1, read as the reverse complement.
TTTGCTAGAGCATGCACTTCTAGAAGAAGTAACTAATTACGTGAAGAAGTTAAATGAGATTTTGTCGACCTTGATTGGAGAAAAGAGAGAAAGCAACAGGAACAAGATAGTACGCTATGACCCGTTTGCATCCTGCCATTCAATTTTGAGCAGTGCTACATGCAGCATGCCGGATCCTTGTGGGCAGGCTAACACCCAGACAGAGATTGCTTTTTAGACTTACGATTTGCCATCCCTGTCTCCAGCCTCGCAGAAGGCACAACAAGCTGGGCAGGTGCACATGAAGAGAAACAGGAACGCAGAGCAGCCCAGAATTAACCAATTCTCAGATTTGCTACTCTAACCGGATTTTAATATCCAAAATAGTATACTTAGTGGCCCCCGGTACTGCTCCAGTATGTTCGAGCCCAGTAGCTGGACTAGAGTAGACAAGAGTATTTTGTTGTGCCAAACAACTGTACATATTAAATACTGAAATAATGTGAGATATTTGCATTTTCTATAGTTGTATAGTGGAGTAGGAGTATATTTTATGATGCCGACTACAGGAATTCAACGGCTTCACACGCTGACACGCACAGTAGGATCACGTGTAGGCTTCGTCGTTAGTACTATATTTTAGGGGCCAACTGCTTTACCAATGCACAAGAGAAGGAGCTGGAAGAAGCCTGACATCGCACGAACACGCCATGTTCCACCGCTAGAAAGGAACATGTACGTACGCGCGCCGCCATACTTGTACTTGATGTGCTCTAGCTAGCCTGCCATATAGGAGTAGCAACAACTGGCACCTCGCCCTTCTGAGATTCTGTACAGCGATGTGAAAAATATCTCTAGGGAGTAGTAGTAGCTAGATACTTCTAGACCCCAGAGGGCAAATCTGCCTCGCAGCTCATGACGACCGAGGTGAGTGGTGGTCTGCACGAAAAAGAATATCTGAAATATTATCCTCCAGTTGTTCTGCAGTGTGAAATGATCAAACGATCGAGCGAGCAAAAAATCACAAAAGTGTGACTAGACAGATATACACGCAGCCGGGGATTCATGTGCTACAGTACTCCCGAGACACGTCAGCACTAGATATGTTATCTATCGGCTTAGTCATACTTCGTTTCTTCTTCTCTTGTTCACTCGGTCACTCCTACTACAAGACTGATGGATACATACAGTTCAAGTTAATACAGTTCAAGAGTGATGGGTATGTTATCTATCGGCTGAGTCAGACTTCGTTTCTTGTTCACTTATGGGAACCACTAGGCATCAGAATGTCCTGCATCCACCAGACTAGCCGCTTGCTGTTGGATTAGTAATTTGTGATGCGTCCGATGAATGAATAGAATGGCTTGAGGTAACGTGGGCCTAGATAATTAGCGTACATGCATGGTCTACTAGTAATTGAGTTTTGCTTCCTTCCAACTACTTCCCTGAAGTACGTGGGATCGATGCTTCGTGTTTTTTTTCCGCAACAGGGATAATTGGATGGAGAGTTTATTTGAAAAAAATGGATGGAGAGTTATTTGAAATATAACAGTCTGTTTCGAACATAGCAAACTTTACTTCCATCACGATTGGAATTTTCTTCAATCTGATTTTTTGGATTTAACGGTTTGTTTTCAACACGGCAAAACAATTGTTCCCGTAGATACAAGAATTTGCTTCAATTGCGACTGAAATTTGCTTCAATTTGACAGAACCTTTTGCCTTATGTAATGGTATATTTTATTTTCAAAAAATCACAAATATTGTTTCGCCAGAATAATGAATACAAATACAAATGTGCTCAGTTTGCTTCCATCATACAAAAATCAAGCTTCCAACACAACAAACCGTGCTTCATAATCCGTAGTCATTTTTTCTCCAAACGACCATGCGAGTATGGTTAGTTTGCTTCCAAGCGGATTACCCTAATACTCAGCAGTGAGATGCATGATCACACGCCGCACGTCATGCCCATGATTGACCACCGTGTTATCCTCACCATAGGCAAAAGCATGTTTTTTCGCTCCCGCCAACCTTGCAAAAAATTAGAATTTAGAAGTATGTCATGTTTGATGTGTACACAAACATTATTCGCACGATACAAATAAAGCAAACCAAATAAATGTGGAAGCACAAGCGTGAAAGATATGAAGCAGACTATGCACAGTGAAGAAGCATAACTATGTGGCGTATGAAACAAATTGTACACCATGAAGAAAAGTATGATTCATATGAAGCATGAAAGTTTGAATGCATCATATTCATACAATCTAAACATAATTTCTACATAGTGGAAGCACTTTTTTGTTTCTAAATGAGAATACAAAAGATATCTACGTAGTCATTCAAATTAAGTTCCGAAAGGGGTGAAAAGGTGAATTTCTTGTGCATAATATATGTGAAATTTAGAAAACATGTGTTAGTTTTCAATTAAGTAAATACATGACGTTTGAATACATACACAAATTATGCAGATGAAGAAAAACTAAACCCATTATAGAAGCACAAATTTGAAATGTACAAAGCAAACTAGGCTCAATGAAGAGGCATATATGTATGGAGTGGAGCTGATACGGACGTCCGATGCAAAAAATACAATATGTATGAAGCATGCACGGGAACGGTTATAAGCATGGTCACAACCTAGATCAGATGGAGGCTGATTCGTACAACCTGCCGCAACATGGGATAAACAAAGATATTGACGTAGATATAGGTCACACAAATTTTAGAACACAATTATGCCCAAAACCAACTAGCAACGCATGTATTGGAAAGTATTATGAGTAGAAAACTAAAACCCTGGGTCATATTGGGATGGGGTGGGCGTAACCTTCAGTAATCCACTTATGGTGGCTTCATTCCCAAATAGACGATGCTCTGGCGACCGCATGCCACAACTGCAAGTGGATCAGGGTCGAATCTTTGTGGAGATAAACACGATGACTATGCAGTTTGCGAGGTCATTAACAAGCAGTCTATGGGCCAGTCCCGGGGCATCCACTGGGCGGCACACTTGCGATATGGAGGGGAGACCGGGCGGCGAAGGTGGATGACAAGGACGGTGCAGAGAAGGGGCGGGTGCGTGAGAGATGGGGACCAGATGAGATGAGTTGATTTTGTCAAGTTAATTCGAGATACAGAGTGATTACCGTAGGGGGTGACTCGGAAAACAATTTTAGGGCATCACTCAGCCGTGAGATCCAACAGGGATTGACTATATGTGGCTGGTCTGACGAATCCTTCTTTGCAGACGTCTGGACAAAAGTGTTTCCCTTCTCTTATTCACTACTACTCCCTCCGTCCGAAAATACTTGTCCTAGTATTTCCGGACGGAGGAAGTACTACAAGAGCGATATATAAAGCTCAAGTTAATACTACAACCTCCATCCTGATTTATTAGTCTTCCTTTGTATTTTGGGTCATACTTTGATCATGTTTTAAATTAATAAAATATACTCCCTTCGTCTTGGTGCATAGGGCATGTGCATAGTCCTAGGTCGCTGATTTGACTAATTAAAAATGTGTTATATGTCATCAAAAGCATATCATTGGGTTCATAAGCGTATGTAGTTTATAAATATATTTTCTGTTATGTATAGTACATATTTAGCTATTTAAATTCATGACCTAGAACTACACGCATGCCATATGCACCGTGATGGATGAGTAAGTTATACGTAGCAAAAATAATATCATTGAAGACTACGTTCAAATATGAATTCAACAATATAAGTTTTCATGACATGCATTAACATTCATAAGCTTTAGCCATCATTAAACTTCTCCAAAATTTTAAGCTGGCTAAGACCAGTAGGTGGGCGAATGAGGTGGCACATTAGATTGCTAAGTTTAGTTTTGATAATAGAGCGGAGGGTACTCTTTGTAATAGTTTCCCGTCGTGTGTGGCGAATGTGTAAGAAACGATAGTAAGAACCATTCGTTAAGTTGATATATGTGATGTATTTTCACAGAAAAAGAGAACAACGTTGCAGGCTATGATATTTCGTAAGATCAATAAGTAGGTCTAGACGGGGGTGAAGACTACATGCTTCGGAGGATACATGCACAATTTTAGGAGTGTTTGCCTTGGCTTTTGTTAATTGTGATACTATAACAAAGACGAACAGAAATTTGGCCTCACGTAAAGTGAATGAACATTTGGTACTCGATGTGTTCAACACAACTCAAGGAATACAAACACGCTGGCCTTTGTTAGTCCTTGTAATGACCTCACCTGCAAATACTCTATCTCCAATCCATGTAACAAATAAACATGTCCCATTGCATAAACCCAATTGTTGGTTCATACTCCTCATGAGCATAATGGGAACATATACGCTTTGTGCAAATGCTTGTAGCCCATAGAAATCTTTCACCTTAATTAATAGTGATGATTAATCACTACAATTGAGCAGACATAGATATTTTCATTTGTAGTGAACTACTCCCTTCGTTCCATAATATAAATCTTATTATATCCAATATACTCATATATTGGATGTAATATGATCTTATATTACAGGACGGATGGAGTATTTTTCAAGCAGCTGAAGGGAAAAAAAATTCTCAACCTAATGTAGTACTATTTGCAAATGGATTTTTGGGGTACAATAAAATCCTACCAAAAGCAAACAATTGATTGTAGATAACCTTAGATTAAGGGAAAACATAGGAAAAATCTTAAAGAAAAAATAGAAGAATAATGACAACAAAATAAGAAGAAAAAAACTTTAATGAACTAGTTGGCCTCAAAATATCCATTGGCTCAAACTAGTAAAGCAGCAAAGCCACTCTCAGTAACGCATGGACAGTGGCCTCTTTGCAGTAAATTCATCTAGTTTATATTATAATGCATGCCTGAAAGACTAAAAGTATATGGATTTGGAGTTTTAGAAATACGAGAGTATAGCTCAATAAGTTTTTTTCCCTCACGGTGGATTTTGTTATGCTTTATGTGCTTGATTTGCTTGGTCCTCATGATGTGCTTCTTCTCGCCGATGCACTTCGTGCTCTTCATCTTGGGAGGCGACACTCTTCTTGTTGACGTCGCCGTTCTCCTTCTAGACAAAAGTTGTTGTGCCCGGTCGTCTTGGGCATGTTGCTCATGAGCTTCACGTTAACGGTCAACTATGCGGTCTTGAAGTCAGTTGCCTCGATGGTGTGGTGGAATTTGTTCTTGATGGTGGTGATGACGTCGAGACCTATCTGTACTGCGTCAGATGGTAGCTCGGACGCATGTGTACTTGAGTCGTTGAGAGTCGTCTGGAGGATGATGAAGATGGTGATGATTTGCGATTGTTGAACATGTCTTGAATGCGGTCCATTTGCGCGTCCAACTTGGCGTCGAGATAGTCCTTGTTGTTAGTTTCGGTTTCATGCAACTCGGCATGTAAGTCGGAGGTGAGGTTATCAGTACACTCGTCCAAGATGGTATTGGCACGCCATTTATAGCTCATTGAGGGCCAAAGTGGTCAGACTCTAAGATGTAGTCTCTCATGAAGGAAATATGCCCTAGAGGCAATACTAAAGTTGTTATTTTATATTTCCTTATATCATGATAAATGTTTATTATTCATGCTAGAATTGTATTAACCGGAAACATGATACATGTGTGGATTCATAGATAAGACACAGTGTCCCTAGTAAGCCTCTATAAGACTATCTCGTTAATCAAAGATGGTTAAGTTTCCTAATCATAGACATGTGTTGTCATTTGATGAACGGGATCACATCATTAGGAGAATGATGTGATGGACATGAAATATCCATTAGCATAGCATATTGATCACTCAGTTTTATTGCTATTGCTTTCTTCATGTCATATACATATTTCTTTTTGACTATGAGATTATGCAACTCCCGGATACCGGAGGAATACCTTGTGTGCTATAAAACGTCACAACGTAACTGGGTGATTATAAAGATGCTCTACAGGTATCTCCGAAGGTGTTTGTTGGGTTGGCATAGATCGAGATTAGGATTTGTCACTCTGAGTATCGGAGAGGTATCTCTAGGCCCTCTCGGTAATACACATCATGAGAAGCCTTGCAAGCAAAGTGACTAATGACTTAGTTCTAGGATGATGTATTACGGAACGAGTAAAGAGACTTGCTGGTAATGAGATTGAACTAGGTATGAAGATACCGACGATCGAATCTCGGGCAAGTAACATACTGATGGACAAAGGGAATAACATATGTTGTCATAACGGTTCGACCGATAAAGATCTTCGTAGAATATGTAGGAGCCAACATGAGCATCCAGATTCCGCTATTGGTTATTGACCGGAGAAGTGTCTTGGTCATGTCTACATAGTTCTCTAACCCGTAGGGTCCACACGCTTAACGTTCGATGACGATTTTGTATTATATGAGTTATGTGATTTGGTGACCGAATGTTCTTCGGAGTCCCAGATGAGATCACGAATATTATGAGGAGTCCCTAAATGGTCGAGAGGTAAAGATTGATGTATAGGACAATGGTATTCAGACACCGGAAGTGTTTCGGAGGGTACTGGGTACTTATCGGGTCACCGAAAGGGGTTCCGGGCACCCCCGACAAAATATATGGGCCTTATGGGCCAAGAGGGAAAACACACTAGCCACAAGGGGCTGGTGCCCCCCCATATGGGTCGGCCTAAGTGTAGAAGGAAAAGGGGAGGAGGAAAGGAAAGAGAGGGAATAGGATTCCCCCTTCCTTCCCCCTCTCCTCTCTTTCCTTCCCCCTTCCGTCTATAAGGAAGGGGGGAGGACGAATTGGAGGAGCCCCCCAAGTAGGATTCCTCCCACTTGGGGTCCCCTCTTGCTGCTCCCCTCCCCCTCCCACCTATATATATGTGGGGAGGGGGCGCCTAGAACACACACCAACAACTATTAGCTGTGTGCGGCGCCCCTCTCCACAGTTTACGCATCCGTTCATATCTTTGTAGTGCTTAGGCGAAGCCCTGCGCGGATCACTTCACCATCACCGTCACCACGCCGTCGTGATGATGGAACTCTCCCTCGACACTTTGCTAGATCATGAGTTCAAGGGACGTCACCGAGCTGAATGTGTGCAGAACTCGGAGGTGCCGTACGTTCGGTGCTTGATCGGTCGGAATGAGAAGAAGTTCGACTACATCAACCGCGTTGTCAAACGTTTCTGCTTTCGGTTTACGAGGGTACGTGGACAGATCTTGCGTGAGCGTATGATTTTTTTTGAAATTTCATGCTACGTTTCCCAACAGTGGTATCAGAGCCAGGTTTATGCGTAGACGATATGCACGGATAGAACACAAAGAGTTGTGGGCGGTGATCGTCATACTGCTTACCACCAATGTGTTATTTTTATTTGGCGGTATTGTTGGATGAAGCGGACCGGACTAACCTTACATGAACACGTTCATGAGACCAGTTTCACCGACAGATATGCAACTAGTTTTGCATAAAGATGGCTGGCGGGTGTCTGTTTCTCCAACTTTAGTTGAATCGAATTTGACTGCGGCCAGTCCATGTTCAAGGTTAAAACAGCAAACTTGATAAATCACCGTTGTGATTTTGATGCGTAGGTAAGAACGGTTCTTGCTAGAAGCCCGTGGCAGCCACGTGAAACTTGCAACAACAAAGTAGCTGACATCTAACTTGTTTTTGCAGGGCATGTTGTGATGTGATATGGTCAAGACATGATGTGATATACGTTATTGTATGAGATGATCATGTTTTGTAAAAGTCACTAGCAACCGACAGGAGCCTTATGGTTGTCTCTTTATTGTATGAAATGCAAACACCATGTAATTGCTTTACTTTATCACTACGCGTTAGCAATAGTTGTAGAAGCAATAGTTGGCGAGACAACCACGACGCTACGATGGAGATCAAGGTGTCAAGCCGGTGACGATGGAGATCATGATGGTGCTTTGGAGATGGAGATCAAAAGCACAAGATGATGATGGCCATATCATGTCATATATTTTAATTGCATGTGATGCTTATCTTTTATGCATCTTATTTTGCTTAGTACGGCGGTATCATTATAAGATGATCCCTTAAATAAATTTCAAGGTATAAGTGTTCTCCCTGTGTATGCACCGTTGCGACAGTTCGTCGTGTTGAGACACCACGTGATGATCTGGTGTGATAGACTCTACGTCCAAATACAACGGGTGCAAGACAGTTATGCACATACGAAATACTCGGGTTAAACATGATGAGCCTAGAATGTACAAACATGGCCTCGGAGCACTGGAGGCCGAAAGGTCGAACATGAATCATATAGTAGATATGATCAACATACAGATGTTCACCATTGATGACTACTCCATCTCACGTGATGATTGGACATGGTTTAGTTTATTTGGATCACGTATCATTTAGATGACTTGAGGGATGTCAATCTAAGTGGGAGTTCTTAAGTAATTTGATTAATTGAACTTAATTTATCACGAACTTAGTCTTGATAGTATTTGCATGTCTATGTTGTAGATCAATATCTCGCGTTGTAACTCCCCGTTTATTTTGAATATGTTCCTAGTGAAAAATAAGTTGAAAGATGATAGTAGCAATAAAGCGGACTGGGTCCGTGATTTGAGGATTATCCTCATTGCTGCACAGAAGAATTATGTCCTTGATGCACCGCTAGGTGACAGACCTATTACAGGAGCAGATGCAGACGTTTCGGATGTTTGACAAGCTTGGTATGATGACTAATTGATAGTTTAGTGCACCATGATTTACGGCTTAGAACCGGGACTTCAAAAACGTTTTGAACACCATGGAGCATATGAGATGTTCCAAGAACTGAAAATTGGTATTTCAGACTCATGCCTGAGTCAAGAGGATGAGGCCTCTGACAAATACTTTGCCTACAAGTTGGAGGAGAATAGCTCAACCAGTGAGCATGTGCTCAGAATGTCTGAGTACTACAATCACTTGAATCAAGTGAGAGTCAATCTTCTAGATAAGATAGTGATTGACAAAGTTCTCTAGTCACTACCACCAAGTTACTGGAACTTCGTGATGAACTATAATATGCAAGGGATGACGAAACGATTCCCGAGCTCTTCGTGATGCTGAAATCGACTAAGGTAGAAATCAAGAAAGAGCATCAATTGTTGATGATTAACAAGACCACTAGTTTCAAGAAAAGGGCAAAAAAGGTAACTTCAAGAAGAACACCAAACAAGTTGCCGCTCCCATGAAGAAACCCAAAGCTAGACCCAAGCCTGAAACTGAGTGCTTCTACTACAAAGGAGATGGTCACTGGAAGCGAAACTGCCCTAAATACTTGGCGGATAAGAAGGATGGCAAAGTGAACAAAGGTATATTTGATATACATGTTATTGATGTGTACTTTACTAGTATTCATAGTAGCCCCTGGGTATTTGATACTGGTTCAGTTGCAGAGATTAGTAACTCGAAATAGGAGTTACAAAATGAACAGAGACTAGTTAAGTGCGAGGTGACGATGTGTGTTGGAAGTGATTCCAAGGTTGATAAGATCACCATCGCACACTCACTCTACCTTTGGGATTAGTGTTGAACCTAAATAAATGTTATTTGGTGTTTGCGTTGAGCATGAATATGATTGGATCATGTTTATTGCGATACGGTTATTCATTTGAGACAAAGAATAATTGTTGTTCTATTTACATGAATAAAACCTTCTATGGTCATACACCCAATGTAAATGGTTTATTGAATCTCGATCGTAGTGATACACATATTCATAATATTGATGCCAAAAGATGCAAAGTTGATAATGATAGTGCAACATATTTGTGGCACTGCCGTTTAGGTCATATTGGTATAAAGCGCATGAAGAAACTCCATACGGATGGATTTTTGGAATCACTTGATTATAAATCATTTGATACTTGCGAACCATGCCGCATGGGCAAAATGATTAAAACTCCGTTCTCCGGAACAATGAAGCGAGCCAATGAATTCTTGGAAATAATACATACCGATGTATGTGGTCCGATGAGTGTTGAAGCTCGCGGCGGGTATCTTATTTTCTGACCTTCACAGATGATTTGAGCATATATGGGTATATCTACTTGATGAAACACAAGTCTGAAACATTTGAAAAGTTCAAAGAATTTGAGAGTGAAGTGGAGAATCATCGTAACAAGAAAATAAAGTTTCTACAATCTGATCGCGGAGGCGAATATTTGAGTTACGAATTTGGCCTTCATTTAAAACAATGTGGAATAGTTTCACAACTCACGCCACCTGGAACACCACAACGTAATGGTGTGTCCGAACGTCATAACCGTACTTTATTAGATATGGTGCAATCTATGATGTCTCTAATCGATTTACCACTATCGTTTTGGGGTTATGCATTAGAGACAGCTGCATTCACGTTAAATAGGGCACCGTCTAAATCCATTGAGATGACACCGTATGAACTGTGGTTTGGCAAGAAACCTAAGCTGTCGTTTCTTAAAGTTTGGGGTTGAGACACTTATGTCAAAAGGCTTCAGCCTGATAAGCTCGAACCCAAATCAGAGAAGTGCATCTTCATAGGATACCCTAAGTGTTGGGGATATTACTACTGGACGTAAACCGGCCAGGAGTAGCCGGATTAACCCTATGAAGATTAGAAGCCCATGAAGACGTGAGGATGGTGGCGCTTTACGAAGGCCCAAGGCCCAAAGGCGGGTTAAGGCCTGTAGATGTAAACCGACTTTCGCATGCTACTTGTATTATAAGATAGGAAGGATAAAGACCGAGTTGGACACATTGATGATACGGCCTCGGGACTCTGCAAACCGGCGAGCGTCGGCCTATGTATATAAAGGGACGACCCGGCGGCGGTTTAGGGACAAGAAACAACAACCCGAGAGCCAGGCAAAGCGGATTCGCTCCCTGGTCATCGAAACCCAAGCAATACCATCACAACTAGACGTAGGCTTTTACCTTCATCGTAAGGGGCCGAACTAGTATATAACACTTGTGTCCCCTGCCCGGTTTAACCCCTTCAAGTCAACCCATAGCGATGGCTCCACGACTAAGTCTTTTCACAAAGACATTTGCCGTGACAAAACCACGACAGTTGGAGCACACCGTGGGGCTATCACATGATGGTTTCAAATTCTTGAAGGGCGGCTTCGAAGGACTCAAGGGATACGCTGTGGGCCGGATGACTAAGAGTCGTCGCGGCAAGCTCTACATCGACGATGCAGGATGGGGTCCCAAAGTCGGTTCAATTGAATACGGGTACCAGGTCCCCTTTGATGAAATTCACGTCTTCATCGGCAAGATCGGCGAACCGGACCCTGAGCCGGACATCTGCACCGACACCATCGAAACAGCTCAGCTTGCAAGCTCTGCCCTGGTTTAGCCTGCTGTAAAGCATGTCTTCGTAGGTGTCATCCACAGAGCGGAATATGATGATGGATCGGCGTCTGGTGGTGAAAACGTTGTCTGCTCCGATGACGAGTCTTCAACCGGAGAGACCGAGTCGCTATATTAGTTACAGGATGGCCGGATTAGTGGAGGTTCCAATGGCAACAGTATTCGGGACCCCCTTGATATGCCAAACCGAGTCACGGTCTTCATGGCCGGTACACAGCCAGCACAGCCCTCTTCTACCGTTGCGGCAATGATCTCCGTTTCAGCAAAAACAACGCCAGCAGGGGCAGGGAGCTCTGTGCTACCTCTTGAGCACTTGCGTTGGTTTTCCCTTGAAGAGGAAAGGGTGGTGCAACAAAGTAGCGTAAGTATTTCCCTCAGTTTTTGAGAACCAAGGTATCAACCCAGTAGGAGGATACATGCCAGTCCCTCGCACCTACACAAAACAAATAAATCCTCGCAACCAACGCGATAAGGGGTTGTCAATCCCTACACGGTCACTTCCGAGAGTGAGATCAGATAGATATGATAAGATAATATTTTTGGTATTTTTATGATAAAGATGTAAAGTAAAATAAAAGCAAAGTAAAAAAGCAAAGTATTGGAAGATTTAATATGATGAAGATAGACCCGGGGGCCATAGGTTTCACTAGTGGCTTCTCTCAAGAGCATAGATATTTTACGATGGATGAACAAATTACTGTTGAGCAATTGACATAATTGAGCATAGTTATGAGAATATCTAGGTATGATCATGTATATAGGCATCACGTACGAGACAAGTAGACCGACTCCTACCTGCATCTACTACTATTACTCCACACATCGACAGCTGTCCAGCATGCATCTAGAGTATTAAGTTCATAAGAACATACTAACGCCTTAAGCAAGATGACATGATGTAGAGGGATAAACTCATGCAATATGATGAAAACCCCATCTTGTTATCCTCGATGGCAAAAATACAATACGTGCCTTGCTGCCCCTACTGTCACTGGGAAAGGACACCGCAAGATTGAACCCAAAGCTAAGCACTTCTCCCATTGCAAGAAAGATCAATCTAGTAGGCCAAACCAAACTGATAATTCGAAGAGACTTGCAAAGATAACCAATCATACATAAAATAATTCAGAGAAGATTCAAATATTGTTCATAGATAAACTTGATCATAAACCCACAATTCATCGGTCTCAACAAACACACCGCAAAATAAGATTACATCGAAAAGATCTCCACAAGAGAGGGGGAGAACTTTGTATTGAGATCCAAAAAGAGAGAAGAAGCCATCTAGCTAATAACTATGGACCCGAAGGTCTGAAGTAAACTACTCACACTTCATCGGAGAGGCTATGGTGTTGATGTAGAAGCCCTCCGTGATCGATGCCCCCTCCGGCGGAGCTCTGGAACAGGCCCCAAGATGGGATCTCGTGGATACAGAAAGTTACGGCGGTGGAATTAGGGTTTTGGCTCCGTCCCTGATCGTTTGGGGGTACGTAGGTATATATAGGAGGAAGAAGTACGTCGGTGGAGCAACAGGGGGCCCACGAGGGTGGAGGGCGCGCCTGGGAGGGGGGTAGGCGCGCCCCCTACCTTGTGGCCTCCATGTTGGTTGCTTGACGTAGGGTCCAAGTCTCCTGGATCTTGTTTGTTCCAAAAATCACGTTCCCGAAGGTTTCATTCCGTTTGGACTCCGTTTGATATTTCTTTTCTTCAAAACCCTAAAATAGGCAAAAAAACAGCAATTCTGGACTGGGCCTCCTGTTAATAGGTTAGTCCCAAAAATAATATAAAAGTGGATAATAAATCCCAATAATGTCCAAAAAAGAAGATAATATACCATGGAGCAATCAAAAATTATAGATGCGTTGGAGACGTATCACTCTGCGCCGCCTCCGGCTCAGATTTTGTCCGATTTATTCGACGCTTTAGCAACGTTGCTGGCAGCAAAGGTGGATGCGGCAAACCGGGATCAGCACAATGCAGAGATTGCAAAGGTGAAGGATCAGATAGCTCAGGCCAAGGCGGACCTGGCGGTAGAGAACGCCAGGATGGCTACCGAACGGGCTGAGTTGGAGACTCAAGCTTACCGGCTTAGGCTGGATCAGAGTGCCTCAGATGATGTCATGAGGAGGAGATGCCGGTCGCACCTTCCGCCGAGTTATGAGCCAAGAAACCTCTTCAATACGCCAAGAGCAGGAACCAGGAACCAGCGAGTGGTAAACCGGACAGAGGCACCGGTAACAGGAGCGCCGGTTCAGCCACGCATGATGGACCCACTTCGTCAGAACAACGTCTTATCACAACACGATCCAACACCCCCGGGTCATTACTCCAACCCATTGGATAATATTGTGGCCGCCGCTTCACGATTGGCTGCCCTCCCAATCGGCGGCGAGTCACCAGTGGCGATTGAGACACGACGGGCCAGAGAGCTCCTTCAAACAGCTTTAACCCAGCAGCAGGCTTATTCGTACAATCGCGAAAGGATTCACTCCACCCCTCGTCCGAGTCGGAGCTACATCAGGCACTTCGATGAACCGACCGTGTCAAGCAGTGCGTGTCACCGTAACTCGCCGCGAGGGCATAACCCGGCGGGTGGTGGTGCTAATTTGCAGGATGTGGTCGATCATGGGCATGCACATCGAGAAGCCGAGTTAGCAGCACAGCATGCAGCTCGTCAGCTTACTCCGGTTCGTCCTACCATGTTAGTGGAGCCAGGTGTGGTCTTCTGTTCTTTAGTGGTGCCGTGCCTCACCCCCGCTTTGCATAACGTGCGACTACCCAAGGATTTTAAAGGCCCTCGCAAGGTGCCCAATTACACTGCTGATTTACCCCCTGAGTCGTGGGTTGAGAGTTATGAGATGGCGATGGAGATGCTGGATGTGGATGAAGCGGTGTGTGCTAAGTACTTCACCATGATGTTGGAGGGAACAAGTCGTACCTGGTTAAAGAGCTTACCGGTTAACTTCGTCGGGTCATGGGCCGAGTTAAAAAATCAGTTTATCCAGAATTTTAAGGATACGTGTAAGCAGCCTATGTCGATTGTGGACCTGGCCGCTTGTGTTCAAGAGGATGGAGAGTCTACAACCTATTGGGTTAAGTGAGTCTCAGCTATTATGCATTCATCAGACCACATCAACGCGGATACAACAGTTTTAACATTGGAAGGCAATTGCCGGTTTATGCCATTAAAACTGAAGTTAGGAAGGCTCAAACGTCACTGCAATGACATGTCAACCCTTATGGACGCTTTGGTGAAATATGCCGATTCAGATAGTACCAAAGACCCTGAGTCTGAGGATGACAAACCGGGGAAAGGGAAAAAGAACGGCGGTGCCAAGGGGCAGCAGCATAATCTAGCAGGGCAGGGGAACAATGGTAAGCGCAAGGCGGACAATATCTTGGACTTTGTGGCTAACACCAATGTTCAGGATAATGGTCAGCGTCGCAAGGGTAAATAGCCCCAGGGGGTGGAGGGTCAGGTCCCAATCTGGAACCACTCCTAAATCAGCCTTGCCCAAAACATGGATCGAAGGAGAGGCCAGATTCACATCTTTGGAAGGATTGTTTCATTATGTGGGAGTTCAAAAATTCTAATCAATTTCAATATGGCAATGGCCCGCCTGGTGGTTCAGTAGGTGGTTTTCACGGGCCGGGTTATGGAGGTAACAACTCCGGTTCAGAGTTCCAGGGTAATCAAACCGGACATGGTAATCAAGGCAATCAGGGTAATCAGGGAGGTTATAACCATCAGGGGAATCAGCAGCAACAATCGGGTTATCAGAGTAATCCGAAGCAGTTGAATAGTGGGGAATATTAGGTCTTCACCACTAGCTTGTGTAAGCGCAACCAGAAGCTTCATAAAAGGGCCGTGAACTCTGTTGAACCGGCAGTGCCTCAGTATCTGCGCTGGTTTGAACAACCCATTTTATGGAGTCGAGAGGATCACCCACCTCGGGTTGATAATCCGGGTCATCTGGCCTTAGTGGTGGCACCTCAAGTTCGGGGTATAAATTCACCAAGGTTCTTATGGATGGGGGAAGCAGTATCAATATCCTCTACTATGATACCTTCCGCCATATGGGACTGACAGATAAGAGTCTTAAACCGTCGAACACCGTCTTTCATGGTGTGGTGCATGGTAAATTGGCATATCCAGTTGGCAAGATAGCCCTAGAGGTGGCTTTTGGAGATGATCATGATTCGAGGTCAGAGACATTGACTTTTGAGGTGGTGAAAAATCAAGAGTTCATGGCGAGGCCGTATTATGTTTATCTGCGGCTTAAGATGCCGGGTCATAAGGGGACCATCATGGTACATGGGAGCAGGAAGATTGCTTTGGAATGTGAAGAGGGTGATGCGGCTTATGCTGAGTCGGTTTGTGCCACGGAGGAGCTGAAGATTTATAAGGACAATGTTGATCCGGCGGATATGACTTCTCTGAAAAAACCAACTACGGAGCATGATCCGCCGTTGAAGTTTAAATCGCCTGCGGACACTAAGGTGGTTGATTTTGTTCCTGGCGATTCATCGAAGCAGTTCAGCATCAGTGCTAACCTGGATCCTAAATAGGAAAGCGCGCTCATCGAGTTCATCCGTGAGAACCGGGACATCTTTGCATGGAAGCCTTCTGACATGCCAGGTGTACCGAGGGAGCTCGCTGAGCACACACTTAATATAGATCCTAAGTTAAAACCGGTCAGGCAGTTTCTCCGCCGCTTCAACGAAGAAAGGCGTAAGGCTATTGGTGAGGAGGTAGCTCGGCTGTTGGTTGTAGGGTTTATCGTGGAGGTCTTTCACCCTGAGTGGTTGGCTAATCCGGTGCCGGTTCTTAAGAAAAACAACACTTGGCGTATGTGTGTGGACTACACAGACTTGAACAAGGCTTGTCCAGCTGATCCCTTTGCCCTCCCCCGTATTGATCAGATTATCGATGCTACTAGGGTTGTGACCAATTGTGCTTTCGGGGTGCTTACTCTGGTTATCATCACATCAAAATGGCAGTTAAGGACCAGGAGAAGACAACATTTATAACTCCCTTTGGAGCCTTCTGCTATGTATCTATGCCTTTTGGGCTTAAGAGTGCCCAGGCGACTTATCAGCGATGTGTTCAGAATTGTCTTCATAAACAGATTGGGCATAATGTTCATGCATACGTGGATGACATCGTGGTGAAGTCTAGAAAGGAGGAGACATTGATAGATGATTTGAAGGAAACCTTTAATAACCTTCGGGTTTATAAGATGATGCTTAATCCGGCCAAATGTGTCTTTGGTGTTCTGGCAGGCAAGCTCTTGAGTTTTCTGGTGTCTAACAGGGGTATTGAGGCTAATCCGGAGAAGATCACAACTATCACCTCACTGGCTAAACCAGCGTGTATTAATGATGTTCAGTGTCTGGCGGGCCGGATTGCGGCTTTGAGCCGGTTTATCAGTCATCTTGGAGAGAAGGCTATCCCTTTATATCAGATGCTGAAGAAAACGGATGACTTTGTCTGGAGCGACGCAGCTAATAAGGCATGAGGATTTGAAGAGACAGTTAGCTGAACCGCCCGTCCTTGCGGCTCCAGTTGATAAAGCGTCTTTATTGCTATATGTGTCTGCTAATGCCCGAGATGTTAGTGTGGCTATTGTTATGGAGCGCAAGGAGGCTGGAAAGGACTATCCGGTTCAGCGGCTGGTTTATTATATCAGTGAGGTGCTCATCGAATCAAAGCAGAGGTATCCGCATTGGCAGAAACTGGTGTATGGGGTTTTTATGGCAAGCCAGAAGCTCAAGCATTATTTTCAAGGTCATCCTATCACGATGGTTAGTTCAGCCCCTCTGGGGGATATCATCCACAACAGAGAGGCGACTAGCCGGATTGCTAAATGGGCTATTGAGCTTGGACCTCACGGGATAAAATATACGCCTCGCACAACAATCAAATCACAAGCACTTGTGGACTTCATCAACGATTGGACAGAGTTGCAGGCACCGGAGGAGAAGCCAGATAACACGTATTGGACTGTTCATTTTGATGGGTCCAGACAATTGGAGGGCTCGGGGGCTGGAGTATTAACTTCCCCATGAGGTGACAAGTTTTGTTATGTTCTCCGCTTAATGTTCGCTTGTACTAACAATGCAGCTGAGTATGAGGCCTTGCTCCATGGCATTCAGATGGCTAAGGAGATGAACTTAAGCCGAGTTAAGTGCTTCGGTGACTCAGACCTGGTGGCTCAGCAGGTATCTGGCACTTGGGATTCTAAAGATCCACTCATGGCTGCATATCGACGAGAGGTGGATATAGTGGCTGGTCATTTCAAGGGTTATCAAGTTGACCATATAGACCGGCGAAAGAATGAAGCAGCGGATGCTTTAAGTCGCCTAGGCTCTCAGCGTAAACCGGTGCCACCTAATGTCTTCCTCGATGTACTTCATAATCCGTCGGTCAAGATTCCCACAGAAGAGGAGTTGGCCATTCCTGACCCGGAGGCCCAGTTGGTGGTAGCACTTCATGTTATACTGGATTGGACAATCCCATACTTGGCCTATATGAACCGGGGCGAGTTACCAGGCGATGAAACCTTGGCCCGGCAGATAATCCAGCGATCCAAGTCAATGACCATTATCAATGGAGAGTTACATCGTTACAGCGTGACAGGGGTGATTCAGCGTTGTGTGTCTCCTCAAGAAGGTTTTGAGATTTTGCGAGAGATCCACGAAGGTGATTGTGGTCACCATGCCGGTTCAAAGTCTTTGGTGGCTAAGGCTTTTCTTCACGGTTTCTATTGGTTAACGGCTCATGCTGATGCTGAGGATTTGGTAAAGAGGTGTGACGGTTGTCAAAAGTTTACACGCCGTGCTCATATTCCGGCTCAGGAATTAAGAATTATTCCAATTACTTGGCCATTTGCAACTTGGGGGCTAATATGGTCGGACCCTTTAAGAGGTCCAAGGATAAGAAGACCCATCTATTGGTGGCGGTTGATAAGTTTACCAAGTGGGTAGAGGCAGAACCGGTCAGCAAGTGTGATGCGGCCACGGCGGTTCAATTCATCAAAAAGGTGATATTCCGGTTTGGCTTTCCACACAACATTATAACTGACAATGGTACTAATCTGTCCAAGGGTGCCATGGAGGAATTTTGTCAACGTGAGCACATCCGGCTTGATGTGTCATCAGTGGCTCACCCTCAATCTAATGGTCAAGCAGAAAGGGCAAATCAAGAGATTTTGAGAGGAATCAAACCCCGTCTTATGGTTCCTTTAAGGCGGACGTCGGGTTGTTGGGTGGAGGAGTTACCTTCTGTGTTATGGAGTATCAACACCACACCAAATAGATCAACGGATTACATGCCTTTCTTCATGGTTTATGGAGCAGAGGCGGTTCTCCCCAGTGACATCCGTCATGACTCGCCCCGAGTGATGGCTTATGTTGAAGCTAATAATGAGAAGGCATGTCAGGACTCACTGGACTTGTTAGATGAGGAGCGTGATCTTGCAGCAGCACGTTCGGCGATTTATCAACAAGATCTCCGATGTTATCACAGCCGCCGAGTTAAGACCAGAACTTTTCAAGAGGGTGATCTGGTGCTTCGACTCATCCAAGATCAGACTGATATGCATAAGTTATCCCCACCTTGGGAAGGACCTTTTGTGGTCAGCAAAAATCTACACAACGGGTCATACTACCTTATCGATATTCGAGAGCACAAAGACTCACGCAAATCGGAGGAGGAGACCCAGCTGCCATGGAATATAGCTCTTCTTTGGCCTTACTATACTTGAGCCACGGGCTCTTCTTATGTACATACTTATGACAATGTATATATTATATAATAAACTGTAGCCTCAGCTAAAGAGGGGTCTCTGTTCTTTTTACATCATGTGTGGTTACATGGGAGTTTCTACTCACAAAGCGGAGTTCTGTTAACCCGGCCTATAAGGCCACACGGATACTAAGGAAATCATTAGGGGGCTTGGTCGTATTTGAACCATAGCTATACCTCTTGATCGGCTTAAGACCAAAAGGGGACATCACTAGGGGGCTTGGTTATATTTACACCGTAGCTACACCTCTTGATAGGCTTAAAGCCAGAAGGAAATTATGTGGAACCAAAGAGAGTCTGTTGCATAAAGCACAACTCAAACATAGGTAACCACTGAGCATAGCTCAAATATTACTTGGGGGGCTCCTTGCTTCTCAAAGAACAACGAGCTTGCACCCTTGTAATAGGCTATCAAGCCAGGCTTGGAAGCCAGGTGTATTCACCTAAAACCCCGGGTTATCCTGCCTCTTTAAGTAAGTCACTCCGTCCAGGTAAACCTGGTATGAACCATCAAACGTTTGACAAGTCAATCTCATAGACCCTGAACTTGTCAAAGTTAAAACGATGATTGATTAAAGATTGAGGTCCATCTTAAAAGGCTTTGAAAAATGGTTTAACTCAGTGGCCTGGCAGCCCATGAAAAGCCTCGATTTAGGGCCTGGCAGCCCATGAAAAGCCTTTCATATTTTTCTTATATTTGTTGTAAATGTTTTAACCTATTTTGATAAAGGGATTTATGGATATTTTCTGATAAACCGGTGTTTATTACAACCCGGCATGACTTTCAACGCTAAGTTGTCAGTACATGGTCAGTTTTAATCGGGTGTTTGTTGCTCTGGTCTGGTTTTGACTATAAGTCACTAGCATGGTATAAACAGGTGTTTATCATAACCCGGACGGTTTGGATATAAGCTGGCAAAGACAAAAGGAGTCATCAAGATTACATACTGGTGTTATCACCCTTGTTATCACAACAGTTGGTAAGCCAACAAGATATACCACAGGTATCATCTGTTTTATATCCAATTGTTACAACCTTGGTTTGACACTCAGGTTATGGATATATTTTGGGTATCATAACCTGTCCAGCGGTAAACCGCTAGGATATTTTCAAATTTCTTGTGTGCAGGAACAAGTTAAAATAAAGCAACTATGGGTTATGCATATAATAGATCTCAAAAGCCACGACACTAAGGAAACAATTGGGTACACCTTCTATCACAGATCCGAAGGCAAGATCTTTGTTGCCGAGAATGGAACCTTTCTAGAGAAGGAGTTTCTCTCGAAAGAAGTGAGTGGGAGGAAAGTAGAACTTGATGAGGTAATTGTACCTTCTCTCGAATTGGAAAGTAGCACATCGGTGAAATCCGTTACCATGATGCCTAAACCAACTAGAGAGGAAGCTAATGATGATGATCATGAAACTTCGGATCAAGTTACTACTGGACCTCGTAGGTCGAACAGAGCACGTTCCGCACCAGAGTGGTACGGTAATCCTGTCCTGGAAGTCATGTAATTAGACCATGGCGAACCTACAAACTATGAAGAAGCTATGATGAGCCCAGATTCCGATAGATGGCTTGAGGCCATGAAATCTGAGATAGGATCCATGTATGAGAACAAAGTGTGGGCTTTGGTGGACTTGCCCGATGATCGGCAAGCCATTGAGAATAAATGGATCTTCAAGAGGAAGACGGACGCTGATAGTAGTGTTACTATCTACAAAGCCCGACTTGTCAAAAATGGTTTTTGACAAGTTCAAGGTGTTGATTACGATGAGATTTTCTCACTCATATCGATGTTTAAAGTTTGTCTGAATCATGTTAGCAATTGCCGCATTTTATGAAATTTGGCAAATGGATGTCAAAATTGCATTCCTTAAAAGATTTATTAAAGAAGAGTTGTATATGATGCAACCAGAATGTTTTGTCAATCCTAAAGGTGCTAACAAAGTGTGCAAGCTCCAGCAATCCATCTATGGACTGGTGCAAGCATCTCAGAGTTGGAATATATGCTTTGATGAGGTAATAAAAGCATATGGTTTTATACAGACTTTCGGAGAAGTCTGTATTTACAAGAAAGTGAGTGGGAGCTCGATAGCATTCCTGATATTATATGAGGATGACATATTCTTGATTGGAAATGATGTAAAAATTTTGGATAGCATAAAAGGATAATTGAATAAAAAAATTCAGTGAAAGACCTCGGTGAAGCTGCTTATATATTAGGCATCAAGATCTATAGAGATAGATCAAGACGCTTGATAGGACTTTCACAAAGCACATAGCTTGATAAGGTTTTGAAGAAGTTCAAAATGGATCAGTCAAAGAAAGGGTTCTTGCATGTGTTACAAGGTGTGAAGTTGAGTAACACTCAAAACCCAACCACGGCAGAAAATATAAAGAGAATGAAAGTCATTCCCTATGCCTCAGCCATAGGTTCTATAAAGTATGATATGATGTGTATCAGACCTATTGTGTACCTTGCCATGAGTTTGTCAAGGGGGTATGATAGTGATCTAGGAGTGGATCACTGGACAACGGTCAAAGTTGTCCTTAGTTACCTAAGAGGACTGAGGAAATATTTCTCGATTATGGAGGTGATAAAAGAGTTTGTCGTAAAGAGTTACAAGATTTTACACCGATTCGGATGACTCTGAGTCTCAATTTGGATACATATTGAAAGTGGGAGCAATTAGCTAGAGTAGCTCCATGCAGAGCATTGTAGACATAGAAAATTTGCAAAATACATACGGCTCTGAATGTGGCAGACCCTTTGACTAAACTTCTCTCACAAGCAAAACATGGTCACACCTTAGTACTCTTTGAGTGTTAATCACATAGCGATGTGAACTAGATTATTGACTCTAGTAAACCCTTTGGGTGTTATTCACATGGCAATGTGAACTATGGGTAATAATCACATAAATATGTGAACTATTGGTGTTAAATCACATGACGATGTGAACTAGATTATTGACTCTAGTGCAAGTGGGAGACTGAAGGAAATATGCCCTAGATGCAATAATAAAGTTGCTATTTATATTTCCTTATATCATGATAAATTTTTATTATTCATGCTAGAATTGTATTAACCGGAAACTTGATACATGTGTGGATACACAGACAAAACACCGTGTCCCTAGTAAGCCTCTACTAGACTAGCTCGTTAATCAAAGATGGTTAAGTTTCCTAACCATAGACATGTGTTGTCATTTGATGAATGGGATCACATCGTTAGGAGAATGATGTGATGGATATGACCCATACGTTAGCATAGCATATTGATCGTTCAATTTTATTGCTATTGCTTTCTTCATGTCATATACATATTCCTTTGACTATGAGATTATGCAACTCCCAGATAACGTAGGAATACCTTGTGTGCTATCAAACGTCACAGCGTAACTGAGTGATTTTAAAGATGCTCTACAGGTATCTCCGAAGGTGTTTGTTGGGTTGGCATAGATCGAGATTAGGATTTGTCACTCCGAGTATCGCAGAGGTATCTCTGGACCCTCTCGGTAGTACACATCATGAGAAGCCTTACAAGAAAAGTGACTAATGAGTTAGTTGCAGGATGATGTATTACGAAACGAGTAAAGAGACTTGCTGGTAACGAGATTGAACTAGGTATGAAGATACCGACGATTGAATCTCGGGCAAGTAACATACCGATGGACAAAGGGAATAACATATGTTGTCATAACGGTTCGACCGATAAAGATCTTCGTAGAATATGTAGGAGCCAACATGAGCATCCAGGTTCAGCTATTGGTTATTGACCGGAGAAGTGTCTCGGTCATGTCTACATAGTTCTCGTACCCGTAGGGTCCGCACGCTTAACGTTCGATGATGATTTTGCATTATATGAGTTATGTGATTTCTTGACCGAATGTTGTTCGGAGTCCTGGATGAGATCACGGACATGACGAGGAGTCTCGAAATGGTCGAGAGGTAAAGATTGATGTATAGGACAATGATATTCGGACACCGGAAGTGTTCCGGGAGGTACCAGGTATATATCGGGCCACCGGAAGGGGTTCCGGGCGCCCCCGACAAAAGATATGGGCCTTATGGACCAAGAGGGGAAACACACCAGCCACAAGGGGCTGGTGCGCCCCCCCCCCATATGGGTCGGCCTAAGTGGAGTAGGGAAAGGGAAGGAGGAAAGGAAAGAGAGGGAATAGGATTCCCCCTTCCTCCCCCCTCTCCCCTCTTTCCTTCCCCCTTCCATATACAAGGAAAGGGGGAGGCCGAATTGGAGGAGGCCCCCAAGTAGGATTCCTCCTACTTGGGGCGCCCCCTTGCTGCTCCCCGCCCCCTCCCACCTATATATACGTGGGGAGGGGGCGCCTAGAACACACACAAACAATTGTTAACCGTGTGCGGCGCCCCCCTCCACAGTTTACGTCCCCGTTCATATCTTCGTAGTGCTTAGGTGAAGCCCTGCACGGATCACTTCACCATCACCGTCACCACGCCATCGTGCTGACGGAACTCTCCCTTGACACTTTGCTGGATCAAGAGTTTGAGGGACGTCATCGAGCTGAACGTGTGCAGAACTCGGAGGTGTCGTACGTTCGATGCTTGATCGGTTGGAACGAGAAGAAGTTCGACTACATCAACCGCGTTGTCAAACGCTTCCGCTTTCGGTCTACGAGGGTACGTGGACACACTCTCTCCCTCTCTTTGCTATGCATCTCCTAGATAGATATTACGTGAGCGTAGAATTTTTTTTAAAATTGCATGTTACGTTTCCGAACAATTCGCCTCTACTTGGCCGTCGAAGACCGCACCAGAGTACCTTTCTCTATCCATAGTTACCAAAGTTATTTCTTTGCAATGTTGGTGAAGGGCCAAGTGGGCTCACACTTCTCAATGTAAAAAGAGTGCACTTGTATTGACCCTTGTCCAAGATCTCACACTTCCATAAAAACCCTGTAGTGTAGCTTGGTATGGGTTAGTGGCATATGTGCACCTAATTTTGTTGTATGGATCAAAAAGACAACTAACTTTGGAAGAAAGGATGCACTGAAGCGGAGCCCAGATTAGATTTAGTCGTGGATGAACTAAATTTAGTTGTGGAGGAACAAAAATTACAACTCTTGTCGTGACTTAATTAGTAGCCTCGCCTCAGATGCGCGAGATGGTGACAGGAGGGTTTTGATTTGTTGTTGAAAAATCTCGCTCTTGCGCTCATTCGAGATATTTGAGGCTACGAGCATGATAAGAGAGGCCACTCTTTCCCCTGCCTATACCAAAAGCGTGGGGATGCCTTTGCCTAAACCAGTAGAATTACGTAGCAAAGGGGTGATGCATGAGTGAAACTTTCCCTTGCTGCGGCCTGGTCGGCAGTTGCAACAAAGTGGCCCATGTTTTCCCGTCGATCGGAGGCTGTGTCACGCCGCTGTTTATGCTGCCGTGGGCTAGGTATTCAGTTGGGGAAACCGGAAAGGGACGCGGCTGCCGTGGGCCGGACGCGCACAACCCCTTGTCCCCCCCGGGTCGGCGCTCTGGACTCGCCGGCGCCCACGGACACGCGACAGAACCGATCGAGCTGATCAGCTCTCGTGGCAGCAGGGAGTCCATTGCTTTGATGGATCTCTCTCTCTCTCTCTCTCCGGTGTACTCGTTTGCTCGGCAAAGCTGGAGGCAGCACCCACTGGCGTTCTTGACATTTTGGTCTGCCTCAAGTCCCAACACTAATTAGCCTCTTTTGAAATTATGAGAAAGAAAGCATCGTATAGCAACACTATCGTGTTAGGGTGTCTTCGAGTTGTAAGAAGCAGGTCAAATTTTTGTGGCCAGAAAAGCAAACAAGTCAAAGACATCGCGGAGGAACCGGAACTACTGAAGCGGCAATGCTACACGCACGGGCCGATGACTACGGAATCAACGGACTCTGATTAGCTGGCATGGTTTAATTGGAGATTAAGGGTGAAACGGGCCCACCTCCTTGAAAATCAGGGGGCGGAGGTTAATTAGTGAGAATATTCCCCTAATCCGTCCGTGATTGTCCGTGTGTCTAGGATTTTCGCTACTGAAGGGTCTGACGCCCTGACAGTGGGGCAGTGACTCGCTGTACAAAATCTGGCCGGACAAGGAATCCCTACGCTCCTACCGCAACTAACTCTGACGTACCGTACAAAATCTAGCTGGACAAGGAAGCATGCCTCACGGGCACGCGTGTTTGACTGCCGCCATCGGGTTCTGGATGGATCCCTGTACAAAACCAGAGCCTCTCACATAGTTTGATCTTTATGCCTTTAGCATCCTAAACACAATCGGACTAGGAAGCTACAAAAGACACGAGATCAGTCACATCACACAGATAAATGCAGCACGCACAGTACAGAGTACTCCACATTGACGAGCCATTGGCGGTGGACCGGTGACATGCCGCTGACAGAAAATTGACAGTGCTCCCCTCCCGTGGGACGGCGAGGGGACTCGGAGTTATCTATGGAGTTAAAAGCACGGGGAGTCCTACAACTTATGCAGAATGTGATAGTTTGGTCCTAAAACTTGCATTTTGACCCTATCCAGTCCCAAAACTTGCATTAAATGTGCAAATTTGGTCCTGACCAATCACAAAGCGACAAGTGGACGCCTGATACCGACCCGGTCGGCACACAACATTTTGCAAAGAGACCCTTGTTAGGTTGATCTCTCCACCGAGTGGGCTCAACGGCCCATCGGGCCCTGATCTATTCGCGCCCTGATCGGGGGCGCCCAACCGTTCTATGGTTGATGGGCCCCTGTGACCTGCGATATATAAAGAGGTGGGGGCCGGGGCGCACGGTACGAGGTTCACTGCGCCGCCACACTCCCCACCAATATCCCCTTCCGATCTAGGGCAATCGCAGTGCTCATGGGAAGCACCACTGCCACCTCTCCATCTCGATCCCTCTGCGATCACCGGCCCCTACATCACCATGGCCGGCTCTGGATCGAGCTCATCCGCACCCAAGGAAGGTAGGTTACCGGAAAGATCTAGCCTACCACGATCCATAGGATCTATCAATGGTATCAGGCCATCTTGGTTAGATGTTTTTGGGTAAAAAGATAAAACAAAGAAAGAAATAGAGATCCCCTCCCCCCAAGAAGCCTAGACAGGGCAAAGAACGAATCCTTCAAGGAAACGGAAAAAGTAGCGCCGCCGCAAGGCCGCGCCGTTCCTCTAGATCTCGATGCGCATCGGCAAGCCGAGGCATCGAGAAGAAGAACACCACCCCTTTTCAGGGGCAAAGATCACCACCACCGATCCATTCGACGACGGCGCGCTCACCGCAAGGGGAACGCGCGACCGGCGAAGGGGTCGGCAGGGGCGCAGCTGCTCCGTCCATCTAGGTCGCCGTCGTGCGGCAGTTGCCTCTCTTTCTCTCTGTGGAGAGGTGGTGGATGGAGACAGTAAAAAGAAAAGAAGGGGAAGGGGAAAAGAGTGCTCGCGCGGCGCGGTGGCGCGTTGTCGTCGCTGGCGGCTGGCGGAGCCCCGACCCGCTGCATCACAGACCAGGCGAGGAGACAGATCGGAGACGGGCTCCTCTCTCTCTTTCTGCCACGGGAGGCTCACGCAAAGAGAAGGAAAGGGAAGGGAGAGGCACGCGCAGTGCGGTGGTAGACGCTGTCGCCGGCGGCCGGTGCTCTCGCGCGGTGGCGCTCGACGCCGTTGCCGGCAAAGTCCCGTGCGGGACAGAGGCGAGCGGCGTGTGCGAGGTGAAGAGGAGAGAAAGAGTGGCGCTAGGTCTCGGTCGGGCCAGCTGCCGGTGATTTTGTTCGACCGAGGAGCACAGGCGATCGTCCGATCGCGTTCAACGGTCTGGATTGAAAACCTAGCGCTGGGATGGGCCACTGGGCCGAAAGTGGTCTCGCGCGGCTGGGCTCTGGTAGGCTGGCGCGCTGAACAGGCTGCGAGCGGCTCAGAGAGCAGGCCGTGGGCCGCTTTCCTTCGCTGCAGGCCTCGCGCGCCAGGCCGACGCAGGGGCTCAGTTGCTGTTTTCTGTATATAAATTTCCAGTGCTTTTGTCCATATTTTGGGTAGATTTACAATAGTTTTTTCTCTACAATTTTTTCCAACGAAAATTTTGTTTAGAAAATAGAAAAGTAAACAGAAAAATTTTCTGAAAATGAAAATAGAAAACTTTTAGAAAAAGAAATGTTCATGAATTTTTATAAAAAAAATAATAAAGTTCATGAATTTTTAAAGGAAAAGATTCTGTAAAGAATTAAAAGTTCATGAATATTTTTCCGCTGCATAAATAATTAATGCTCTTTTACACAGAAAATAAAAGTTTATATAGTATTAAGTTTTTTTAAGAGCATGTTAAAGTGATTATTAAAATGAATATGATTATGTTATTTTTTATGACCAATGTTGTTTAATGACATGATCATGTTTTATTATTGTAATTTAAAGGTGCATTTATTTCTAATATTTTGCCCAACGGTAATATAGATTTAATTGCATAGACAATTATATGTTTAATTTGACCAACGTTAGATTAATGCATATGATTGTTATATTGATGTCACTTAAATTGTGATTTCAGGAGGCTTTCACTTGATGAGTTGCCTAAAAGAAGTTCCGACACTCAGAGGTGACAACCACACTGAGTTGAGGAAGAAAGTTGAACTGGCGTTTGTTTGTGCTGATCTGGACTGGGTTCTGGATGAACCACAGCCGGTCAGACCTACAGAGCCAGTAAGAGAGTCTACTGAGGATGATGCAGCATGGGCTAAAAAGAGGGGGGGGATTATGCTCCTTTGGAGATTTCCTACATCATAGACAACCAAAAGTGGGTCAATGCAAATAAAAAATGCATGGCCTTTATAAAAATACAATTGAGAGCACCATTGTGGGCTCCATTGCAGAGTGCACTTCCGCAGGGGAGTTGCTGAAAAAAATAAAGAGCCAGTTCACTGGCTCTTCAAAGATATATGCCACCCAGGTGTTAAAACAACTTGTGACAGAACAATACACAGGTGGTGGAATAAGAGAGCACATCCTGAGGATGAGCAATATGGAAGCAAAGTTAAAGCCCATGGATGAGGATCTGGAGATCAAACCAAAGCTCCTAGTCCATCTGGTCATGGCTTCACTGCCAAAGGAGTTTGAAACTTTTGTTGTGAACTATAATATGTCACCTGGAACATGGGACATAGAAAAGACAATTGCTATGTGTGTCCAAGAAGAGGACAGACTAAAAGCTTCACATGGTGGAACACTCAACTATGTGAAGGATCATAAGAAAAAGAACTACAATCAAAAAAAAAGTTCTCCTTCAAAGCCACAAGGAAAAGCTCCCTATCAGCATCAGCGTCAGCAACAGTCTTTCCCAGTGGACAAAGACCAATGTCTCCACTGTAAGCAGACCGGGCATTACAAGAAAGACTGCCTTGTTTGGCTGAAGTCCTTAATGGCAAAGCAAGGTAACAACATTGTTTCCTTAGTTAATGAATCCTTGTACACACATTTTTCGAAATCTACTTGGTGGATTGACTCAGGGGCAACTGTTCATGTTGCAAATTGTTTACAGGGATTCCATTCGACCCAGACTACGCTAAGAAGAGAAGGAGGCATTGAAGTAGCCAATGGAATAAAAGCGGAAGTTGAAGCTATCGGCGACATCTCCTTGGAGTTAGCTGATGGATTCAATCTTCTACTTAGAGATGTTCTTTATGTTCCTTCTGTTGGAAATATGCCCTAGAGGCAATAATAAATTAGTTATTATTATATTTCCTTGTTCATGATAATCGTTAATTATCCATGCTAGAATTGTATTGATAGGAAACTCAGATACATGTGTGGATACATAGACAACACCATGTCCCTAGTAAGCCTCTAGTTGACTAGCTCGTCAATCAATAGATGGTTACGGTTTCCTAACCATGGACATTGGATGTCATTGATAACGGGATCACATCATTAGGAGAATGATGTGATGGACAAAGACCCAATCCTAAGCCTAGCACAAGATCATGTAGTAGACTGGATTCGTATAGTAGAACAGTTATTTGGAATAGCTCCAAATGTAGCGTAGTAGTTGCATCTACAAGATGACATAGAAATTTGCGCGAAGTACATACGGATCTGAAAGATTCAGACCCGTTGACTATAACATCTCTCACAAGCATAACATGATCAAACCCAGAACTCATCGAGTGTTAATCACATGGTAATGTGAACTAGATTATTGACTCTAGTAAACTCTTTGGGTGTTAGTCACATGGGGATGTGACCTTGAGTGTTAATCACATATCGATGTGAACTGGATTATTGACTCTAGTGCAAGTGGGAGACTGTTGGAAATATGCCCTAGAGGCAATAATAAATTAGTTATTATTATATTTCCTTGTTCATGATAATCGTTTATTATCCATGCTAGAATTGTATTGATAGGAAACTCAGATACATGTGTGGATACATAGACAACACCATGTCCCTAGTAAGCCTCTAGTTGACTAGCTCGTTGATCAATAGATGGTTACGGTTTCCTGACCATGGACATTGGATGTCATTGATAACGGGATCACATCATTAGAGAATGATGTGATGGACAAGACCCAATCCTAAGCCTAGCACAAGATCATGTAGTTCGTATGCTAAAGCTTTTCTAATGTCAAGTATCATTTCCTTAGACCATGAGATTGTGCAACTCCCGGATACCGTAGGACTGCTTTGGGTGTGCCAAACGTCACAACGTAACTGGGTGGCTATAAAGGTACACTACAGGTATCTCCGAAAGTGTCTGTTGGGTTGGCACGAATCGAGACTGGGATTTGTCACTCCGTGTAAACGGAGAGGTATCTCTGGGCCCACTCGGTAGGACATCATCATAATGTGCACAATGTGATCAAGGAGTTGATCAACGGGATGATGTGTTACGAAACGAGTAAATAGACTTGCAGGTAACGAGATTGAACAAGGTATCGGGATACCGACGATCAAATCTCGGGCAAGTATCGTACCGCTAGATAAAGGGAATTGTATACGGGATTGATTAAGTCCTTGACATCGTGGTTCATCCGATGAGATCATCGTGGAACATGTGGGAGCCAACATGGGTATCCAGATCCCGCTGTTGGTTATTGACCGAAGAGTCATCTCGGTCATGTCTGCATGTCTCCCGAACCCGTAGGGTCTACACACTTAAGGTTCGGTGACGCTAGGGTTATAGAGATATTAGTATGCGGTAACCCGAAAGTTGTTCGGAGTCCCGGATGAGATCCCGGACGTCACGAGGAGTTCCGGAATGGTCCGGAGGTAAAGAATTATATATAGGAAGTGCTATTTCGGCTATCGGGACAAGTTTCGGGGTCATCGGTATTGTACCGGGACAACCGGAAGGGTCCCGGGGGTCCACCGGGTGGGGCCACCTGCCCCGGGGGGCACATGGGCTGTAGGGGGTGCGCCTTGGCCTATATGGGCCAAGGGAACCAGCCCCAAGAGGCCCATGCGCCAAGAGAAGAGGGAAAGGAAGAGTCCTAAAGGGGGAAGGCACCTCCGAGGTGCCTTGGGGAGGAGGGACTCCTCCCTTGGACGCACCCTTCCTTGGAGGAAGGGCCAAGGCTGCGCCCCCCCCCTCTCCCTTGGCCCTATATATAGTGGGGGGAATGGAGGGCAGCACCAACCTAAGCCCTGGCGCCTCCCTCTCCCTCCCATGACACACCTTCCTCCTCCCGCAGCGCTTGGCGAAGCCCTGTTGGAATCCCGCTACTTCCACCACCACGTCGTCGTGCTGCTGGATCTCCATCAACCTCTCCTCCCCCCTTGCTGGATCAAGAAGGAGGAGACGTCGCTGCTCCGTACGTGTGTTGAACGCGGAGGTGCCGTCCGTTCGGCGCTAGGATCATCGGTGATTTGGATCACGACGAGTACGACTCCATCAACCCCGTTCTCTTGAACGCTTCCGCACGCGATCTACAAGGGTATGTAGATCCACTCCTCCCTCGTTGCTAGATGACTCCATAGATAGATCTTGGTGACACGTAGGAAAATTTTGAATTTATGCTACATTCCCCAACAGTGGCATCATGAGCTAGGTCTATGCGTAGTTTCTATGCATGAGTAGAACACAAAGTAGTTGTGGGCGTTGATTTTGTCAATTTACTTGCCGTTACTAGTCTTATCTTGATTCGGCGGCATCGTGGGATGAAGCGGTCCGGACCAACCTTTCACGTACGCTTACGTGAGACCGGTTCCACCGACTGACATGCACTAGTTGCATAAGGTGGCTGGCGGGTGTCTGTCTCTCCCACTTTAGTCGGATCGGATTCGATGAAAAGGGTCCTTATGAAGGGTAAATAGCAATTGGCATATCACGTTGTGGTTTTTGCGTAGGTAAGAAACGTTCTTGCTAGAAACCCATAGCAGCCACGTAAAACATGCAAACAACAATTAGAGGACGTCTAACTTGTTTTTGCAGGGTATGCTATGTGATGTGATATGGCTAAAAGGATGTGATGAATGATATATGTGATGTATGAGATTGATCATGTTCTTGTAATAGGAATCACGACTTGCATGTCGATGAGTATGACAACCAGCAGGAGCCATAGGAGTTGTCTTTATTTATTGTATGACCTGCGTGTCATTGAACAACGCCATGTAATTACTTTACTTTATTGCTAACCGATATCCATAGTAGTAGAAGTAATAAGTTGGCGAGACAACTTCATGGAGACACGATGATGGAGATCATGGTGTCATGCCGGTGACAAGATGATCATGGAGCCCCAAGATGGAGATCAAAGGAGCTATATGATATTGGCCATATCATGTCACTATTTGATTGCATGTGATGTTTATCATGTTTTTGCATCTTGTTTACTTAGAACGACGGTAGTAAATAAGATGATCCCTCATAATAATTTCAAGAAAGTGTTCCCCCTAACTGTGCACCGTTGCGACAGTTCGTTGTTTCGAAGCACCACGTGATGATCGGGTGTGATAGATTCTAACGTTCACATACAACGGGTGTAAGACAGATTTACACACGCGAAACACTTAGGTTGACTTGACGAGCCTAGCATGTACAGACATGCCCTCGGAACACAAGAGACCGAAAGGTCGAGCATGAGTCGTATGGTAGATACGATCAACATGAAGATGTTCACCGATGATGACTAGTCCGTCTCACGTGATGATCGGACACGGCCTAGTTGACTCGGATCATGTAATCACTTAGATGACTAGAGGGATGTCTATCTGAGTGGGAGTTCATAAGATGAACTTAATTATCCTGAACATAGTCAAAAGGTCTTCGCAAATTATGTCGAAGCTCGCACTTTAGTTCTACTGCTTAGATATGTTCCTAGAGAAAATTTAGTTGAAAGTTGATAGTAGCAATTATGCGGACTAGGTCCGTAAACTGAGGATTGTCCTCATTGCTTCATAGAAGGCTTATGTCCTTAATGCACCGCTCAGTGTGCTGAACCTCGAACATCGTCTGTGGATGTTGCGAACATCTGACATACACATTTTGATGACTACATGATAGTTCAGTGCGTAATGCTAAATGGTTTAGAATTGAGGCACCAAAGACGTTTTTGAAACATCGCAGAACATATGAGATGTTCCAAGGACTGAAATTGGGATTTCAGGCTCATGCCCACGTCAAGAGGTATAAGACCTCCGACGATTTTCTTAGCCTGCAAACTAAGGGAGAAAAGCTCAATTGTTGAGCTTGTGCTCAGATTGTCTGAGTACAACAATCATTTGAATCGAGTGGGAGTTGATCTTCCAGATGAGAAAGTGATGTTTCTCCGAAGTCATTACCACCAAGCTGCTAGAGCTTCGTGATGAACTATAATATATCAGGGACATATATGATGATCCTTGAGATATTCGCGATGTTTGACACCACAAAAGTAGAAATCAAGAAGGAGCATCAATTGTTGATGGTTGGTGAAACCACTAGTTTCAAGAAGGGCAAGGGCACGAAGGGATACTTCATAAAACGGCAATTCAGCTGCTACTCTAGTGAAGAAACCCAAGGTTGAACCCAAACCCGAGACTAAGTGCTTCTGTAATAAGGGGAACAGCCACTGGAGCAGAATTACCCTAGATACTTGGTAGATGAGAAGGCTGTCGACAGAAGTATATTGGATATACATTATATTAATGTGTACTTTACTAGTACTCCTAGTAGCACCAGGGTATTAGATACCGGTTCGGTTGCTAAGTGTTGGTAACTCGAAATAAAAGGCTATGGAATAAACGGAGACTAGCTAAAGGTGAGATGACGATATGTGTTGGAAGTGTTTCCAAGGTTGATGTGATCAAGCATCGTACGCTCCCTCTACCATCGAGATTGGTATTAAAACCTAAATAATTGTTATTTGGTGTTTGCGTTGAGCATAGACATAATTGGATTATGTCTATCGCGATACGGTTATTCATTTAAGGAGAATAATGGTTACTCTGTTTATTTGAATAATACCTTCAATGGTCTTACACCTAAAATGAATGGTTTATTGAATCTCGATCGTAGTGATACACATGTTCATGCCAAAAGATAGTAATGATAGTACCACCTACTTGTGGCACTGCCACGTAAGTCATATCGGTATAAAACGCATGAAGAAGCTCCATGTTGATGGATCTTTGGACTCACTCATCTTTGAAAGGTTTGAGACATGCGGACCATGTCTATTGGTGTATATGCATGAAGAAACTCCATGCAAATGGACCATTTGGACTCACTTGATTTTGAATCACTTGAGACATGCAAATCATACCACATGGGCAAGATGACTGAAAGCCTCGTTTTCAGTAAAATGGAACTAGAAAGAAACTTGTTGGAAGTAATAAATTTTGATGTGTGCAATCCAATGAGTGCTGAGGCATGTAGTGGATATCGTTATGTTCTTACTTCACAGATGATTTGAGTAGATGTTGAGTATATTTACTTGATGAATCACGAGTCTGAATTATTGAAAGGTTCAAGTAATTTCAGGGTGAAGTTGAAAGATCGTCGCGACAAGAGGATAAAATATCTATGATATGATCATAGAGATGAATATCTGAATTACGAGTTTGGCACAGAATTAAGACATTGTGGAAATTGTTTCACAACTAATACAGCCTGGAACACCATAGTGTGATGGTGTGTCCGAACATCATAACTGCACCCTATTGGATATGATGCATACCATGATGTCTCTTATCGAATTACCACGATATTTTATGGGTTAGGCATTAAAGACAACTACATTCACTTTAAATAGGGCACCACGTAATTCCGATGAGATGACACCATATGAACTATGGTTTAGAGAAACCTAAGCTGTCATTTCTTAAAAGTTTGGGGCTGCGACGCTTATGTGAAAAAAGTTTCAGGCTGATAAGCTCGAGCCCAAAGCGGATAAATGCATCTTCATAGGACACCCAAAACAGTTGGGTATACCTCCTGTCTCAGATTCGAAAGCAATAAGGGATTGTTTCTAGAATCGGGTCCTTTCTTGAGGAAAAGTTTCTCTCGAAAGAATTGAGTGGGAGGATGGTGGAGACTTGATGAGGTTATTGAACCGTCTCTTCAACTAGTGTGTGGCAGGGCACAGGAAGTTGTTCCTGTGGCACCTACACCAATTGAAGTGGAAGCTTATGATAGTGATCATGAAACTTCAGATCAAGTCACTACCAAACCTCGTGGGATGACAAGGATGCGTACTACTTCAGAGTGGTACGTAATCCTGTCTTGGAAGTCATGTTGCTAGACAACAATGAACCTACGAGCTATGGAGAAGCGATGGTGGGCCCGGATTCCGATAAATGGCTCAAGGCCATAAAATCCGAGAAAGGATCCATGTATGAAAACAAAGTGTAGACTTTGGAAGAACTACTTGATGGTCGTAAGGCTGTTAGGTACATATGGATTTTAGAAGGAAGATGGACAATGATGGTAGGTATCACCATTAAGAAAGCTTGACTTGTCGTTAAGATGTTTTCCGACAAGTTCAAGGAGTTGACTACGATGGGACTTTCTCACTCGTAGCGATGCTAAGAGTCTGTTGGAATTATATTGGCGATTACTGCATTATTTATGAAATCTTGCAGATAGGATGTCAAAACATTGTTTCCTCGACGTTTTTTTGAGGAAAGGTTGTATGTGATACAAACCGGAAGGTTTTGTCAATCCTGAAAGATGCTAATAAGTATGCAAAGCTCCAGCAATCCTTCTAGGGACTGGAGTAAGCATCTCGGAGTTGGAATGTATGCTTTGATGAGATGATCAAAGATTTTGGGTGTATACAAAGTTTATGAGAAACTTGTATTTCCAAAGAAGTGAGTGGGAGCACTATAGAATTTTTGATGAATATATGTTGTTGACATATTGTTGATCAGAAATGACGTAGAATTTCTGGAAAGCATATAGGGTTATTTGGAAAGTGTTTTTCAATGGAAAGCCTGGATTAAGATACTTGAACATTGAGCATCAAGATCTATAAGGATAGATCAAAACGCTTAATGGTACTTTCAAATGAGCACATACCTTGACATAATCTTGAAGGTGTTCAAGATGGATCAGTCAAAGAAGGAGTTCTTGCCTGAGTTGTAAGGTATGAAGTTAAGACTTAAAGCTCGACCACGACAGAAGAAAGAGGAAGGACGAAGGTCGTCCCCTATGCTTTTATCATAGGCTCTCTACAGTATGCTATGCTGTGTACCACACCTGAAGTGTGCCTTGCCATGAGTTAGTCAAGGGGTACAAGAGTGATCCAAGAATGGATCACAGGACAGCGGTCAAAGTTATCCTTAGTAACTAGTGGACTAAGGAATTTTCTCGATTATGGAGGCGGTAAAAGAGTTCGTCGTAAAGGGTTACGCCGATGCAAACTTTGACACTAATCCAGATTATTCTGAGTAGTAGACTGGATTCGTATAGTAGAACAGTTATTTGGAATAGCTCCAAATGTAGCGTAGTAGTTGCATCTACAAGATGACATAGAAATTTGCGAAGTACATACGGATCTGAAAGATTCAGACCCATTGACTATAACATCTCTCACAAGCATAACATGTTCAAACCCAGAACTCATCGAGTGTTAATCACATGGTAATGTGAACTAGATTATTGACTCTAGTAAACTCTTTGGGTGTTAGTCACATGGGGATGTGACCTTGAGTGTTAATCACATATCGATGTGAACTGGATTATTGACTCTAGTGCAAGTGGGAGACTGTTGGAAATATGCCCTAGAGGCCATAATAAATTAGTTATTATTATATTTCCTTGTTCATGATAATCGTTTATTATCCATGCTAGAATTGTATTGATAGGAAACTCAGATACATGTGTGGATACATAGACAACACCATGTCCCTAGTAAGCCTCTAGTTGACTAGCTCGTTAATCAATAGATGGTTACGGTTTCCTAACCATGGACATTGGATGTCATTGATAACGGGATCACATCATTAGGAGAATGATGTGATGGACAAAGACCCAATCCTAAGCCTAGCACAAGATCATGTAGTTCGTATGCTAAAGCTTTTCTAATGTCAAGTATCATTTCCTTAGACCATGAGATTGTGCAACTCCCGGATACCGTAGGAGTGCTTTGGGTGTGCCAAACGTCACAACGTAACTGGGTGGCTATAAAGGTACACTACAGGTATCTCCGAAAGTGTCTGTTGGGTTGGCACGAATCGAGACTGGGATTTGTCACTCCGTGTAAACGGAGAGGTATCTCTGGGCCCATTCGGTAGGACATCATCATAATGTGCACAATGTGATCAAGGAGTTGATCACGGGATGATGTGTTACGAAACGAGTAAAGAGACTTGCCGGTAACGAGATTGAACAAGGTATCGGGATACCGACGATCGAATCTCGGGCAAGTATCGTACCGCTAGACAAAGGGAATTGTATATGGGATTGATTAAGTCCTTGACATCGTGGTTCATCCGATGAGATCATCGTGGAACATGTGGGAGCCAACATGGGTATCCAGATCCCGCTGTTGGTTATAGACCGGAGAGTCATCTCGGTCATGTCTGCATGTCTCCCGAACCCGTAGGGTCTACACACTTAAGGTTCGGTGACGCTAGGGTTATAGAGATATTAGTATGCGGTAACCCGAAAGTTTTTCGGAGTCCCGGATGAGATCCCGGATGTCACGAGGAGTTCCAGAATGGTCCGGAGGTAAAGAATTATATATAGGAAGTGCTATTTCAGCTATCGGGACAAGTTTCGGGGTCACCGGTATTGTACCGGGATCACCGAAAGGGTCCCGGGGGTCCACCGGGTGGGGCCACCTGCCCCGGGGGCCCACATGGGCTGTAGGGGGTGCGCCTTGGCCTATATGGGCCAAGGGCACCAGCCCCAAGAGGCCCATGCGCCAAGAGAAGAGGGAAAGGAAGAGTCCTAAAGGGGGAAGGCACCTCCGAGGTGCCTTGGGGAGGAGGGACTCCTCCCTTGGCCGCACCCTTCCTTGGAGGAAGGGCCAAGGCTGCGCCCCCCCCCTCTCCCTTGGCCCTATATATAGTGGGGGGAATGGAGGGCAGCACCAACCTAAGCCCTGGCGCCTCCCTCTCCCTCCCATGACACACCTTCCTCCTCCCGCAGCGCTTGGCGAAGCCCTGTTGGAATCCCGCTACTTCCACCACCACGCCGTCGTGCTGCTGGATCTCCATCAACCTCTCCTCCCCCCTTGCTGGATCAAGAAGGAGGAGACGTCGCTGCTCCGTACGTGTGTTGAACGCGGAGGTGCTGTCCGTTCGGCGCTAGGATCATCGGTGATTTGGATCACGACGAGTACGACTCCATCAACCCCGTTCTCTTGAACGCTTCCGCGCGCGATCTACAAGGGTATGTAGATCCACTCCTCCCTCGTTGCTAGATGACTCCATAGATAGATCTTGGTGACACGTAGGAAAATTTTGAATTTATGCTACGTTCCCCAACACCTTCATGTAATAGAAACTTATTTAGCGTTTCATGTTTGGACAAAGAAAATTATGAGTGTTATTTTGGACATGACAAGTGTGCCATCTGGTATAATAATGCTTATGTTGGTAATGCTTTACTACATGATGAGCTTTATTTGTTATCACTTCGTGAAAAAGTGCATTATGTATGCAATGTGAATGAACATGTTTCCTTGTCGAATAAAGTACAAAATAAAAGAAAGAGAACATTCGACTCATCGAAATTATGGCACTGTCGCTTGGGCCATATTTCGAATGGGAGAATAGAAAGATTAGTCAAAAGTGAAATTCTTCCACAGTTAGAATTCTCAGACTTAGAACAATGTGTAGATTGCATTAAAGGAAAGTATATAAAACAAATCAAAAAAGGTGCAATCCATAGCACAAGCACACTAGAAATCATCCACACTGACATTTGTGGACCATTTTCGGTGAAAAGTGTGGATGGATACGACTCATTCATAACATTCACAGATGATTACTCTCGCTATGGTTATATTTATCCAATTAAAGAAAGATTTGAAGCATTGGATAAATTTAAAATATACAAAGCTGAAGTTGAAAATCAGCATGATAAAAGAATAAAGATAGTAAGGTCCGACCGTGGGGGAGAGTACTATGGTCGGCACACTCCATATGGCCAAGTCCCTGGACCTTTTGCAAAGTTCTTACAAGAGACTGGCATAGTTGCCCAGTATTCAATGCCGGGTGAACCTCAGCAAAATGGGGTAGCTGAAAGGCGCAATCGTACACTTATGGATATGGTGCGTAGCATGATGAGTTATTCCAACTTACCATTGGGATTATGGATGGAGGCGCTTAAAACCGCCATTCACATTCTCAATAGAGTACCAAGCAAGTCGGTGCCCAAAACACCGTACGAGCTATGGATAGGAAGGGTGCCCTCCCTACATCACTTCAGGGTGTGGGGGTGTCCTGCTGAGGCCAAAATGTTTAATACAAACATTGCAAAGTTAGATCCCAAAACAGTAAGTTGCCACTTCATTAGCTATCCAGACAGATCAAAAGGTTTTCGTTTCTACTGCCCAGACAGATATACAAAGTTTGTAGAAACGAGACATGCAGTCTTCTTTGAGGACGAAATGATGAGGGGAGCTTGGTAGCTCAGAAAATTGATCTTGAGGAGAAGAGGGTGCATGCACCTAATCCGATGATTCAGGAGCCATTTTTCTCACTACCAGTTGCAACTCCACCCATGACAACTATGGGGGTAGACTCGGAACCTGTCCGTCAGGAGCCGACTGAACCCGTTGTTGAGCATGAAAGGGATGTGCAACAGCAAATTTTAGAAGAAGTGCCAGAAGTTGAGGCACAGAACGTGCCAGAAACTAAGGCCCTTAGAAGGTCTACAAGACCAACAAAGCCAGCTATTTCTACTGACTTTAAAGTTTATAACACAGAAATGGTTCATATGGAAAAAGATCCCACCTCACATGAAGAAGCCATGAGAAGCTCTCATTCATCGAAGTGGATGAAGGCAATGGAAGACGAGATGAAATGATGAGTTCCAAAGATGTTTGGGACTTAGAGGAAATTCCTAAAGGAGCCAAAATAGTAGGCTATAAATGGGTCTACAAAATTAAGTATGACTCTAAAGGGAATATAGAAAAGTATAAAGCATGACTCGTGGCAAAAGGATTTACACAAAGAGAAGGGATAGATTACAATGAAACATTTTCTCCAGTCTCATGTAAGGATTCCTTCAGAATCATAATGGCGTTAGTTGTTCATTTTGATTTAGAGTTACATCAAATGGATGTTAAGACGGCATTTCTGAATGGTGAATTAAAAGAAAATGTCTACATGAAACAGCCTAAGGGTTTTATCATGGAAGGCAAGGAAAATATCGGATGCTGCCTGAAGAAATCCATTTATGGATTAAGACAAGCCTCTCGACAGTGGTATCTAAAGTTTAATCAAATGATTAAAAGTTTTGGATTTAAAGAAAATATTGAGGATAATTGCATTTTATGCAAAGTTTAAAAATGGGAAATATATTTTCCTAATCTTGTATGTGGATGATATCCTGCTTGCTAGCAGTGATGTTAGTCTACTACAAGAAACAAAGAAATACTTATCCTCAAATTTTGACATAACAGATCTTGGTGAAGCATCATATGTTTTGGGCATAGAAATTCACCGAGATAGGAACAATGGAGTCTTAGGACTATCGCAGAAAGCATATTTAGAAAATGTTCTTAAAAAGTATAATATGCATGCGAGTAAAGCCACACCTGCTCCTATAGTCAAGGGCGATAGTTTTGGGAAATTCCAATGTCCCAAGAACTAGTACAAGATCGATCAAATGAAAGCAGTACCATATGCTTCGGCAGTTGGCAGCTTACAGTATGCACAAGTGTGCACTCGCCCTGACTTAGCTTTTATCACCGGGGTACTCAGTAGATATCAAGAGAATCCAGGCATGGAGCACTGGAATATGGTAAAGAAAGCATTGCGTTATGCTCAAGGCACGAAGGATTACATGCTAATATACAGGAGACGTGATTCCTTAGAGATAATAGGGTATTCAGACGCAGATTTTGCGGGGGACAGAGATGATAGAAAATCCACGTCAGGATACGTCTTCACTCTCGCTGGGGGAGCTATTTCGTGGAAAAGATCCAAACAGTCAATAGTTGCATCATCCACGATGTATGCAGAATTCAAAGCATGCTTTGAAGCCACGGGGCAGGCGATATGGCTAAAGAAATTTGTACCCGACTTGAAAGTGGTAGATTGTATTCACAAACCACTAAAGATGTACTGCGACAACCAACCTGCGGTATTCTATGCTCACAACAACAAGTCGAGTAATGTTGCCAAAACAATAGAGATAAGGTATTATGTTGTGAAAGATAAAATCCAGGATCAAACTATAAGTCTCGAGCATATAAGAACAAAGGATATGATTGCGGATCCGCTAACGAAAGGCTTACCACCCAATGTGTTCAAGGAACACATAGCTGGCATGGGTTTAAGGGAAAGCCTTATGATTCCTGGATAGGCCCAAAAGGAACAGAATTTGCTTCTGATCATAACGTATGTTGTAGCTGAATGATTCTAACGGCAATTAAGCTGTGACGATGAAACATGCTCTATGTACCAATATGTGATGAAACAAATAAACTAGAAAGTATAAGGTTAAAAGTAAAAGTTGAGATCAAGGGGGAGAATGTTAGGTTGATCTCTCCACCGAGTGGGCTCAATGGCCCATCGGGCCCTGATCTATCCGCGCCCTGATCGAGGGCGCCCAACCGTTCTATGGTTGGTGGGCCCCTGTGACCTGCGATATATAAAGAGGTGGGGGCCGGGGCGCACGGTACGAGGTTCACCGCGCCGCCAGACTCCCCACCGATATCCCCTTCCGATCTAGGGCAATCGCAGTGCTCACGGGAAGCACCACTGCCACCTCTCCATCTCGATCCCTCTGCGATCACCGGCCCCTACATCACCATGGCCGGCTCTGGATCGAGCTCATCCGCACCCAAGGAAGGTAGGTTACCGGAAAGATCTAGCCTACCACGATCCATAGGATCTATCAACCCTTGCCTTTGGTTTGAATCTACCCGCACTACAGCAACGGTGAACACCTGAGTGGAGTGGAGTGTTGCTTGCAAGCTAGGACTGGAACGGCTTCTGTTGTTTTTTGACCAAAATTCCTAGTAGTTAGTTAACATGATGGCTACTAGTACTACCATGCACGATGAGTGTTGGGTGTTGTTATCATGAAATTTTTGGTTGAAGATTCGATTCCGCAATGGAGTATTTGGGCTGAAGAGTTTCAATTTTGGGGATGGGGTGCTCGAGTGTTTCTAAAGCATGGTTATGCTTGTCTAGTTTTACACATCCTTTTCTATCCAAGACACATTTTAGACGCCGCTGTCAGTTCAATTCATTTAGATGCTGCTGTCGATTGACGATGGTGGTATATAGCATTATAGTTTTGTTTGTTTAATGATGCTTTCTAATGTTTCACGCTCCTAAATTATTGTTCAAGCAGAGGACTAGAGGGGGGGGCAAGGTAGGATTCATTTTGAGATAATCCTGAATCAGGGAAAATATTGACTGATCTGTGCAACTATGATGAATTTTGAATCAAATTTTAGCTCATTTATTTGATTTGTATGCGTGTTTGCAGGTGTATCAGCAATCCATTGGAGTTGTCTGCAATCTAGACTGGCCGAGATCGAATTTCTTGGTGCAGGTGCTCGATGATTCTGACGATGCTGCAACTTCTGCTCTTATCAGAGAGGAGGTTGAGAAATGGCAACGGGAGGGTGTCCGGATATTGTATCGGCACTGGGTGATCCGTGATGGCTACAAGGCTGAAAATCTCAAGTCTGCCATGAACTGCAGCTACGTGAAAGACTATGAGTTTGTTGTTATCTTTGATGCTGATTTCCAACCACAAGAAGATTTCGTGAAGCTAATTGTGCCCCATTTCAAGGTACAGTTGAAAATTACACACTCCCGCGGGGCATTATTATCTAATGATGATGAGCCCATGAAAGTTCTATCATCTGACTAGCTGCGTGTGTGACTTTCATGGCAAAGAGGATGTTGGACTAGTTCAGGCAAGGTGGTCTTTTGTAAACAAGAATGAGAACTTGTTAACTAGGCTACACAACATAAATATGTGCTTCCACTTCAAGGTGGAACAACAGGTTAATGGGGCATTCCTCAATTTTTTCAGTTTCAACGGAACCGCGGGAGTGTGGAGAATTAAGGCGCTCGAGGACTCTGGAGGATGGACGAAGAGAACAACAGTTGAAGACATGGATATTGCTGTTCGAGCACATCTAAAGAGATGGAAGTTTCTCTATCTTAACAATGTTGAGGTACTGGAATAATGTCTCTTATGGTTCATGAATCTTCTGTATGGTACTCAAATCTTTACTGATCATTCAAACTGTGATACACGAATTTCCCTTTCAGTGCCAGTGTGAATTGCCGGAGTCATATGAAGCATACAGAAAACAATAACATCGATGGCATTCTGGTCCAATGCAGTTGTTTAGACTCTGCTTTGTGGACATTATCCACAGACTCCGAACCACCTGCGCCCGTGCCTATCGAATCCGGCTCGGCGCCGATCATGGAGTTTACCTCCGCAGATATCTTTCAGCACTCACCCCTTGGCGAAATACTGAACTCATTAGGGTCTCTCTCCTTGTCAGGAGAATCCTGGATGAACTACGTTCGGCAGGATTGGGATGCGGATGACGAAGAAGCTCACCGCCCACCCGCCATCCACTTAATAGCCACTGTCGATGACTTAACCGACATGCCGGACCTCGACTCCGAAGACATCGACGGTATGGACGATGATGCAGGAGACGAACAGGAACCACTGCCCACAGGGCACTGGACGCCCACTTCATCATATGATGTATACATGGTGGACACACCCAACGAAAACGACGACGAGGAACGGAAGGACGCAGCGAAGGGTTGTTCCCTTGAGAAGCAGTCAAAGCGGCGGCGTAAATGCCGCTCTAAATCCCACCTCGGCGGAAACAATAATCATATAGACCCAGTGTTAGAGTAGGGTGAACCATCACCAAACCACGACAACAAGGAGAATCAAGCCAAACAACCCAACCTCGTCGAAGATAACAATCCGGACGACATCACACCGGACAGGCACCCGGAGCAACAGAATGCCCATCAAAGGCTGGTTGCCACTGCAAGGAGTTTGAAAAAGCAGAAGCAAAGGCTCAGGGCTGCACAAGACACACTCAAAATCAGATGGAGTGAAGTACTTGACACTGCAACGAAGTACGACAGTAATCGCCACACCAAGAGCTATCCGAAGCGAAAGTTGCTACCCGAATTCGATGAGGAGGCCTTAGATCCTCTGCAATTAAAAAATAAAATGGCCATCCGGTCGGATAGACGACCTCATAGCCAACATAAAGCGGCAAACGGCGCCGCACATAAACCAGTACGCGATCCGCGTAAGGGCTCGCATCAAAAGGACGGCACAACCAGATCCATCTATGGACCACGCAGGCGCGCTCCAACATACACTGCAACACAACAAACATCCGAACACCACGGCACACCCAAATACAAGGGTGCCGCACACCCCCTATGTTTCACCGACGAGGTGCTGGACCATGAATTTCCAGAGGGATTCAAACCCGTAAACATAGAGGCATACGACAGAACAACAGACCCTGGGGTCTGGATTGATGACTACATCCTCCATATCCATATGGCTCGAGGAGACGATCTCCACGCCATCAAGTACTTACCCCTCAAACTCAAAGGGCCAGCTCGCCACTGGCTTAAAAGCCTCCCCTAAAACTCCATTGGAAGTTGGGAAGAGCTTGAAGACGCTTTTCGGGCAAATTTTCAAGGGACTTATGTCCGACCACCGGATGCAGATGATTTGAGTCATATAACTCAACAGCCCGGAGAGTCAGCCAGAAAGCTTTGGAACAGGTTTCTTACTAAAAAGAACCAAATGGTCGACTGTCCGGACGCCGAAGCCTTAGCAGCTTTCAAGCATAGCGTTCGCGACGAATGGCTTGCCAGACACCTCGGCCAAGAAAAGCCGAGAACAATGGCAGCATTAACAAGCCTCATGACCCACTTTTGCACGGGCGAGGACAACTGGTTAGCCCGATGCAGCACCAGCGACCCAAGTACATCCGAAGTCA
This sequence comes from Triticum urartu, assembly GCF_003073215.2. Classification (NCBI taxonomy): domain Eukaryota; kingdom Viridiplantae; phylum Streptophyta; class Magnoliopsida; order Poales; family Poaceae; genus Triticum; species Triticum urartu. The sequence continues at coordinate 602,777,050 of NC_053023.1, read as the reverse complement.
GGGATGGAAACAGGAAATCACGACGCAGCAAAAATAAGCGCCGGAATAAAGAAGACAGCCCGAAGAGCACGGCGGTAAATGCCGAATTCAGAAGCTCTCGGCCGGGTCAGCAACAGTCGCCCTCCAAAGGCAACAAAGATGAACTGTGCAGCCTAAACAAAATTCTGGACCAAACATGTCAGATCCATAACACCCCCGGTAAATCCGCCAATCATACCCACAGAGAATGTTGGGTCTTCAAGCAGTCCGGCAAGCTCAACGCCGAACACAAGGGTCAGGAGTCACCAAGCGAAGACGAGGACGAGCCTCGCAAGCAAAGCACTGGGGAACAGAAGAAATTCCCACCAGAAGTCAAAACAGTAAACGTGTTACACGTGATAAAGGGGAGAAACAAAGCGGCACCCCTAGATAAATATTCCCCAGGGCCTATCACCGCGGAGTTCTGCCACTGGTCGTCCCAACCGATCACTTTTGATCATCGGGATTACTCAGCAAGTGTCCGGCGGGCAGGATGGGCTGCCTTGGTATTAGACCCAATAATTGACAGACACCACTTCACACGAGTTTGGATGGACGCCGGCAGCAGTTTAAACTTGATATATTAGGACACAGCACGCAACATGAGGATAGACCCAGCAAAAATTAGCCATAGCAATACTTCCTTTAAAGGAGTAACGCCAGGCCCAGAGGCTCATTGCACGGGCTCCCTGTTACTAGAGGTTATATTCGGCTTCCCCGATAACTTCCGTAGCAAAAAATTTAACCTTCCAAATTGCTCCGTTCCAATGTGGCTATCAAGCACTACTCGGACGCGAAGCTTTCGCTCGCTTTAACGCAATACATCATTACGCTTCCCTCGTGCTTAAGATGCCCGGTCCACGCGGCATCATTACAGTCAATGGAAATATTGAGTGCTCCTTGCATGCCGAAGACAGCGCGGCCGCCTTGGCAGCCGCACACTAAACGGCCTCACCAACTAAAGCATTTGACAGGTCGTTAAGACCACGAACGCGGTTAGACGAGTCCGGCACAACTATATGTAATTAATACAGGTTTGATGGCCATACCCCTAGTACAATACAAGGGGATCAACATGCGCAAACAAGTGGCAATTCAGCTCAATCTTACTCATTCTGAACTATATATTGTTTATTTAGTATAATTTACCTTTTGCACGGCAACTTTTCAATTAAAGTTCCTCTCTTTTACATATGATCATTGTGCTACACCCGTCTAGAATACGGCACAACGGAGACACATGCGCAGACGTGCAACAGGGACCTGTTCCAAGGATTCTTTTTAGATTAAGACCCTGCGTAAACCTTTTTTACTGTCTCTTGTTGATACACACCCCTCGGATTCTCAGTACAATTGAGAAGGATGCTGGCGTCTTGGCATGTGGCCACGTTAGAATAATGCACGTACCTGGACACTAGGGGCTTATTACAAAGGGCACTGTTTAGGCCCGGTTTACACCATAAAGACCGAATACCTTAGGGAGTGTTCGGTGTCGCGAGTTAGGCCTTATATGCATCAGCTCCGAATCATGTCTTTGGTCAAATGTTGGGTTTGCCCGGCTCCTGTGTTTTGCTGCCATACGTTCCGCTCCATCAGCTAAGGCGGCACCATGAGAACTACTGCGATTGTGCCCTGGTTCATCCGGACGAGCACCTCAGTAGAGAAAGCCGAAAACTGACTGTCATGATATAGCGTGAGACTGGTCAACCACTCGATGACCTATCGGAATCTTCGAGATTCCTCCGCCTTAACGAAGGGCCGTTTCCCGGCCAGGCATGTACGCACCCCGAATTCGGATGAGTGCGGAGCCACCAGGGGCTATATAGTAGCCCCACTGTCAAACTCCTCTGGCTAAGTGAAAGTGTTAAAGCATTATAGTCCGGTTGCCTCGTCCGCTGCGCTATCACCTCCATAATGGACCAAAACGTTGGGTTAAGTGTGAAAATGCGTCTTCTGCGAACACCCCCGCATTATATGTGTGGGGGCTGAAGCCGACGACTGCAATCTTTTAGGTTATATACATATATACGTAAACAGCCACACAGGAGGCATCATAATACTTTCGGGCAAAAGTATAAATACAACCTTGATAAACTTAATAAAACATTATTTTTACAATGGGAATACATGTCATTCAAACATAATATTCTTCGAGCACCGGGCCTCTATCGAACGAGCGCCTTCAAAAACATCTTCAAAATAGTGCTCGGCAGCCACTCGGCCTATGGCCGAACCTTGCGCCGTGACAGCGGTGGCATCCATCTCTGCCCAGTATGTTTTAACACAGGCAAGGGCCATCCGCGAGCCTTCTATGCACGCCGACCTATTCATCGCATTAATGCGCGGCACCGCACCAAGGAACTGCTGCACTAAACTAAAATAGTTGTTCGGCTTCGGCCTTTCCGGCCACAGGTGATCCACAACAGACTTCATGGCAAGTCCGGACAATCTATTCAGTTCAGCCCATTCGGCAAGCCGATCAGCCAATGGAAGCGGACGCTCTGGAACATTAAATTGTGACCAAAATAGCTTATCCACTTCACGATTTGTTTGATCTCGGAAGTACTCGGCCGCATCGACAGCACTCGTCGCCAAGTCCATATATGCATCCGCCGAACTCCACAGCCGGTCCAGAGGGGCATACTGAGGATCTCCAAACTTTCTCCACAGCAGGAAGGGTTTCCCAGCCGTGATATCCCCAGCTTGACGCAGCTCCTCCTTCTTCGCTCTCATGGCGGAGCGGGTGTCTTTGGTCGCCGTGGCGGCCTTTTCCAGGTCCCTCGCCTTCGCCGGGTTTTCCTCTTCAAGAAGCTGGCAACGGTCGGCAGTGTCTTTTAACTTTACAGCCATCTCAGCCATTTTCTCTTTGCTCTCGCAATGTGCGGCCTTTTTGGCTCTTAACTCTTCGGTCGCCTTTAAAGCAGCCGCATTACTACTCCTCGCTTGCTCCTTGGCCATGGAAAGCTCCGCCCGAAGGGTCTCCACGGCGGCAGCCCCATCTGCAGTCACAACATATTAAAGATACCGGCATCATGCTGCTCTTACTATGAGACTTCACTAGAAAATTCACCTACCCTACGCCTCGTAAAGCCGCTTGTTAACAAGAACGATGTCGGCATCGGCCGCATCCAGTTGTTGCTTTAGTTCGGCAACCCTATCAGTCCGGCTAGACACTGATGCCTCCACCACCTGCACGTAAAGGCAGTCCGGTTATGACTGGGACTATGATCCTCTGTTTGCCGCCGTTTTCAGCGACAACTAGAGTCTCAGGGGCTACTATCTACACAGAGCACATCTAAAAATGTGCGGTACTTTCAAAAAAATATACATCATTCCACGTACTCAAAATCCGTCAGTAGACTCATAAAGGCTTCATGCAGCCCGCTTTCGGCGGACGAAATCCTTTCAATCACCGTACCCATCAAGGTGCGGCGCTCTTCTGAGATAACCGCCCTCTCCAGCAGATCCCTCCGTACATCCGACCGCATACCAGATGGTGCCGGACTCTTTTGATTGCTCTCTTCAAGAGCCGGATACGAGGGACTTCGGGTGGCCATAGGATTACCTTCTGGCCTTACCAGATCAGGAGAGACTCTCCATGACAACACTTCAAGGTCGCCCGCTTCTTGAGCTGGGGAGTCCGGGGGAGGCGTTTCGCTCTCCATCATCTCTGGAAGAAGATCCCCTGAAGACGAGCTCAGCTGAGAAGGGCTAAGATCCGAACTGCAAGATAAATGCTTCAGTTATTTTCCTCAGAAGTAAGGTAGGATATCCTCACTATCAAGTACTTTCTGATTACTTACAGCTCGTTAGAGGGCTGATCCCCGCGCATGCCTTGTACGGCTAAAGCACCCTCCGAGGCGGGGCCCTCTGGTGGAGATTTCCTCTCCCGCTTGGAAATCTTGGTTTCTGGATCTTCGGAGGTAGTCCTCTTGCTTCCCCGGGGCGAGCGGATGTCAGATCCTTCCCCTGGGTTATCCTCCTTCATGGAGGCGCTCATTCCCTCGGTTGGAATAGGTAGCGGTGGAGGCCTGCTTTCGCCCTCTTTATTCCCCCCTTCATCTTCCTTTGTGGGCACTAGGCAAGGTGCTAGATCAAGCATCTTTTCCAGCACCGGATTGTCCAAGCCTTCAGGAAGGGGGGCCGAACACCGGATCATCTTCGCCTTTGTTATCCAGTCCTGGTCAAAGAGCGATTCTTCAGAATGATGTCATGATAAATAAAAAGGACAGTGTGTTCAGCCAAGGGATTACTTACTTGGGCCGCGGTGCGGTTGCTGCTTAGGCCCACGTCCTCGGTAGTGTCCGGACACTCTATTTAAGGTCCGAAGAACGATTTGTTCATCTCCTCGTGCGTCAGGCCGAGGAAATTCTGAATGGCGCGCGGTCCTTCTGGGTTGAATTCCCATAGGCGGAGGGGCTGGCGTTTGCAAGGCTGGACTCGACGAACCAGCATGACTTGCATTACCATAACCAAACTGAAATCTCCCTCGAAGAGATCTCGGATGCAGCTCTGCAATATGGGCACGTCCTTGGCTGGACCCCAGCTCAGTCCCTTGCTGACCCATGACATCAGTTGTGGTGGAGGACCCGAGCGAAAGGTGGGGGCAGCCACCCACTTGGCACTTCGGGGAGCTATGATGTAGAACCACTCCTGTTGCCATAATCCGGACACCTCTGGAAAGGAACCCTTTGGCCATGGAGCATCAGCAATTTTGCTTATTAAAGCGCCTCCGCACGCTACATACTGTCCCTCGACCATCTTCGGCTTCACATCGAAGGTCTTGAGCCACAAGCCGAAGTGAGGGGTAATGCGGAGGAAGGCCTCACAAACGACGATAAATGATGAGATGTGAAGAAGGGAGTCCAGGGCCAGATCGTGAAAATCCAGCCCGTAATAGAACATAATACCCCTAACAAAGGGATCTAGAGCGAGGCCTAGTCCTCGGAGGAAGTGGAGACGAACACAACGCTCTCGTTGGGTTCGGGAGTAGGGACAACCTGCCCTCGGGCGGGCAGCCTATGCGATATTTCGGAGGTAAGATATCTGGCTTCCCTCAACTTCTTGATGTCCTCCTCCGTGACGGAGGAAGGCATCCACCGGCCTTGAAGGCTGGATCCGGACATGACTGAAGATCTGAAGCACCTGACCTGGGCTTTGGGTGTTAGAACTCGAGGCTGGGGAAGGATTCGATTGAGCACGAGAGCGAAAAAGTAAAAGCCTTGCCCCTTTATAAAGAGGGTGAATATCAAGCGTCCTCCTCGTGGCCGTTTGGGACTTGCCTAAATCTAGGAGTCATAGGCACGGTTGGGTTACCCACATCCGTATTGATGAGAATCCCGTAATAAGGGGAACACGATCTCTACTTTGACAAGACGTGTCAAGAAACCGTCTCGCATTATGTGCGGAGCTGGTTAAGGAAAAACGGTTCGAATAATTACCGGGCCATGGCATAATGTCATGCTGCCAAAACGTGTCAGCGGATTGGATTTGTGGAAATATTATTCTCTCTATGGTGGTATGTGGAATTTATTTTGCAGGGTCAGACACTATCCTTGTATTCAAACTCTTCTGTGATGTATTCGGAGGAGGAACCCGCCTTGCAATGCCGAAGACAACACTGCGTGCCAGACTCATCATCATTGAAGCCTGGTTCAGGGGCTACTGAGGGAGTCCTGGATTAGGGGGTCTCCGGACATCCGGACTATATCCTTTGGCCGGACTGTTGGACTATGAAGATACCAGATTGAAGACTTCGTCCCGTGTCCGGATGGGACTCTACTTGGCGTGGAAGGCAAGCTAGGCAATACAGATATGTATATCTCCTCCTTTGTAACCGACCTTGTGTAACCCTAACCCCCTCCGATGTCTATATAAACCAGAGGGTTTTAGTCCGTAGGACAACATATAATCATACCATAGGCTAGCTTCTAGGGTTTAGCCTCTCCGATCTCGTGGTAGATCAACTCTTGTAATACTCATATCATCAAAAATAAATCAAGCAGGACGTAGGGTTTTACCTCCATCAAGAGGGCCCGAACCTGGGTAAAACATCGTGTCCCCTGCCTCCTGTTACCATCTGCCTTAGACGCACAGTTCGGGACCCCCTACCCGAGATCCGCCGGTTTTGACACCGACAGTAGGCATATTTTGAAAGATGAGTTTTCTTTTCGGGAAAAAAATATGAGTTTAACTGCATTATATAGAGCACACCCTTCAAAATTTAGTTCTATTGTAAGTATACTTGGTTTAGGTTTGTCCTTTTCTTGCGGTTGACAATATTTTAGTTGCACTCGGTTGGATAATTAAGTACAGTTTGATTAATATGACAAGTCACATCGGCAGGATGAATATTTACAGGGTTGATGATTTCCCAGGAAGCACAAGTAGGATGTATGTTTGCAAGTTTCCATGACTAAATTATAGAGTTATATACATTTTGTTCTGCTTGAAGTTCGGTCAATTAAAGTCATTTTGACTCGCCTATTGTTTAATGGTTCTATTTTGATCATATAATTAGCTTTACATTTTGACTTGCTCGCTTTGATAAATTCCATTCTTACCAAGGGTCATTGTTTATGCATTGCCTCCTCTTTTGCAAATTTCAATGAAGTTTAATTGGTAAAAAGTAACAGTACTATCAAATTTGGGGCAAACTCTATTAGTCTCGAAATAAACTGGTCATGTGTCGTTTGTACAAATGCGTGAATTCGTTTTGATCAGCATTCTTAGTTTCTTACACCTGATGAGCACCCTTAGTTTTCAAATTTTAGCCACATATATTTATGTACCACCGAATGACACATCACCTATCTTTGTTGCAGATTGGGTTCTGGAAGAAATTCAACCTGATATTCCTTTTCTTTCTGCTCCCAAAACTGATTCTGCCCTTCTATTCTTTCACTCTCTTCTGTGTCATACTTCCAATGACAATGTTTGCTCCTGAAGCTGAGCTACCTGCCTGGGTGGTGTGCTACATTCCAGCACAAAACCATGGCCGCTTGCTTGCTTGGCGGCGGCGGCTTGCTGGACGGCGGCGACGAGCTGCAGGTTTGAGCAGAGAGCAGAGCAAGAAACAGAGAGGGAGTGAGTTCGGGTTTGTCTGGATGGGGGGTGGGGGGTGGGGGGGTAGACCGTGCTCTCCTACCAAATTAATTCAGGTGTTTTGGTGTCCTGTGGGTATATTCAAACCAAAGGCAGGGGCCTCTTTGCAAAATGACGCGTGCTGACTGGGTCGGTACCTAGGCGTCCACTTGTCGCTCTGTGTGTCAGGACCAAATTTGCACATTTGATGCAAGTTCGGAACTGGATAGGGTCAAAATGTAAGTTCTAGGATTAAAACATCACATTCTGTGTAAGTTGTAGGACTCCCAATGCTTTTAACTCTTATCTATGAGAAGCACAAAGATTCACCTTGCACTTTGATGGATGCGTTTTTCTGCTTCATTTGTCATTTACTACTGAAACTCCGAGTTTGCGACAGCCGTTGCACATCTGCGTACCATCACTTTGACTGCGGGCATGTGGTCTCCGTATGGGTACACTGCATGGTCGTATGCTTTTGCACACGATTGAAACAGGTTGCTTGGTCTGTAAGTCAAAGGACTGTTACCGCCTTCACTTTTTATAGTACTACTATAAAATGCTGATAGTGTACTACTCTATATTTTCCCTCTATTTGCTGTTAGAGCAACCCTAGCAGACCCCGCATCTTCCTAGCCCGGAAAACGTATTTGCAGTTCGTGGAAAAACGTCTTTGAGGGTCGGCGCGGACGGCCGCAGTTGCAGACCCCGCATAATGGACCCGTAAAAAAGAATATTCTTGAAATATGCTTTTTACGGGTCGGCTTTGCGGCGTCTGATCTGGCGCAACTCCTCCCAACCCAGAAAACTTAAATTTGCACCTTAATTTGATGTAGCATAATGCATTTCTTTGCTTTTTCAACAACATTGGATACAAAAGACATCACCAAATCTTTGCTAGAATAGCAAGACAGAAAAACAAGAATCACAAGTATGCATTTGAGAAGATTTCCAACTTTCATAACTGCTCCCACAAGTTGGACTAATATCTTCTCCATGCATTCATTGTTTATCTGCGGATTCTTGATTTTGCATTCTTCTTTCTTCATCTTTGGTTCGAAAGAAGTAGATGTTCCCGCAAAAAAAAGTAGACGTTGCTTCCCCTCTAGTTGCACATGCAGTCGCATCATTGCCTTTGATTCTACTAAGGAGTGCACCAACATCTATTAAGTTTCTTTCTATCAATAAATCAATGTATTGGCCTTCCCAAAACCAAAATGAGCATTCATCGTCCTACACAAAAGAATAAGCAAGTTCGAAATGAGCTACTGCAATTGAACTAGAGAATGAGCTATCAAATGAGCTACCGCAAGTGCATGTACCCCGTCATTTTCGCATTTGAAGAACACCCATCCGGGGTGCTTCGGCGTGTCCGAAGTTAGTCACATCACTGTCCGCGTGCAGTCGTCGCACTGTATGAGCGACATCGGCAAGCCACAGAGACGCTGGGTGAGCGTCGAGCCCGGTGGACGGCCGGACGAATCCATGCCCGCAAACCGTCGGCGACGGCGGGTGGACGAACCCGTACCTGCATGCTGCGATGTGTCCTTGCCGGGGCTGCGGGAGAGGCTCCCCGACCACTCCATCGCTTGGCGCAGCAAATCGGTGGCCGGAAAAGCCAAATCCGGTGGCCCGTGATGAAGTGCCGCTGATCCGCAAATCCGGCGGCCCGCCGAGGCAGGGAGGAAGAGAGGGGAGGCCTAGTGCGTGTGGCGGCCTTTCGGCATGCTCCTGCCGGTTGCTTTCGCCAGAATCTTGGGCGGCGGCCGGGCGGCGATGCGAAGGGGGATAGGAGAGGTGGTTGGTGGGGAAAGCGCGGGCTGAAATGTCCCCCCACCAACCGCTTCCGCTTATATGCAGGGCACCGCAGCGGCAAGGGGAAAACCCACGAATAAACGGGTTGGGGCCAGGATTTTGCCGCGCCCCGTAAAAATATTTACGGGCCGGGGCGGGATGCGGGGTCTGATCGGGCAGATTTTTCCGCCCCGACCCGTATTTTGGCGGTTATTTTGCAGGTCGGGGCGGGATACGGGGTCTGCTAGAGTTGCTCTTAGTACTGTACTCTTATTGAATTATGTAACCTACAGCACATGCCTTTTTTTGCGAGGGTAACCTACAGCACATGCCAGTAAAGATTCTCTTAGAATTGAACAATTTTTTGGATTGCATATTGAATGATGAGTAGACTACAAGGGCCTTTGGATTCTAGGATTTTTCAAGGATTGAAATATGTAAGAATTTTCTCCAAAATGTTTTCTTTGCAATATATTTTAGAGATTTTAACATCCACTAAAACCTCTTAAAAAGATGAACATGACATTGCAATCCTATGTTTTTCCTATTTTTATGTTTTTTGAACCTTGCAAAAGAACCTCTAAAATTTGTAGCAGTTCACATGTCACAATGGTAGAATAGATCATTTTACTGTTATTTCATTAATATCCCCCTTGTATCAAAATATAAGATGTTTTTTGACATTATCATAGTATCAAAAAGCGTATTCTATTTTGATACGGAGGGAGTGCATTTTAAAGTAAAGTTTGCAAGTATACATGTATGGTAGATGGACCTTGGGTCCAAATAATCCACCTCAACAGTAGGAGAAGATCCTACGAAAGTAATACCGACGATTATGAACCAGACATGACCGATCGTCCTGGCACCGTGGCACGTAGCAGGTACAGTAGAGATGTTACGAATCGTTGGTGCAGAGGGACAAGCTGAGGTGCAGCCATGCAGGTGCAGGGCCGATCTTCCTGTCGGAAGAAGGCGCCAATATTTTGTTTCCTCCCGTTTTCGTGGAGCTCATGGGCCGGCGCTGCATCCCCGGGGGGCCGCAAGCTCGGACAACCGCCCCCTCCACAACACTGAGTTGCAACATGAGATGCATGCACGTACCTGCGCAATGCTCTCGGAGCGTCGAACACGCGGGCCATGGCTATCTCGATGGAGATCTCCGTGTCTTTCCTCGTTTCCCTGTCGGCGCGGCGATGCATGCACGCGTCCGACCGGCCGGTGACGTGACGGCGACCCCGGTGATCTGTTCCGGACACAAGGTCAGACTTTCTGTTCTCCAACACGGACACGGGAAGCCGTAAATGCCTTTCGGCTTCTTTAATTTGCACTCCAGTGTGATGTGCAGTGCACACTTTTCACTCGTGGGGCTGAACCGGCTAGAAGCAAGATGCGCGTATGTCGTAGTAAGTTCTAACATCTGATTTCTTTTTGAGCAAAAGTTCTGAGATCTGATGCCAGAAGGAACTGTGTAGACGACGCGGTGAATCTTCCCGTTTGTGCTGAATACGGGCCTACAATTCTATGAGCACGCCGGTAGATGTTAGCGCAAAGGTGAATCAATCTGTGGTTGGATGATTAGAGGGACTGTGGTCAGCCTATCAAGGTTTAAATCCTAATGCTCGCATTTATTTCAGGATTTTCGACGATGTGTATTTAACGGGAGGAGACGTTCGCGTCGACGACGAGGTGCCTACGGTGACTTAGTAAATTTCAAGATAATATGTCGGCTCAGTTTTTCAGAGGTACTCATTGGAGTAGAGTGTGCGTGTATGCGTTCATAGGGGTGAGTATATGCGCGTGTATATGAGTGCTTATGTTTGTACTGTATTAAAAAAAGATGTCAGCGCAAAGTCTCACTACTTTCAGTATACAGGTCGGGTAGTATACTTTGCTCATTTTTTTTTTCAAAAAAGGGTCATGTTTCCTTTCTTCAATTTTACGGTAAATTTTGCATCATTTTCTAGTCACATTTTTCAACTCAACTTATGGTTGGATGGTTAGGAGGATAGTGGTATCCCCAGCCCATCGGAGTTTAATTTCTAGACTTAACATTGATACTCGCATTTAATGAACTTATTTCAGGCCTTCCGACGGTGTGCGTTCAGTGGGAGGAGACATTCCCGTCGACTACGAAGGCATCTATAGTGACTTCGTCAATTTTAAGATAATGTGTCGGCTTAGTTTGTCGAAGGTGCTTATAAAGGTAGGATGTACATGAGTGCGATCATAGGATAAATGTATATCGTATGTATGAACGTCTGTATCTGTATTGTGTTCAAAAAAGTAAGTCACACGGAAATTTGTGTTCATGCGAAAGTTCTTTCTATTAGCTCACGGTGAACATTTTTTTAGTAGAAGCCGGCGTCGATTAACTGTCACGGGCTTCAAAGACCGAGCAAGGTAAATGTTTGATCTACCTAGCTATTGGTACTTCTTCTTTTTCAACATTACAAAAAAAACATTACCCAGTTTGTCAAATTGCACCAAGCGGCCTGTTATTGTTCTCTCTCGTTTGAGCAAGCCGAATCAAATCCCCGAATTTCTGATGGTAGATGGCGCATGTAGGTTGGGGAGCTCCTAATTCGCGTTTCAGCTGCAGTCCCCAACCTACACTCTCGCTTGTCGGCCGGCGCATATAGGCGAGCACTCGATCATTCCTAGTTTATTCCATCGATCGCAACCGTTGACTTAGGAAAAAAAAGAAAATGTTTGCGAATTCAAATGTGTTCATGGATTTTGAAACAAAGTTTACCAAATTTGAAAAAAAATCATGGATTTTTTAAAAAAAATTATCGACTTTGAAAAGAAGTTCGTGCAATTTGAAAAAGTTCATCGAATTTGCAAACAGTTCATCGCATTTGAAAAAAGATCATAAATTTTGAAAAATGTTTATCAAATTTGAAAAAAAAAGTTTTTCTCTTTTTAAAAAAATTCAAAAATTTGTAAAAGCTTTCATCCATTTTGAAAAAGTTCATAAATTTTCAAAAAGTCATTGGTTTTTCAAAAAAATCACAAAATAAACAATATCATCGATTTTTAAAAACATCACGCATTTAAAAAAGAAGAAAATAAAAAATAAAAGAAAGAAAACCCAAGTAAAACCGCCCTAGAAACTGACCAGCGAACCGGGAAAAAACAGGTTTGGGAAGGTTTTGAAAGCTTCCCAAAACCGATGTCTTCCCGCGATTGAAGAAAGAAATAAAACTAAAAAAAGAAGTTAGAAAGCACTAGTCTTTTGATGGCCTAGTAGTTACTGTCGTTGGCGCCGAAGGAACTGGTTGCAAGTTCAAACTCTGGCGTTGTACCTTTCTTGAACATTTAAATAGAAAAAACTGGAAAAATGGGCCAGCACAAAGTGAAAAGGGGGGATGCGCCCGATTGCAAAATGACTGTAAACTGGCGCTGAAGGCGTCATTTGGGAATTGCCTGTAGTGGACCTCCTAACCGGCGCCTTCAGCGCCGGTTTTCAGTTCTGGCGCTTACAGAGATTCGTAGTGGGCTTTGAATATGAAGCCCGTTCTTTTCCTAGGGGCATACTGTTTCTCTTCGTGTTCGAATACATTTTTTCCCGTTCATGTATGCTGTCATGTCTAATACTGTTTTCTTCATTCACGTTGCGTGAAATTTCCATGCTAGGAAACATTTGGAACAGAAAAAAAACTGTTTGAGAAAAAAACTGTGTCATGTTTTTTTCTGCAAAACTAGAAGGAAAAAAATGAATCCAGTTCTTATAAAAAAGGAAAGTTGGCAACAATTTCTTTTTGATTAAGAAATGGATACTATGAGAATGAACTGAGTAATATTATTTCTTACAAATTGTTTGAAGACCTAAAAATAAATATCCTGAATTCAGTTTCGATGAAGGAACAAGTTCGTTTAACAAGAACATGTTAAAAAAATGTTGAATTTATAAATTCATGTACAATGAGAATCCACCAAACAAAAATTGTTTTCAGTTGTAGAACAAATCCATTTGTGGGCAGAATGCGTCGTTCTTGTATGTTGATCCTATTACAAAATACAACCAAATTCAGGAAGTATGACGGAAAAAAACCACTGCTTGTGTTTTTTTAAAAAAGAAGCTTTTTCTTTTGAATTTTCTGTATTTGATTTGGGAATGATTTTCAATTTTTTATGGGATCTTACTTGCTGGAGTAAAGAAAGGTGATGTGGAAGCTGCTGAGAAGCCGAAATCTTTGTTTTTTACTTGAATAGCCAGAATCCCTATGAGAATAATGGAAAGAAATTTGGTTAGAAGTTTGCATCATACTAGTTTTAGTAGGATAATTTGTTTAAAAAAATATTTGTATTTGTAATTTGGATTACAAATACATAGTTGGAACTAACATGATTTTGCAGGAAAGCCTTGACTAATGGTAGTTGAACTTCCCCAATGGAGCAAATTGCAATTTCAAACAGGAAAATTTCCCTTAGAGCATGACGATCATGCTGCACATAAAAAAATCGCTTAGGCAGGATCAATCTTGTTGAGATATGTTTCGTAGTGTATTTTTTGGAGAAATAAAACATAGATCTCTCTCTATTGATTGTGAGTTAGAGCAGTTGGGAACTTACAGTCCCATTCCCCAGTATGTTTTCAAAATTTGCAAGACAAATATGCTTGTATCATATCTGCAGATAAGAAAAAAATTAGCAAATCCCCCAGAAAATTAAACAATAAGTATGCAAGGAAAAAATTGGAGTGAAAAAAATAGTTGTCCTTGGTAAAATAGAGTGGAAATGGAGTATTATGAAGTGGACAATATATGCTCTTTTTGTGTTACCTGAAATGAGTTCTTGGAACTGGGACGAACGCCAAATTATTTTATGTTGAATGCAATGCAATTGGGATATGTTTTCGCAAGTAAGGTCTTGAAGTTCGAAGTTACAACAGCAATAATTGAAGTGAATTTGTCATTGCCAGATCCATCGGGATTCATTATGTCAAAGAATCTCCTTGTACTTAAATTGACAGTGACTAGAATCCACTGCTTGTCATTGAAACAAGGTAGATGAACCTATTAGAGATATACAACATGAGAATATTAGAAAATTTCAAAATATTTCCTTGAATAGTGTATATTATAATTAGTTTTATTGAATGATTTGTTTCCAAGGATACGTCCTTACGAAGTTTGCAATCTGTAAGCTGAACCCTACAATTGCTTCACTTAATATGTCTGCACAAATTGGGTCTGAATGATTTAATATAGGTCTCATGAGAAGCTCATGGAAAAAAATGATGTGGTCAGTCAGTAGAGTTTCAGCATTGCTAGGACAAAATGAAAATGAAAAATGTGTTTATTTTATATTTGTTAAATTGTCCAGAAGGGAATAGAGAATAATTAGGAGTATTGAATGTTCTCATTTGATTGAAAAACTTGCAGTATCACAACACAAAAATAAAAAAATGCAGATGGATAAAAAGAAAAGTACCATGTCCTCAATGCCAACAATATGGATAATGGACTCATGCTTTGGGATTAGTCCCTGCCTTCCCCGAATTAGCTGCTCTGTGTTTAGCATTTTAGAATAGCAGTCCAATGTATGTGGGTTCATCCAGAAGCCAGGCCTCATAGAAACAGTCAATTTTTTATCAACCCACACATTATCAATCTGGAAGATCCTTTGGCTGTTGATTTCAGAATTTTGATTACGAACACTAAATTAAGGGGAAAAGCTTAGGAGAAAAACAAACAAGCTGAAGCAGTTGAGACATGTACCTCATGTCTATGTGAGGCAGAAGTGAGTACATCATCTTGAAGAATTCTGTTTGAGCAAGGGATGAGAAAATTACTTGATCTGAAGCCAGCCGAGTGGTTTTCTGAACATCTGTTGTCGTAGAAAACTTTTGGAATAATGGTTTGTCTGCTACTGCCTTTTATCTCAACAAACACTCATTTTCGTAATATTCTAGAACTTTGATCACTTGTTTTTTTCTTTCAAAAAAAGGTCATGTTTTCTTTCTTTAATTTTACGGTAAATTTTGCACCATTTTCTGGCCATGTTTCTCATGTTTTGCGACCCAACTTGTGGTTGGAGGGTTAGGAGAACAGTGGTATCCCCTGCTCACCAGAGTTCAAGTTTCAGACTTGACATTGGTGCTCACATTTAATGAACTTATTTCAGGCCTTCCGGCGATGTGCGTTCAGTGGGAGGAGACATTCCCGTTGACTACAAAGGCGTATGCGGTGACTTCGTCAATCTCAAGATGATGTGCTGGCTCAGTTTGTCGGAGGTGCTCATAGAGGTAGGACGTACATGTGTGCGATCATAGGATAAATGTATGTGCGTATGTGTTAGGACCGAGAGTATATCGACCAGAGGGGGGTGAATGGGAGATTCAAAAATTCTTGTGAATGTTTTGAACTAATCCCAAACATAGCAGCGGAAATAAGGTTCGGTAGAAACGAACTCAATCAAGCATACTATTGAAGAACAAAAGTATCGATGTAGGATGCAATAATGATGTGGGCGTAGGATACAACAGGCTTGATGATAGCAATGGTAATGCAGTATGCAAACAAATGTATGCGATAGATAACTTCGAGAAATAACTGCGATGAGGTAAATGTTCACAACACGGAAGATGACAAGGACTAAGACAACTTAATTGAATGATGAGAGTGCAACACTATGGAAACGAATTATAGTTGAAGGGAAAAAACAAAACAAAATGGAAACGAAAGATATGGAAAAGAGAATGAATTATCAGATAAACTATCATCACAGAGCATGAATAAAAACTGCTGAAAGTAATGCAGTGAAGTAAATTGAACCAGTAGTGCTCGATGGCGACAGAGAGATTTGGTAGACCAGTTTGCCCTTCTGCCAAAGGACTACGTTTGGTTGGAGGGGTTGTGACTTAACACGAAGGATAAACTCTCTTCGCCCTATTCTCCTTCAACTCAGAGTTGACCAGACTCTAGTTGATTTCACTCGTGGTAGATACTTGTCGGTGATCTCCAAACCTTCAGACGGCCTTCGTGAACCACAATCACTCTTGGTTGTTGAAGATCTTGCTCGGTGAAGAAAACAACTCTTCAACACTCGAGCCGACACCTATCCGTCTAGAGAGTGTGCAACTCTCAAGAGTAATTGGTACAAGAACTCTAACTCAGAATTACTGTGATGCTCAACCACTGTCTAAGTTTGGGCTCTTGATTTTTCTCTCGGTGGATCTTAAACTCAAATCACTCGGAGAGGGGATGCTCAAATCAATCTTCTCAGAAATCTTAAGCGGTGCAACCAATGAACAACGTTGGAGCGGGGCGGCTATTTATAGCCGCAACCTTCCCTGAAGGGAAATGACCAAATTGGACATGTAGAGCAGCCAATGGCCGAACAACGCGAGTCCAATTGTGGGAAATGGAGCACAACGGTAACATTACTTGTGGAGCAAGTAATGCTAACTCCTTAGTTCGAAGGATATCTCTTGTAGCACGAAGAACAACGTCTACTGCTGCCAGGTAATCATTCGAAGCATATAGAGATTTCTCTCGCATCTTTCATAGGTTTTGGGCTAAGCACCACAGCGGATCTAAGCTTCGAGAACCTATACCCGTCTTAATAGTACGGTGGTCCTGTGACTCAAATAAATGAAAGAAGAAGAACGAAATGAATACTACATCTTCACTTTGTCTTCGACTTCCATTCGCTGCAGTCAATTTCTTTGGACAACAACACCGAACCAATTGCTTCGCTTCAGCAATAACTTTCGAGGGGCTGAACTCCATCACATCAATCTTCTTGTCTTCAAATATTCAATAGATGTAGCTCGTTATTCTCTGCAACGCGGATACACTTCAGTGAAGTTCCATGAACTTAGCACCGGAGACAACATTCTCTTCGATTTTGTATGGACTATTTCTCTCTGTGTGCACTAGCAAACAAATCAGTCCATACCTGTTTCTCTCAACAATCTCCAAAACACGGGAAGGCAGATATTGCACCAACAATCTCCCCCTTTTTGGACGATTGTTGACAAAACAGAACACATCGAAGGATAGGTAATGAATGGAATGTAATGCGAAGGATAATGAAAGACGAGAGATAATTACGAAGATAAAACACGCTCCCCTTGAAGGTATGCATCAGATCATAAAATAAACCGGAAGGTAGCAAGGTAATTCTTCATATGAGTGACATTGACAAGTAATTGTTGGGAAACGTAGCATGCAATTTCAAAAAAATTCCTACGCTCATGCAAAATATATCTAGGAGATGCATAGCAACGAGAAGGGGAGAGTGTGTCCACGTACCCTCGTAGACCGAAAGCGGAAGCGTTTGACAACGCGGTTGATGTAGTCGAACTTCTTCTCGTCTCGACCGATCAAGCACCGAACGTACGGCGCCTCCGAGTTCTGCACACGTTCAGCTCGATGACGTCCCTCGAACTCTTGATCCAGCAAAGTATCGAGGGAGAGTTCCGTCAGCACGACGGCGCAGTGACGGTGATGGTGAAGTGATCCGCGCAGGGCTTCGCCTAAGCACTACGTGAATATGACCGAAGGCGTAAACTATGGAGGGGGCGCCGCACATGGCTAACAACTATTGATCTGTGTTCTAGCGGTGCCCCCCACACATATATATAGGTTGGAGGGGAGGAGAGGCAGCCAAGGGGGCGCCCCAAGTAGGAGGAATCCTACTTGGGCGCCTCCCAATTCGGCCTCCCCCCTTCCATATTCATCCGGAGGGGGAAGGAAGGAGGAGGGAGGAGAGAAGGAAGGGGGAGGCCGAATTGCTCCCCCTCCTTTCTCTCTTCCCCTCTTTCCTCCCCCCTTATCTCGGCCTACATGGGGCGCACCAGCCCCTAGGGGCTAGTCTGTCCCCTTCTTGGCCCATTAGGCCCATGTAGTTCCCGGGGGGATGCCCGGAACCCCTTCCGGTGACCCGATATGTACCCGGTACCCCCGGAACACTTCCGGTGTCCGAATATCATCGTCCAATATATGAATCTTTACCTATCGACCATTTCAAGACTCCTCGTCATGTCCATGATCTCATCCGGGACTCCGAACAACATTCGGTCACCAAATCACATAACTCATATAATACAAAATCGTCATCAAACGTTAAGCGTGCGGACCCTACGGGTTCGAGAACTATGTAGACATGACCGAGACACCTCTCCGGTCAATAACCAACAGCGGAAGCTGGATGCTCATAATGGTCCCCACATATTCTATGAATATCTTTATCGGTCATACTGTAAAGACAACGTACATTATTCCCTTTATCATCGGTATGTTACTTGTTCAAGATTCGATCGTCGGTATCTTCATACCTAGTTCAATCTTGTTTCCGACAAGTCTCTTTACTCATTCTGTAATACATCATCCCGCAACTAACTCATTAGTCACATTGCTTGCAAGTCTTCTTATGATGTGGATTACCGAGAGGGCCTAGAGATAGCTCTCCGATACCCGGAGTGACAAATCCTAATCTCGATCTATGCGAACCCAACAAACACCTTTGGAGATACTTGTAGAGCATCTTTATAATCACTCAGTTACTTTGTGACATTTGATAGCACACAAGGTATTCCTCCGGTATCCGGGAGTTGCATAATCTCATAGTCAAAGGAATATGTATATGACATGAAGAAAGCAATAGAAATAAAACTGAACGATCAATATGCTAAGCTAATGGATGGTTATTCTCCATCACATCATTCTCCTAATGATGTGATCCCGTTCATCAAATGACAACACATGTCTATGGTTAGGAAACTTAACCATCTTTGATTAACGAGCTAGTCTAGTAGAGGCTTACTAGGGACACGGTGTTTTGTCTATGTATCCACACATGTATTAAGTTTACGGTTAATACAATTCTAGCATGGATAATAAATATTTATCATGATATAAGGAAATATAGAATAACAACTTTATTATTGCCTCTAGGGCATATTTCCTTCAGTCTCCCACTTGCACTAGAGTCAATAATCTAGATTACATTGTAATGATTCTAACACCCATGGAGTCTTGGTGCTGATCATGTTTTCCTTGTGGAAGAGGCTTAGTCAACGGGTCTGCCACATTCAGATCCATATGTATTTTGAAAATCTCTATGTCTCCCTCCTTGACTTGATCACAGATGGAGTTGAAGCATCTCTTGATGTGTTTGGTTCTTTTGTGAAATCTGGATTCATCTGCCAAGGCAAATTGCTCCAGTAATGTCACAAAAGATTTTCATTGGACCCGATGCACTAGGTGTTGGGGAACGCAGTAATTTCAAAAAAATCCTATGCACACGCAAGATCCATCTAGGTGATGGATAGCAACGAGAGGGGAGAGTGTTGTCTACGTACCCTCGTAGACCGTAAGCGGAAGCGTTATGACAACGCGGTTGATGTAGTCGAACGTCTTCACGATCCGACCGATCCTAGCACCGAAGGTACGGCACCTCCGCGATCTGCACACGTTCAGCTCGGTGACGTCCCACAAACTCTAGATCCAGCTGAGTGTCGAGGGAGAGCTTCGTCAGCACGACGGCGTGATGATGGTGATGATGAAGTTACCAACGCAAGGCTTTGCCTAAGCACTATAACGATATGACCAAGGTGGAAATCTATGGAGGGGGGCACCACACACGACTAAGAGATCAACTTGTGTGTCTATGGGGTGCCCCCTCCCCCGTATATAAAGGAGTGGAGGAGGGGGAGGGCCGAACCTCTATGGCGCGCCCAAGGGGGGAGTCCTACTCGCGGTGGGAGTAGGATTCCCCCTTTCCCTTGTTGGAGTAGGAGAGAAGGAAGGGGGAGAAAGAGGGAAGGAAGGGGGCTGGCCCCCCACCCAACTCAGATTGGGCTAGGAGGGGCGCGCCCTCCACCTTGGCCTTCCTCTCCTCTCTTCCACTAAAGCCCAATAAGGCCCATATACTCCCCGGGGGGTTCCAGTAACCCCCCGGTACTCTGGTAAATGCCTGAACTCACCCTGGACCATTCCGATGTCCAAACATAGCCTTCCAATATATCAATCTTTATGTCTGGACCATTCCGAGACTCCTCGTCATGTCCGTGATCATATCTGGAACTCCAAACTACCTTCGGTACATCAAAACACATAAACTCATAATACCGATCGTCACCGAATGTTAAGCGTGCGGACCCTATGGGTTCGAGAACTATGTAGACATGACCGAGATTCATCTCCGGTCAATAATCAATAGCGGAACTTGTATGCTCAAATTGTTTCCTACATATTCTACGAAGATCCTTATCTGTCAAACCGCATAACAACGTACGTTGTTCCCTTTGTCATTGGTATGTTACTTTCCCGAGATTCGATCATCGATATCTCAATACCTAGTTCAATCTCGTTACTGGCAAGTCTCTGATGTCTACTACACAACCTTCTTCTTGTAGACGTTGTTGGGCCTCCAAGTGCAGAGGTTTGTAGGACAGTAGAAAATTTCCCTCAAGTGGATGACCTAAGGTTTATCAATCCGTAGGAGGCGTAGGATGAAGATGGTCTCTCTCAAGCAACCCTGCAACCAAATAACAAAGAGTCTCTTGTGTCCCCAACACACCCAATACAATGGTAAATTGTATAGGTGCACTAGTTCGGCGAAGAGATGGTGATACAAGTGATATATGGATGGTAGATAAAAGTATTTGTAATCTGAAATTATAAAAACAGCAAGGTAACTAATGATAAAAGTGAGCATAAACGGTATTGCAATGCGTTGAAACAAGGCCTAGGGTTCATACTTTCGCTAGTGTAAGTTCCCTCAACAATAATATCATAATTGGATCACATAACTATCCCTCAACATGCAACAAAGAGTCACTCCAAAGTCACTAATAGCGGAGAACGAACGAAGAGATTATGGTAGGGTACAAAACCACCTCAAAGTTATTCTTTCCAATCAATCCGTTGGGCTATTCCTATAAGTGACACAAACAGCCCTAGAGTTCGTAATAGAATAGCACCTTAAGACACAAATCAATCAAAACCCTAATGTCACCTCAAGTATCCGTGGGTATGATTATACGATATGCATCACACAATCTCAGATTCATCTTTTCAACCAACACATAGAACCTCAAAGAGTGCCCCAAAGTTTCTACCAGAGAATCACGACGAAAACGTGTGCCAACCCCTATGCATAGGTTCATGGGCGGAACCCGCAAGTTGGTCACCAAAACATACATCAAGTGAATCACGTGATATCCCATTGTCACCACAGATATCCACGGCAAGACATACATCAAGTGTTCTCAAATCTTTAAAGACTCAATCCGATAAGATAACTTCAAAGGGGAAACTCAATTCATTACAAGAGAGTAGAGGGGGGAAGAAACATCATAGGATCCAAATATAATAGCAAAGCTCGCGATACATCAAGATTGTATCATCTCAAGAACACGAGAAAGAGAGAGCAAACACATAGCTACTGGTACATACCCTCAGCCCCGAGGGAGAACTACTCGCTCCTCGTCATGGAGAGCACCGGGATGATGAAGATGGCCACCGGAGAAGGATTGCCCCCTTCAGCAGGGTGCCGGAACGGGTCTAGATTGGTTTTCGATGGCTACGGAGGCTTCTGGCGGCGGAACTCCCGATCTATTGTGCTCCACGGATGTTTTTAGGGTATATGGAGATATATAGGCCGAAGAAGTACGTCAGGGGGGCCACGAGGGGCTCACGAGGGTGGAGGGAGCGCCCAGGGGGGTTGGGCGCGCCCCCTGCATCGTGACCTCCTCGCCGATCCCCCGACGTGCACTCCAAGTCTTCTGGGCTTCTTTCCTTACAAAAAAGAGTTCCTTGAAGTTTCAGGTCAATTGGACTCCATTTGGTTTTCCTTTGATTCGAAACCCTAAAACAGGGTAAAAACAGAAACTGGCACTGGGTTAATAGGTTAGTCCCAAAAATAATATAAAAGTGGATAATAAAGCCCAATATTGCCCAAAATAGTAGATAATATAGCATGGAGCAATCAAAAATTATAGATACGTTGGAGACGTATCAGCATCCCCAAGCTTAATTAGTATGCTTGAAGTATTATTAATCAACGAGGCTAATCAATTGGCTATGGAGATGCCCACCGATTGATGTTAATGCAAGGAGTAGGGATTGCCATGCAACAGATGCACTAGAGCTATAAATGTATGAAAGCTCAACAAAAGAAACTAGTGGGTGTGCATCCAACTTGCTTGCTCACGAAGACCTAGGGCACTTGAGGAGTCCCATTGTTGGAATATACACGCCAAGTTCTATAATGAAAAATTCCCACTAGTATATGAAAGTGATAACATGAGAGACTCTCTACTATGAAGATCATGGTGCTACTTTGAAGCACAAGTGTGGTAAAAGGATAGTAACATTGTCCCTTCTCTCTTTTTCTCTCATTTTTTTGGGCCTTCTCTTTTTTTATGGCCTTTCTCTTTTTTTGGGGCTTCTCTTTTTTATGGCCTTTCTCTCTTTTTTTTATTCCTCACTTGGGACAATGCTCTAATAATGATGATCATCACACTTCTATTTATTTACAACTCAATGATTACAACTCGATACCAGAACAAAGATGACTCTATATGAATGCCTTCAGCGGTGTACCGGGATATGCAATGAACCAAGAGTGACATGTATGAAAGAATTATGAACGGTGGCTTTGCCACAAATATTATGTCAACTACATGATCATGCTAAGCAATATGACAATGATGAATGTGTCATGATGAACAGAATGGTGGAAAGTTGCATGGCAATATATCTCGGAATGGCTATGGAAATGCCATAATAGGTAGGTATGGTGGCTGTTTTGAGGAAGATATAAGGAGGTTTATGTGTGAAAGAGCGTATCATATCACGGGGTTTGGATGCACCGGCGAATTTTGCGCCAACTCTCAATGTGAGAAAGGGCAATGCACGGTACCGAAGAGGCTAGCAATGATGGAAGGGTGAGAGTGCGTATAATCCATGGACTCAACATTAGTCATAAAGAACTCACATACTTATTGCAAAAATCTACAAGTCATCAAAAACCTCGGCACTACGCGCATGTTCCTAGGGGGATAGATTGGTAGGAAAAGACCATTGCTCGTCCCCGACCGCCACTCATAAGGAGGACAATCAAATAACATCTCATGTTTCAAATTTGTTACACAACGTTTACCATACGTGCATGCTACGGGACTTGCAAACTTCAACACAAGCACTTCTCGAATTCACAACTACTCAACTAGCACAACTTTGATATTATTACCTCCATATCTCAAAACAATCATCAAGCATCAAACTTCTCTTAGTATTCAATACTCTATATGAAAGTTTTTACTAATCTTGTATACCTAGCATATTAGGATTTTAAGCAAATTACCATGCTATTTAAAACACTCAAAATAATATAAGTGAAGCATGAGAGCTCATCTATTTCTTCAAAATAAAACTACCACCATGGTCTAAAAGATATAAGTGAAGCACTAGAGCAAACGACAAACTACTCCGAAAGATATAAGTGAAGATCAATGAGTAGTCGAATAATTATGCAACTATGTGAAGACTCTCTAACATTTAATAATTTAAGATCTTGGTATTCTATTCAAACAGAAAGCAAAGCAAAATAAAATGACATTCTAAGAATGGCAAAGATCATGTGAAGAAGCAAAAAAAACTTAGGATCGACAGAAACTAACCAATAATTGTTGAAGAAGAAAGGTGGGATGCCAACCGAGGCATCCCCAAGCTTAGATGCTTGAGACTTCTTGAAATATTATCTTGGGGTGCCTTGGGCATCCCCAAGCTTGAGCTTTTGTGTCTCCTTAATTCCTCTCATATCACGGTCTCCCTAAATCTCAAAAGCTTCATCCACACAAAACTCAACAAGGACTCGTGAGATAAGTTAGTATAAACCATTGCCAAAACCTTATCATACTCTACTGTAGAAAATCACTAAAATTATTATTCAACATTGCATACTAAAGGCCTCTGCATATTTCATAGTCCTATCCTCAAATAGAATCATTAAAGAAGCAATCATATGCAAACATAACAGCAATCTGCCTAAACAGGATAGTCTGTAAATAATGCAGCAACATCCATACTTCCCTAGCTCCAAAAATTATGAAATAAAATTACCACTGTAGTAAATTTATCAGAGCTTAATATTCAAAAGGTTTCAACATTTTATAACATTCTGACTTTTCTAGGGAATTATTGCAACAGCAGTAAACTTTATGTTTTCAAACAGCAACATGTATACTTGTAACATAGGCATAGTAAAGGCTATCAATGCCACTTTTGTTGAAATAAAAGATGCAAAACATTGTTATAAATAACATCAATCAAATCCTAACAAAATAAATTGACGCTCCAAGCAAAACACATATCATGTGGTGAATAAAAATATAGCTCCAAGTAAAGTTACCGATGAACGAAGACGAAAGAGGGGATGCCTTCCGGGGCATCCCCAAGCTTAGGCTCTTGGTTGTCCTTGAATATTACCTTGGGGTGCCTTGGGCATACCCAAGATTAGGCTCTTGCCACTCCTTATTCCATAGTCCATCGAATCCTTACCCAAAACTTGAAAGCTTCACAACACAAAACTTAACAGAAAACTCGTAAGCTCTGTTAGTATAAGAAAATAAATCACCACTTCAAGGTACTGTAATGAACTCATTCTTTATTTATATTGGTGTTAAACCTACTTTATTCCAACTTCTCTATGGTTTATAAACTATTTTACTAGCCATAGATTCAGCAAAATAAGCAAACAACACACGAAAAGCAGAATCTGTCAAAAACAGAACAGTCTGTAGTAATCTGAATCAAATGTATACTTCTGGAACTCATAAAATTATCAAATAAATTGCTGGACCTGAGGAATTTATATATTAATAATCTTCAAAAATAATTAACTAAATATCACTCTCCAAATAAAAATGCAGCAGTTCTTGTGAGCGCTAAAGTTTCTGTTTTTTACAGCATGATCATAAAGACTTCACCCAAGTCTTCCCAAATGTTCTACTTGGCACAAACACTAATTAAAAGCGTAAAACCACATCTAAACAGAGGCTAGATGAATTATTTATTACTAAACAGGAACAAAAAGCAAGTAACAAAAATAAAATTGGGTTGCCTCCCAACAAGCGCTATCATTTAACGCCCTTAGCTAGGCATGATGATTTCAATGATGCTCACATAAAAGATAAGAATTGAAATATAAAGAGAGCATCATGAATAATATGACTAGAACATTTAATCCTAACCCACTTCCTATGCATAGGGATTTTGTGATCAAACAACTTGTGGGAACAAGAATCAACTTGCATAGGAAGGTAAAACAAGCATAACTTCAAAACTTTAAGCACATAGAGAGGAAACTTGATATTATTGCAATTCCTACAAGCATATATTCCTCCCTCATAATAATTTTCAGTAGCATCATGAATGAATTCAACAATATAACCAGCACCTAAAGCATTCTTTTCATGATCTACAAGCATAGAAAATTTACTACTCTCCACACAAGCAAAATTCTTCTCATGAATAATAGTGGGAGCAAACTCAACGAAATAACTATCATGTGATTGAAAATTAAGATCAAGATGACAAGTTTCATGGTTATCATTATTATTTAAAGCATACGTGTCATCACAATAATCATCATAGATAGGAGACATGCTCTCATCATAATAAATTTGCTCATCAAAACTTGGGGGACAAAAAATATCATCTTCATCAAACATAGCTTCCCCAAGCTTGTGGCTTTGCATATCATTAGCATCATGGATATTCAAGGAATTCATACTAAAAACATTGCAATCATGCTCATCATGCAAATATTTAGTGCCAAACATTTTATAGAATTCTTCTTCTAGCACTTGAGCACAATTATCCTTTCCATCATACTCACGAAAGATATTAAAAGGTGAAGCGTATGAGACAAACTCAATTCCATTTTTTTGTAATTTTCTTTTACAAACTAAACTAGTGATAAAACAAGAAACTAAAAGACTCGATTGCAAGATCTAAAGATATACCTTCAAGCACTCACCTCCGCGGCAACGACGCCAAAAAAGAGCTTAGTTGACGGGGTGTTAGTGCCGCTTTCCTCGCCTCCCCGGCAATGGCGCCAGAAAAGAGATTGATGTCTACTACACAACCTTCTTCTTGTAGATGTTGTTGGGCCTCCAAGTGCAGAGGTTTGTAGGACAGTAGAAAATTTCCCTCAAGTGGATGACCTAAGGTTTATCAATCCGTAGGAGGCGTAGGATGAAGATGGTCTCTCTCAAGCAACCCTGCAACCAAATAACAAAGAGTCTCTTGTGTCCCCAACACACCCAATACAATGGTAAATTGTATAGGTGCACTAGTTCGACGAAGAGATGGTGATACAAGTGGTATATGGATGGTAGATAAAAGTATTTGTAATCTGAAATTATAAAAACAGCAAGGTAACTAATGATAAAAGTGAGCGTAAACGGTATTGCAATGCGTTGAAACAAGGCCTAGGGTTCATACTTTCGCTAGTGTAAGTTCCCTCAACAATAATATCATAATTGGATCACATAACTATCCCTCAACATGCAACAAAGAGTCACTCCAAAGTCACTAATAGCGGAGAACGAACGAAGAGATTATGGTAGGGTACGAAACCACCTCAAAGTTATTCTTTCCAATCAATCCGTTGGGCTATTCCTATAAGTGTCACAAACAGCCCTAGAGTTCATACTAGAATAACACCTTAAGACACAAATCAACCAAAACCCTAATGTCACCTAGATACTCCAATGTCACCTCAAGTATCCGTGGGTATGATTATACGATATGCATCACACAATCTCAGATTCATCTATTCAACCAACACATAGAACCTTAAAGAGTGCCCCAAAGTTTCTACCGGAGAATCACGACCAAAACGTGTGCCAACCCCTATGCATAGGCCAGGTCAAAAAAAACCCTATGCATAGGTTCATGGGCGGAACCCGCAAGTTGGTCACCAAAACATACATCAAGTGAATCATGTGATATCCCATTGTCACCACAGATATCCATGGCAAGACATACATCAAGTGTTCTCAAATATTTAAAGACTCAATCCGATAAGATAACTTCAAAGGGGAAACTCAATTCATTACAAGAGAGTAGAGGGGGGGGGAAGAAACATCATAGGATCCAAATATAATAGCAAAGCTCGCGATACATCAAGATCGTATCATCTCAAGAACACGAGAGAGAGAGAGAGATCAAACACATAGATACTGGTACATACCCTCAACCCCGAGGGAGAACTACTCCCTCCTCGTCATGGAGAGCACCGGGATGATGAAGATGGCCACCGAAGAAGGATTCCCCCTCCGGCAGGGTGCCGGAACGGGTCTATATTGGTTTTCGGTGGCTACGGAGGCTTCTGGCGGCGGAACTCCTGATCTATTGTGCTCCACGGATATTTTTAGGGTATATGAAGATATATAGGCGGAAGAAGTACGTCAGGGGGGGCACGAGGGGCTCACGAGGGTGGAGGGCGCGCCCCCTGCCTCGTGACCTCCTCGCAGATCCCCCGACGTGCACTCCAAGTCTTCTAGGCTTCTTTCCTTCTAAAAACGAGTTCCGTGAAGTTTCAGGTCAATTGGACTCCGTTTGGTTTTCCTTTTCTTCGAAAGCCTAAAACAGGGTAAAAACAGAAACTGGCACTGGGCTCTGGGTTAATAGGTTAGTCCCAAAAATAATATAAAAGTCTCTTTAATAAAGCCCAATATTGCCCAAAACAGTAGATAATATAGCATGGAGCAATCAAAAATTATAGATACGTTGGAGACGTATCAGTCTCTTTACTCGTTCCGTAATGCAACATCCCGTAACTAACTCACTAGTCACACTGCTTGCAAGGCTTATAGTTGTAACGCCCCGTGACTGATGTGCCAGGTGTCTTCCAGTTATTCGCTGTTGTTGACTTGTCATTGCTTGCGTGTCATGCATTGCATATCATGTCATCATGTGCATTTCATTTGCATACATGTTCGTTTCATGCATCCGAGCATTTTCCACATTGTCCGTTTTGCAATCCGGCGCTCCTATGTCACCCGGTGTCCCTTTCTACCTTTTTTCGTGCACGGGTGTTAAAAGTTTCCGGATTGGACCGAGACTTGCCATGCGGCCTTGGTTTATTACCGGTAGACCGCCTGTCAAGTTTCGTACCATTTGGACTTAGTTTGATACTCCAACGGTTAATCGAGGGACCGAAAAGGCCTCGTGTGTGTTGCAGCCCAACACCCCTCCAAAGTGGCCCAAAACCCACATAAACCCCTTCCATCTTCTAGGCCATTCGATCACGATCGTGTGGCCGCAAACCGTGCTCAATTTGGACACTCCTAGCTCCCTCTACCTATAAATATGTGTCCCTCCCGGAATTTTCGCGCAGATAAAACCCTAACCTCCTCCTCTGCGCACCGCCGGAAATTTCTTCTCCGCACCGGACATGTCCACCGTGCCCTCCACCTCACTCCGACGAATCAGACGACGCCACCTCAGCGCCGCTGGCGCCCTCCACCACTCCCACGGCGCCACTTGGCACCGCCCCTGTCCTCCCCGCGCCTCCCAGCTGCGCGGCCCGCCCAGGCCCGGGGCGAGCCCGCGAGGCCCATCTGCGCCGCCGCTTGATCCGCCTGAGAGGCCGCGCCCGAGGCGCCCGGGCCTCGCCGCGCCGCCCGCCTACCTCCCGGCCGGAGCACGCTGCCGCCTCCATCCATCTCCGGCCGCCGCCGACCTCGCAGTCCTCGTCGCCGACGAGCTCCGGAAGGCGCGCCGCCGCCTCGGCTCGCTGCTCCGGCGCCGCATCCGCCCGACCGCGCTGTGCCCGTCCTCCTCTCCGACCCTCTCCGGCAAGTCCCACCGCTCCGGCGAGTTTTCCTCCAAGTCCGGCCACCGCCGTGGCCATTTCCGGCGACCTCGTCCCCGAACTACTATAGTGCATCCACTGGATCCAGATCTGAAAATACCTCGGGTTGACTTTTTCTCCCCGAAACTCTAGTTTTATGCATACTTTGACGCATCATAACTTCATTACCATTGCTCCGATTCGCGTGTGTAGCATACCGAAATGTTCGTCTCGACGAGTACATCATTTCATCTCATTGCATCATCTTCATTTGAGTTCATCTTGATGCCTGAAATGCTGTTGCAAGAGTGCTAGTTTCTGTTAGTTTCAGATTCTTATCAGCAATTGCTCTTTTGTCATTTTTGCCATGATTAATGTGTGCATGCTATGATCCTGAGCTCTACATGTGTTTTGTTGTATGCCATGCCATCTTTACAGGGGTGTATGCCATGTATTTTTGTGATCTTTGTGGTGACTAGCACAAGCATGCAAAGTAGCTTACTCAATGTTGCTGATTTCAGGGACTTAGAATTTCACTAAGTCCTTGTCCTGCTGTAATTTTTATGACATGTGTTCATGTTGTTTCCTAGTGATCCGTGCCTCTCTTGAGCATGATCAGTAAGGATGTTTTGTAGATATTGTGGTGCTCTATCCATCCATGTCTTTGGTTGCATATATGGAGCACCCTAGCTTGAGTCAATCGAGCTCTACTTTTGCTATAAAATGTTCCTGGTAGATTGTTAACATGTTTAGCGATTTTGCCGAGCTTGTTGTTGTTGATCCATGTATGCTATGTTGTTGTTCTTGCCATGTCTAGCTTCTATGCCATGTCTACTTGCTAGGTGTATGCTTAGTTTGTCATGCAATGCCTTGTAGTGAGTGCATTGAGCTCGTTTACATGCCTACTTAATATCAGTTTTGCCATGCTCCAGTTTTTCACTAAGTCTGAATCTGTTAACGATAATTGCTATGTTCACATGCTTGCAATTGTATTTTCTGATCCCTTTTGGCTTATGGTCTGTAAGGGACTTTTATTATATGCTTTGAGTATCTTGATGCCATGCCTTGCTTTGCCATGATATGTTCCTGTAGCATGTAGTTATCTTGCTCTAAACATTGCTTCCTGTTGTTAAATTCCTGACATGCTGTTAATTTCACTAAGTCTGTAACCTGTTATCATTTGCTCTTTTGTCATGCTTGTTTGAACCTGCTATTGAGTGAATTAGCCGTAGCTCAGTGTTCATCTTTTGTCAAGCATCTTGAGTGGATCCCTGCCATGTATTTTATTGTTATGTTAGGGTGCAGTAGCTTGTTGTTCTTGATGCATTTAGATGGCCTCGTGCTGTTAATCGCAGCTTTGTGCCATTCTTGTTTTGCTTGCCATTTCCAAACCATGCATCCGATTCTGGTGATCTTTATATCGATTTCGACCAAAATCAACTCCTCTTTTCAGTGGCACTCTTGGTTTTCCAAGTTGAGGCCAGGTTCAATCATTTACTTTCCAAATCATGCATATGCATCGCATACCGCATCCCGCATATCATGCCTTGTTCTTGTGTTGGTTGTTTACTATGTTGTGTGCTTCTGTCCGGTGTTGCTTCTTCGGGTTGGATCCGGTAACGTCGCGTTTGTGAGGATCCGTTCGACTACGTCCGTTTGTCTTCTTCATGGACTCGTTCTTCTTCCTTGCGGGATCTCAGGCAAGATGACCATACCCTTGAAATCACTTCTATCTTTGCTTGCTAGTTGCTCGCTCTTTTGCTATGCCTATGCTACGATACCTACCACTTGCTTATCATGCCTACCATATTTGCCATGTTCAGACTCTAACCCACCTTGTCCAAGCAAACCATTGTTTGGCTACGTTACCGTTTTGCTCAGCCCCTCTTATAGCGTTGTTAGTTGCAGGTGAAGATGAAGTTTGTTCCTTGTTGGAACATGGAGATGTTGTTCCTTGTTGGAACATGTTTATTTGTTGGGATATCACAATATCTCTTATTTATATTAATGCACCTATATACTTGGTAAAGGGTGGAAGGCTCGGCCTTATGCCTGGTGTTTTGTTTCACTCTTGCTGCCCTAGTTTTCGTCATACCGGTGTTATGTTCCTTGATTTTGCGTTCCTTACGTGGTTGGGTGATAATGGGAACCCCTTGACAGTTCGCCTTGAATAAAACTCCTACAGCAAGGCCCAACATTGGTTTTACCATTTGCCACCTAGCCTTTTCTTTCCCTTGAGTCAGCCGGCTCAAGGGTCATCTTTATTTAAACCCCCAGGCCAGTGCTTCTCTAAGTGTTGGTCCAACCCAGAGCACCATGCAGGGCCATCCCTTGGCAACTTGGGTTACGTCGGCTCCTGTACGCTTATCTTATCCGGTGTTCCCTGAGAATGAGATATGTGTAGCTCCTATCGGGATTTGTCGGCACGGCGGGTGGTCTTGCTGGACTTGTTTTACAATTGTCGAAATGTCTTGTAACCGGGATTCCGAGTCTGATCGGGTCTTCCCACTAGAAGGAATATCCTTCGTTGACCGTGAGAGCTTGTGATGGGCTAAGTTGGGACACCCCTACAGGGATTTGAA
Source organism: Triticum urartu (assembly GCF_003073215.2). Classification (NCBI taxonomy): domain Eukaryota; kingdom Viridiplantae; phylum Streptophyta; class Magnoliopsida; order Poales; family Poaceae; genus Triticum; species Triticum urartu. The sequence goes on along the minus strand of NC_053023.1, from coordinate 602,745,749 downwards.
CTTTCGAAAGCCGTGCCCGCGGTTATGGGCAGATGGGAATTTGTTAATGTCCGGTTGTAGAGAACTTGACACTTGACCTTAATTAAAATACATCAACCGCGTGTGTAACCGTGATGGTCTCTTTTCGGCGGTGTCCGGGAAGTGAACATGGTGTTGGAGTTATGCTTGACGTAAGTAGTTTTGGATCACTTCTTGATCATACTTTATCGAACGTGCCTTGCCTTCTCTTCTCGCTCTCATTTGCGTATGTTAGCCACCAAATATGCTAGTCGCTTGCTACAGCTTCACCTCATACCTTTTCCCTACCCATACGCTTAAATAGTCTTGATCGCGAGGGTGTGAGATTGCTGAGTCCCTGTGGCTCACAGATACTTCCAAAAACCAGTTTCAGGTGCCGATGATTACCGTGCAGATGACGCAACCCAGCTCAAGGAGGAGCTCGATGAAGATCGTGTTCGTAGTCTTGTTTTGTTTCCAGTTGATCAGTAGTGGAGCCCAGTTGGGGTTGATCGGGGATCTGTGTAGCATTTGGGGTAGTCTTCTTTTATTTTGGTTCCGTAGTCGGACCTTGATTGTATCTGGCTGATGTAATGTTTTATTCATGTATTGTGTGAAGTGGCGATTGTAAGCCAACTATGTATCCCTTTTCCTTTTTGTATTACATGGGTTGTGTGAAGATTACCTCACTTGCGACATTGCTTTCAATGCGGTTATGCCTCTAAGTCGTGCTTCGACACGTGGGAGATATAGCCGCATCGAGGGCGTTACAATAGTGATGTGCATTACCGAGAGGGCCGAGAGATACCTCTCCGATACACGGAGTGACAAATCCTAATCTCGATCTATGCCAACTCAACAAACACCATCAGAGACACCTGTAGAGCATCTTTATAATCACCCAGTTACGTTGTGACGTTTGATAGCACACTAAGTGTTCCTCCGGTATTCGTGAGTTGCATAATCTCATAGTCATATGAACATGTATAAGTTATGGAGAAAGCAATAGCAACAAAGTAAATGATCATAGTGCTAAGCTAACGGATGGGTCTTGTCCATCACATCATTCTCTAATGAGATCCCGTTCATCAAATGAGAACACTTGTCTATGGCTAGGAAACTTAACCATCTTTGATTAACGAGCTAGTCAAGTAGAGGCATACTAGGGACACTCTGTTTGTCTATGTATTCACACATGTATCAAGTTTCTGGTTAATACAATTCTAACATGAATAATAAACATTTATCATGATATAAGGAAATATAAATAATAACTTTATTATTGCCTCTAGGGCATATTTCCTTCAGTCTCCCACTTGCACTTGAGTCAATAATCTAGTTCACATCGTCATGTGATTTAACACCAATAGTTCACATCTTTATGTGATTAGTTCACATCTCCATGTAACTAATACCCAAAGAGTTTACTAGAGTCAATAATCTAGTTCACACTGCTATGTGATTAATACCCAAAGAGTGATCATGTTTTGCTTGTGAGAGAAATTTAGTCAACGGGTCTGCCACATTCAGAGCCGTATGTATTTTGCAAATTTTTCTATGTCTACAATGCTCTGCATGGAGCTACTCTAGCTAATTTCTCCCACTTTCAATATGTATCCAGATTGAGACTCAGAGTCATCTAGATCGGTGTCAAAAATTGCATCGACATAACTCTTTACGACGAACTTTTTGTCACCTCCATAACCGAGAAACATATCCTTATCCCACTAAGGATAATTTTGACCAATGTCCAGTGATCCACTCCTGGATCACTATTGTACCCTCTTGCCAAACTCTTGGTGAGGTAGTCTGGTACACAACATAGCATACTTTATCGAACCTGTGGCTGAGGCATAGGGAATGACTTTTCATTCTCTTTCTATTTTCTGTCGTGGTCAGGTTTTGAGTCTTTACTCAACTTCACACCTTGCAACACAGGCAAGAACTCCTTCTTTGACTGTTCCATTTTGAACTACTTCAAAATCTTGTCAAGGTATGTACTCATTGAAAAATATATCAAGCGTCTTGATCTATCTCTATAGATCTTGTTGCTCAATATGTAAATAGCTTCACCGAGGTCTTTCTTTGAAAAAACTCCTTTCAAACACTCCTTTATGTTTTCCAGAAAATTCTACATAATTTCCAATCAACAATATGTCATTCACATATGCTTATCAGAAAGGCTGTAGTGCTCCCACTCACTTTCTTGTAAATACAGGCTTCACCGCAAGTCTGTATAAAACCATATGCTTTGATCACTTTATCAACGCATATATGCCAACTCCGAGATGCTTGCACCAGTCCATAGATAGATCGTTGGAGCTTGCACACTTTGTTAGCACCTTTAGGATTGACAAAGCATTCTTGTTGCATCATATATACAATTTTCTTCTTTAAGAAATCCATTAAGGAATGCAGTTTTGACATCATTTGCCAGATTTCATAAAATGTGGCAATTGCTAACATGATTCGGACAGACTTAAGCATCGCTATGAGTGAGAAAATCTCATCGTAGTCAACATCTTGAACTTGTCGAAAACCTTTTGCAACAATTTGAACTTTGTATGTAGTAATACTACTATCAGCGTTTGTCTTCCTCTTGAAGATCCATTTATTCTCATTGGCTTGTCGATCATTGGGCAAGTCAACCAAAGTCCACACTTTGTTCTCATACATGGATCCCATCTCAGATTTCATGGCCTCAAGCCATTTTGCGGAATCTGGGCTAATCATCGCTTCCTCATAGTTCGTAGGTTAGTCATGGTCTAGTAACATGACTTCGAGAAAGGATTACCGTACCACTCTGGTGCGGATCTTACTCTGGTTAACCTACGAGGTTCGGTAGTAACTTTATCAGAAGTTTCATGATCATCATCATTAGCTTCCTCACTTACTGGTGTAGGAATCACTGGAACTGATTTCTGTGATGAAGTACTTTCCAATAAGGGAGTAGGTACAATTACCTCGTCAAGTTCTACTTTCCTCCCACTCATTTCTTTCGAGAGAAACTCCTTCTCTAGAAAGGATCCATTTTTAGCAACGAATATCTTGCCTTCGGATCTGTGATAGAAGGTGTACCCAACAGTCTCCTTTGGCTATCCTATGAAGACACATTTCTCTGATTTGGGTTCGAACTTATCAGGTTGAAGCTTTTTCACATAAGCATCACAACCCCAAACTTTAAGAAATGACAACTTGGGTTTCTTGCCAAACCACAGTTCATAAGGTGTCGTCTCAACGGATTTTGATGGTGCCCTATTTAACGTGAATGCAGCCATCTCTAAAGCATAACCCCAAAACGATAACGGTAAATCGATAAGAGAGACATCATAGATCGCACCATATCTAATAAAGTGTGGTTACGAAGTTCGGACACACCATTATGCTGTGGTGTTCCAGGTGGCGTGAGTTGTGAAACTATTCCGCATTGTTTCAAATGAAGACCAAAGTCGTAATTCAAATATTCGTCTCCGCGATCAGACCATAGAAACTTTATTTTCTTGTTACGATGATTTTCCACTTCACTCTAAAATTCTTTGAACTTTTCAAATGTTTCAGACTTATGTTTCATCAAGTAGATATACTCATATCTGCTCAAATCATCTACGAAGGTCAGAAAATAACGATACCTGCCGCGACCCTCAACACTCATCGGACCACATACACCGGTATGTATTATTTCCAATAAGTCAGTGGCTCGCTCCATTGTTCCGGAGAACGGAGTCTTAGTCATCTTGCCCATGAGGCATGGTTCGCAAGCATCAAATGATTCATAATCAAGTGATTCCAAAAGTCCATCCACATTGAGTTTCTTCATGCGCTTTACACCAATATGACCTAAACGGCAGTGCCACAAGTATGTTGCACTATCATTATCAACTTTTCATCTTTTGGCATCAATATTATGAATATGTGTATCACTACGATCGAGATTCAATAAACCATTTATATTAAGTGTATGGCCATAGAAGGTTTTGTTCATGTAAACAGAACAACAATTATTCTTTGACTTAAATGAATAACCGTATTGCAATAAACATGATCCAATCATATTCATGATTAACGCAAACACCAAATAACATTTATTTTAGGTTTAACACTAATCTCGAAGGTAAAAGGAGTGTGTGATGGTGATCTTATCAACCTTGGAATCATTTCCAACACACATCGTCACCTTGCCCTTAACTAGTCTCTGTTCATTTTGCAACTCCTGTTTCGAGTTACTAATCTTAGCAACTGAACCGGTATCAAATACCCCGGGGTTACTATGAAAACTAGTAAAGTAAACATCAATAACATGTACTCCCTCCTTCCATCTATATAGGGCCTAATACGTTTTTTGAGGCTAACTTTGACCAAATGTTAGAGCAATAATATATGACATGCAACTTACACAAAGCATACCGTCAAATTCGTATGTGAAAGGAGCTTTTGATGATATAATTTTCACATTATGCATGTCATGTACTATTAATCTTGTCAATAGTCAAAGGTTGTCTTAAAAACGCATTAGGCCCTATATAGATGGAAGGAGGGAGTATATCAAATATACTTTTGTTCACTTTGCCATCCTTCTTATCCGCCAAGTATTTGGGGTAGTTCCGCTTCCAGTGACCATTCCCTTTGCAGTAGAAGCACACAGTTTCAGGCTTAGGTCTAGCTTTGGGCTTCTTCACGGGGGTGGAAACTTGCTTGCTATTCTTTTCGAAATTCCCTTTCTTTCCCTTGCCCTTTTACTTGAAACTAGTGGTCTTGTCAACCATCAGCACTTGATGCTTTTTCTTGATTTCTACCTTCTCCAATTTCAGCATCGCGAAGAGCTTGGGAATCGTTTCTGTTATCCCTTGCATATTATAGTTTATCACGAAGTTCTAGTAACTTGGTGATAGTGACTAGAGAACTCTGTCAATCACTATCTTATCTGGAAGATTAACTCCCACTTGATTCAAGTGATTGTAGTACTTAGACATTCTGAGCACATGCTCACTAGCTGAGCTATTCTCCTCCATCTTGTAGGCAAAGTACTTGTCATAGGTCACATACCTCTTAACACGTGCATGAGTGTGAAATACCAATTTCAGCTCTTGGAACATCTCATATGCTCCGTCGAGTTCAAAATGTTTTTTAAGTCCCGGTTCTAAGCCGTAAAGTATGGCACACTAAACTATCAAGTAGTCATCATACCGAGCTTGTCAAATGTCCATAATGTCTGCATCTACTCCTGCAAAAGGTTCGTCACCTAGCGGTGCATCAAGGACATAATTCTTCTGTGTAGCAATGAGGATAATCCTCAAATCACGGAGCTAGTCCGCATCATTGCTACTAACATCTTTCAACATTGTTTTCTCTAGGAACATATGATAAATAAAACGGGGAAGCTATATGCGAGCAATTGATCTACAACATAGATATGCAAATACTATCAGGACTAAGTTCATGATAAATTTAGTTCAATTAATCATATTACTTACGAACTCCCACTTAGATAGACATCCCTCTAATCATCTAAGTGATCACGTGATCCATATCAACTAAACCATGTCAGATCATCACGTGAGATGTAGTAGTTTTTAATGGTGAACATCACTATGTTGATCATATCTACTATATGATTCACACTCAAACTTTCGGTCTCAGTGTTCCGAGGCCATATCTGCATATGCTAGGCACGTCAAGTTTAACTCGAGTATTCCACGTGTGCAAAACTGGCTTGCACCCGTTGTATGTGAACGTAGAGCTTATCACACCCGATCATCACGTGGTGTCTCGGCACGACGAACTATAGCAACGGTGCATACTCAGGGAGAACACTTGTACCTTGAAATTTAGTGAGAGATCATCTTATAATGCTACCGCCGAACTAAGAAAAATAAGATGCATAAAGGATAAACATCACATGCAATCAATATAAATGATATGATATTGCCATCATCACCTTGGGCCTTTGAACTCCATCTCCAAAGCACGTCATGATCACCATCGTCACCGGCTTGACACGTTGATGTCCATCGAAGCATCGTTGTTGTCTCGCCAACTATTGCTTCTATGACTATCACTACCGCTTAGTGATAAAGTAAAGCACTTACATGGCGATTGCATTTCATACAATAAAGCGACAACCATATGGCTCTTGCCAGTTGCCAATAACTCTGTTACAAAACATGATCATCTCATACAATAAAATTTAGCATCATGTCTTGACCATATCACATCACAACATGCCCTGCAGAAACAAGTTAGAGGTCCTCTACTTTGTTGTTGTAAGGTTTACGTGGCTGCTACGGGTTGAGCAAGAACCGTTCTTACAACGCGGTATAGTGATTGCTTTTTGATCTTCAGAAAGAACCCTGTTCATTGAATCCGATTCAACTAAAGTTGGAGAGACTGACACCCACTAGCCACCTGTGTGCGAAGCACGTCAGTAGAACTAGTCTCGCGTAAGCGTACGCGTAATGTCGGTCTGAGCTGCTTCATCCAACTATACCGTTGAATCAAGAATCAACTAGTGAAGGCAAGCAATATGTATATACCCACACCCACAACTCCTTTGTGTTCTACTCATGCATATAACATCTACGCATAGACCTGGCTCGGATGCCACTGTTGGGGGATGCAGTAATTTCAAAAAAATCCTACGCACACGCAAGATCCATCTACGTGATGCATAGCAACGAGAGGGGAGAGTGTTGTCTACGTACCCTCGTAGACCGTAAGCGGAAGCGTTATGACAACACGGTTGATATAGTCGTACGTCTTCACGATCCGACCGATCCTAGCACCGAAGGTACGACACCTCCACGATCTGCACACGTTCAACTCGGTGACATCCCACGAACGATAGATCCAGCTGAGTGTCGAGGGAGAGCTTCATCAGCATGACGGTGTGATGACGATGATGATGAAGTTACCGACGTAGGGCTTCGCCTAAGCACTACAACGATATGACCGAGGTGGAAATCTATGGAGGGGGGCACCGCACACGGCTAAGAGATCAACTTGTGTGTCTATGGGGTGCCTCCCTCCCCCGTATATAAAGGAGTGGAGGAGGGGGAGGGCCGACCCACTATGGCGCGCCCAAGGGGGGGAGTCCTACTCCTGGTGGGAGTAGGATTCCCCCTTTCCCTTGTTGGAGTAGGAGAGAAGGAAGGGGGAGAGAGAGGGAAGGAAGGGGGGCTGCCCCCCACCCAATTCAGATTGGGCTAGGGGGGCGCCCTCCACCTTGGCCTTCCTCTCCTCTCTTCCACTAAAGCCCAATAAGGCCCATATACTCCCCGGGGGTTCCGGTAACCCCCCGGTACTTCAGTAAATGCCTGAACTCACCCGGAACCATTCCGATGTCCAAACATAGCCTTCCAATATATCAATCTTTATGTCTCGACCATTCCGGGACTCCTCGTCATGTCCGTGATCATATCTGGGACTCCGAACTAGCTTCGGTACATCAAAACACATAAACTCATAATATTGATCATCACTGAACGTTAAGCGTGCGGACCCTACGGGTTCGAGAACTATGTAGACATGACCAAGACTCATCTCCGGTCAATAACCAATAGCGGAACCTGGATGCTCATATTGGTTCCTACATATTCTACGAAGATCTTTATCGGTCAAACCGCATAACAACACACGTTGTTCCCTTTGTCACCGGTATGTTACTTGCCCGAGATTCGATCGTCGGTATCTCAATACCTATTTCAATCTCATTAGTGGCAAGTCTCTTTACTCATTTCGTAATGCAACATCCCGTAACTAACCCATTAGTCACATTGCTTGCAAGGCTTATAGTGATGTGCATTACCGAGAGGGCCCAGAGACACCTCTCCAATACACGGAGTGACAAATCCTAATCTCGATCTATGCCAACTTAACAAACACCATTGGAGACACGTGTAGAGCATCTTTATAATCACCCAGTTACGTTGTGACATTTGATAGCACACTAAATGTTCCTCCGGTATTTGGGAGTTGCATAATCTCATAGTCATAGGAACATGTATAAGTTATGAAAAAAGCAATAACAAGAAACTAAACGATCGTAGTGCTAAGATAACGGATGGGTCTTGTCCATCACATCATTCTCTAATGATGTGATCCCGTTCATCAAATGACAACACATGTCTATGGCTAGGAAACTTAACCATCTTTGATTAACGAGCTAGTCAAGTAGAGGCATACTAGGGACACTCTGTTTGTCTATGTATTCACACATGTATCAAGTTTCTGGTTAATACAATTCTAGCATGAATAATAAACATTTATCATGATATAAGGAAATATAAATAACAACTTTATTATTGCCTCTAGGGCATATTTCCTTCACTAGGTATTACACCTAGATCGGATATGAACTCCTTCATCCAGACTCCTTCATTCGCTGCTTCCGAAGCAACTATGTACTCCACTTCACACGTAGATCCCGCCACAACGCTTTGCTTGGAACTGCACCAACTGACAGATCCACCATTCAATATAAATACATATCCGGTTTGTGACTTAGAGTCATCCGGATTAGTGTCAAAGCTAGCATCGACGTAACCATTTACGACAAGCTCTTTGTCACCTCCATAAATGAGAAACATATCCTTAGTCCTTTTCAGGTACTTCAACATGTTCTTAACCGCTGTCCAGTGATCCACTCCTGGATTACTTTGCTACCTCCTTGCCAAACTTATAGCAAGGCACACATCAGGTCTGGTAGACAACATTGCATAGATGATAGAATCTATGGCTCAGGCGTAGGGAATGACTTTTATTTTCTCTCTATCTTTTGCAGTGGTCAGGCATTGAGTCTGGCTCAACTTCACACCTTGTAACACAGGCAAGAACGCTTTCTTTGATTGATCCATTTTGAAATTCTTCAAAACTTTATCAAGGTATGTGCTTTGTGAAAGTCCATTCAAGCGTCTTGATCTATCTCTATAGATCTCGATGCCCAATATATAAGCAGCTTCACTGAGGTCTTTCATTGAAAAACTCTTATTCAAGTATCCTTTTATGCTATCCAGAAATTCTATATCATTTCCAACCAACAATATGCCATCCACATATAATATCAGAAATGCTATAGAGCTCCTACTCACTTTCTTGTAAATACAGGCTTCTCTGAAAGTCTGTATCAAACCATATGCTTTGATCACATTATCAAAGCGTATATTCGAACTCCGAGATGCTTGCACGAGTCCATAAATGGATCTCTGGAGCTTGCACACTTTGTTAGCACCTTTAGGATCGACAAAACCTTCTAGTTGCATCATATACAACTCTTCTTTAAGAAATCCATTAAGGAATGCAGTTTTGACGTCCATTTGCTAGATATCATAATCATAAAATGCGGCAATTGCTAACATGATTCGGACAGACTTAAGCATCACTACGGGTGAGAAAGTCTCATCGTATTCAACTCCTTGAACTTGTCGAAAACCTTTTGCAACAAGTCGAGCTTTGTAGACAATAACATTACCATCAGCATCAGTCTTCTTCTTGAAGATCCATTTATTCTCTATGGCTCGCCGATCATCGGGCAAGTCAACCAAAGTCCACACTTTGTTCTCATATATAGATCCTATCTCAGATTTCATGCCCTCAAGCTATTTATCTGAATCTGGGCTCATCTTCGCTTCCTCATAGTTCATCGGTTCGTCATGGTCTAGTAACATGACTTCCAGAACATGATTACCTTACCACTCTGGTGCGGAACTTGCTCTGGTTGACCTACGAGATTCGGTAGTAACTTGATCTAAAGTTTCATGATCATTATCATTAGCTTCCTCTCTAGTTGGTGTAGGCATCACTAGAACTGATTTCTGTGATGAGCTACTTTCCTATTAGAGAGAAGGTACAATTACCTCATCAAGTTCTACTTTCCTCCCACTCACTTATTTCGAGAGAAACTCCTTCTCTAGAATGGATCCATTCTTAGCAACAAAGATATTGCCTTTGGATCTGTGATAGAAGGTGTACCCAATAGTTTCTTTTGGGTATCCGACTACAGGAATCAGGCACTTTGCCATCTGCCATGGCTGACGGCAGAGGCATGCCTGGCGGACGACAAAGGCCTTTGCCATCAGCCAGCAGACGGCAACAGGTCCGACTGAATAGGCTACGGCGAAGGGCTCTTTACCGTCTGCTGGCGGACGGCAAAGATGAAATGGTATTTGCTGTCCGCCAGCAGACGGAAAAGGACCTCGACGGCACACGTGGCAGCTTAGGGCCATTAAGGGGTTAATGGCGTGCTTTGCCATCTGCTGGTAGACAACAAAGATGCAAAGTTCTTTGCCGTCTGCCAACGGACGGCAAAGAAACCATATAGGCCAGCCAAGTGCCCCCAGGTTGCACAGGTAGCTTCCATGTGGCAGCTTTGCCGTTTGCCAGCAGTCGGCAAAGTGCCTGTATAGCCCCTGTTTTTTTCTTAAATTCATTCAATTTGACAGAATTTCACACATATATATATACACACACACACATTTCAAAATAATTTCAATAAGCATACCAACAATAAGTTTCCAACAACATAAGAATCATATAAGTTTCCAACAACATATCCAACATACAATGATTTTCAACAAGAAGTATTCAACAACATATCCATATATACATACATATCCGAAAGAAGTTTCCAACAACATATCCATATATACATACATATCCAAAAGAAGTTTCCAACAAGTTTCCATAAACAAAAAGGAAGCACAAGGAGAAGAGTACACTCCATCAATGCAAGCTTCCTCATCTAAAGAAGATCTGCAAATTGGGAAATATGAAAGTTAGAGACGAAGAAGAAGACTAGCTAGAAGGAAAAGAAGAAAAGGAAGAAGAAAAATAAGAAGAATTTATCTTCTCTTTCTTTTTCTCCTCGCCTCTTCTTTATCTTCTTCTTATAACTAAGCTAGGTAAAAATGCTAAGTGTGTAGGTCATTTTAGAGCTAAGCTAGGTAAATAGGTCATTTTGGAGCTAACCTAGGTAAAATGGATCATATTGGAGCTAACCTAGGTAAACTTAGTCATTTGGGAGCTAACCTAGGTAAAATGGATCATATTGGAGCTAACCTAGCTAAAATTGGTCATTTTGGAGCTAACCTAGCTAATTATGCAATTTTTGAGTTAACTAAGCATATTATGCCATTTTTGACATAAGTAAGCTAAGTATAGCTCTTTCTTGAGCTAACCCAGGTAACTAAGCATTTTAGAGCTAATTAAGCATATTAGAGCTAATTTAGCATTTTAGAGCTAACTTAGATCATTTTGGAGCTAACTTAGGTAAAATTGAACATTTGGAGCTAATTAGGCTTATTATGTCATTTTTGAGGAAAATAAGCTAACTATATGACATATATGAGGTTACCAAGATTGTTATGCCATTTCAAACCTAAGTAAGCTAATTATGCCACTTTTTACATAAGTAAGCTAAGTGTATGTCATTATTGAGCAAACCTAGATAACTAAGCATATTAGAGCTAACTTAGCATGTTAGAGCTAACTTAAGTCATTTAGGAGGAAACAAAGCTAAGTATAGATCATTTTGGAGATCTGACATACCTGACATACTTCACTCCTCCTTCTTCTCCTTCTCCTTCATCATCCTGATGCGCTTAGAGCGGCGAGGCAGTGGGATGTACTCTTCTACCACAATTGGCATGGTCATGTCGCCCGGCTGTGGGATCGCCGGCGCCAGCACCATCGCGAGGTCATTGTCAGGCACCACCACCATCGCGAGGCCATCTTCAGGCAGCACCATCACTAGGTCATCCTCAGCCACCACCATCTCTTGCCCATCATCAGCCACCACCATCGCTTGGCCATCGTCAGCCACCACCGTCGCTAGGTCATCGTCAGACAGAATAGGCTGCACCTCCTCATCCCCACTCTGCTCCTCTTCTTCCCCACTCCATTCTGGATCATCCTCGCTACTACTTCCATTGTAGCCAGACTCGCTGTTGCGTTTGCTGTAGCCAGACTCGCTGTTGCTGCTCCCATTGCCTGACCAAATGCAACAAAGGTTTTTCAACAATCAGTGTGAGACAATGCCAAATGGAGAGGAAGAAGAGGCAGAGCGTACTGGCATCATCGTCGTCCTGGTAGCGCATCCAGCACATAGTCATGTGGAACACCTTCATGGTGAGCATGGCATCGCCGTCATACCTGAAGACAAGGAAGTACCCGTGGCGCAGGTCGTAGGCATGGACAAACTGCTCCCTGCCACGACACAGGTACATGTGGTCATTCCTGATCACCACCTCCATGTCCCAAAGCCCGCGAAGCCCGCTGCCGGCCTATTGCAGCTTCACATTCTTTGGTCGATGGCCGTCCAACATCTTCATTAAAGTGTCAGGCAGCCTCTACAACGTGGGTCAAGGAGTGATGTAGCAAGCAACAGAGTTATGATAAAGAGATGGGTGAAGGGGAGATCTCTCCTTTTATATACCTGCCTCCTGGAGGAATTCTCAAGTACAATCGTGAAGAACTCGAAACCTTCCAAGTCGTACTCCGGTGTGGCAGAGCGCAGCCTGTGGTGGCGGCCTCCCCCCATCTCTGATAAGCAGCAGAAGATACCAATTACTACCCTTACAACATTATCAAACAACATTACAACAACATAAGTTTTGAGCAGTAGATAATCAACTACACCAAGTCATCATTTCATATTCAAAAAGCAATGCACTTGTGGACATATGATGGCAATAGCTAGAACCCTTCAAAACTAGGGATTTCTTTAGACATGAAACAAAACTGAAAATGTAAACCAAATTCTCATATTCAAAAGCAATGCACTTGTGGCTATAAGGCTATACATGTATGTTGTTCATTAGGATTTTACCCCTTCCATTAAAGAGAAGAAGAATCAATCTTTCCTGTTGCATCTGAAAATTATCATTAATGCAAACTAATTGCTTCTTCTTTTCTATAACACACTTTAATTAATGGGTACAAAATTTTGAGCACAGCTAGGTTTTATTTAAAGAAAACATTACCATGTTCTCGACACATACATCACAGTGAATACTTACTTACCATGCATATTTTGGTTATGTGGCGCTGCTATTCTTCTAGCACTAGGAGATATGTATAGCCTAAGGATGATCAGCAAAATAATCTTGATTAACTAATCGAAAATCCAACAGATCAGCATGTCTCACTCGAACCAAACTGATATGTATGTTAAACATCACATACAAGTAATTCGAATAAAAAAATGTTAGCGAAACCAGAAGACACAAAGACATGCTATCCAGTGAATATTTAAATAAAACTAAATGTAAACCAAAACTTACAAAACAAAATCAAAACATAAACTAAACCAAGCCTAAATTAAACTAAATCTAAAAAAGCAGAAAAAGATAAAAGTTCTCACCGGAGGGGTCACCGGAGTGGCGGGGCGTCCGTGGGGGTGGAGGGGAGGGGCGTTGCGGTGGCCGGGGTGGAGGAGGGGGCGCCGGAGCAGCAGGGCAGACGCGGTGGTGGAGGAGAGGGGCGGCGGGGCGGCCGTGGTAGTGGAGGAGAGGGGCGGCGGGGCGGCCCGGGGGTGAGGGGGTGCCGGAGTTGCGGGGCGGCAACGGGGGTGGCGCGGGGTGGAGGAGGGGGTCGCCGGGGGGGGGGGGTGGGTTCGGCGCGGCGACGGGGCGGTGGGGCAGTTGAGGGAGTCCTGGATTAGGGGGTCTCCGGACAGCCGGACTATATCCTTTGGCCGGACTGTTGGACTATGAAGATACAAGATTGAAGACTTCGTCCCGTGTCCGGATGGGACTTTCCTTGGCGTGGAAGGCAAGCTTGGCAATACAGATATGTAGATCTCCTCCCTTGTAACCGACTCGGTGTAACCCTAGTCCCCTTCGGTGTCTATATAAACCGGAGGGTTTAGTCCATAGGACAACATACAATCATACCATAGGCTAGCTTCTAGGGTTTAGCCTCTACGATCTCGTGGCAGATCAACTCTTGTAATACCCATATCATCAAGATCAATCAAGCAGGGCCCGAACCTGGGTAAACATTGTGTCCCCTGCCTCCTGTTACCATCCGCCTTAGACGCACAGTTCGGGACCCCTACCTGAGATCCACCGGTTTTGACACCGACATTGGTGCTTTCATTGAGAGTTCCACTATGCCGTCACCGTAAGGCTCGATGGCCCCTTCGATCATCGGTAATGATGCAGTCCAGGGTGAGGTTTTCCTCCCCGGATAGATCTTCGTATTCGGCGGCTTCGCACTGCGGGCCAACTCGCTTGGCCATCTGGAGCAGATCGAGAGTTACGCCCCTGGCCATCAGGCCAGGTTCGGAAACTTAAACTACACTACCGACATCCGCGGAGACTTGGTCTTCCACGGGTTCGAGCCCATGTCAGGTGCGCCGCACGATCACGACGAGCATCATTTAGCTCTGTCGTCGGACAGTGTTCGGGAGATCACACCTACAACTACTCTGGCCTTCAATCTGGAGCAAATTGCGCCATCCGATGACGGAGGGATAGACCCCGCCACGGAGGCTGCACTCTCAGTGGCGATGGAGCCGGATACTGACTTCACCCCTTACGAGAGTCGTGTTGCCGAACCACTGGATTCGTCTCTATCCACGGACTCCGAGCCGCCTGCATCCGTGCCTATCAAATCCGATTGGGCGCCGATCATGGAGTTCACCTCCGCGGATATCTTTCAGCACTCACCTTTCGACAACGTGCTAAATTCATTAAGGTCTCTCTCCTTGTCAGGAGATCCTTGGCCGAACTATGTCCGGCTAGATTGGGATGTGGACGACGAAGAAATTCGATGCCCACCCACCACCCACTTAGTAGCCTCTGTCGATGATTTAACCGACATGCTCGATTTCGACTCCGCAGACATCGACGACATGGACGACGATGCAGGAGAGGATTAGGAACTAGTGCCCACAGGGCACTGGACAACCACTTCATCACATGACATATACATGGTGGATACACCCAAAGAAAACGATGACGAGGAACGGGAAGAGACAGCGGAGGATGACCCCTCCAAGAAGCAAATAAAGCGTCGGCGTAGGCGCCGCTCCAAATCCCGCCTCGGCAAAAACAGCAATAACAGCGCAAGAGAAAATAACACTCCAGTCGACTCCAGAGGAAACGACGACCACATTGCCACAGCGGAAGAGCATGATGAAGCTGCAAACGGCGAACATAGTATGGATCTGACGTCCGAACACGGCGACGCCGAGGATAAACCTCATCAAACCCCCTCTGGGGAGGAAAATAGTTCGGACGAATATGCACACATCATCTCGAAAACGCACTTGGAGCAAGAGAACCTCCGCAGAATGCTTATTGCCACAGCGAGGAGTCTGAAGAAGCAGAAGCAAAGGCTTAAGGCCGAACAGAATACGCTCAACAGCAGGTGGAACAAAGTGCTCGACAACAAAGAAAAGTATGGTGGAGGTTACCACACAAAGAGCTATCCAAAGCGCAAGCTATTACCCGAATTCGACGATGAGGTCTTAGAGCCCATACAGCCGAAAAATAAAATGACCAACCGGCCGGATCAACCACCCTGTGACCACGATAGAGCGGCTAACAAGGTCTCACATAAGTCAACACATGATCTATGTGAGGACTTGCGCCAAAAATCTAGTATGACCAGATCCATCTATGGATCTAGGAAGCGCGCTCCGGCACAAAATCAAAACTGAATACTACAACCGTCCGAACGCCATGATACATCCAAATATAGGGGTGCTGCACACCCCCTATGTTTCACCGATGAGGTGCTGGACCACGAATTCCTAGAAGGATTCAAACCAGTGAACATAGAGGCGTACTACGGGACCACAGACCCTGGGGGTCTGGATTGAGGACTTTATCCTCCATATCCATATGGCTCGCGGAGACGATCTCCATGCCATCAAGTACTTGCCCCTCAAGCTTAAAGGACCAGCTCGGCATTGGCTGAAAAGCCTCCCCGAAAACCCAATTGGAAGTTGGGAGGAGCTCAAGGACGCTTTTCGGGCTAATTTTCAAGGGACCTATGTCCGACCTCCGGATGCAGACGATTTAAGTCATATAATTCAACAACCCGGAGAGTCAGCCCGAAAGCTTTGGAACAGGTTTCTCACTAAGAAAAACCAAATCGTCGACTGTCCATACGCCGTAGCCTTAGCAGCTTTCAAACACAGCGTCCGAGACGAATGACTCGCCAGACACCTCGGCCAAGAAAAACCGAGAACAATGGCAGCCCTGACAAGCCTCATGACCCGCTTTTGCGCGGGCGAAGATAGCTGGTTAGCCCGCAGTAGCACCAGCGACCAAAGCACATCTGAAGTCAGGGATGGCAATGGAAAACCACGACACAGTGAAAGCAAGCGTCGCAATAAAGAAGACAACCCAGATAATATGGTGGTAAACACCGGATTCAGGGGCTCTCGACCAGGTCAGCGGAAAAAGCCTTTCAAAGGCAGCAGAGATGGACCGTCTAGCCTAAACAAGATTCTCGACAAACTATGTCAGATTCATGGCACCCCCGATAAACCTGCAAATCACACCCACAGAGATGCTGGGTCTTCAAGCAGGCCGGCAAGCTAAACGCCGAACACAAGGGGAGGGAGACACCAAGTGAAGACGAGGATGAGCCTCACCAACAAAGCACTTGGGGACAGAAAAAAATTCCCACCAGAGGTTAAAACAGTAAACATGATCCACGTGACAAAGAGGAGAAGCAAACATGCACTTCGAAACACACGCGCCCTAGATCCCGTCACCCCTAAGTTCAACCCCTGGTTGGCCTGCCCGATCACTTTTGATCGTGGGGATCATGCGACAAGCATCCGGCATGAAGGATTGGCTGCCTTGGTGTTAGACCCAATAATGAACATATACCATCTCACACGAGTCCTTATGGACGGCGACAGTGGTCTAAATCTGATATATTAGGACACAGTCCGCAAAATGGGGATAGACCTGACAAAAATCAGCCGCAGCAATACTACCTTCAAGGGAGTAATACCAGGCCAAGAGGCCCGCTGCACGGGCTCTCTATTACTAGAGGTTGTATTCGGTTCTTCCGACAACTTCCGAAGTGAAAAGTTAACTTTCCACATCGCTCCATTCCGAAGTGGCTATCAAGCACTACTCGAAAGAGCGGCTTTCGCTCGTTTTAATGCAGTACCGCATTACGCTTCTCTCAAGCTTAAGATGCCCAGTCCACGTGGCACCATCACAGTTAGTGGAAATATTGAGCGTTCTCTACGCGCGGAAGAACGTGCGGCGGCTTTAACAACCGAGCACTAGACGGCCTCACCAACCAGAAGAAATGACAGGTCGTCAAGACCATGGACATGGTTAGACGAGTCCGGCGCATCACTACATATACATGAGATTGGTTTGATGGTTAAATCCTCATAAACGGTACCAGGGGCTTCGCGCGTGTAATCAGGGCTAGTTCGGCTCAACTTGACTTATCTTGAATTTTAATGGCTTATTGATAAGAACCAATTTTCTGGCACGACAACTTTCACCAAAGTTCCTCTCTTTTACAGATGACAATCATGCTACACCCGTCCAGGACATGGCACAACGGAGACACAGGCGCAGACGTGTAGCAAGGACCCGCTCAAAGGTTTCTTTTCAGATTAAGACCCTGCGTAAACCTTTTTTACTGTCTCTTGTTGTTCACATCCTCCGGATACTCAATACAACCGAGAAGGATGCTGACGTTATTGGCATGTGGCCACGTCAGGATATTGCACGTACCTGGACACTCGGGGTTTATTATTAAGGGCATTGGTTATCCCTGCATATGTTATAAAGACCGAATACCTTAGGGAGTGTTCGGCGTCACGAGTTTGGCCTTATATGCATCAGCTCCGAATCATGTCTTTGGTCAAATGTTGGGTTTTCCCGGCTCCCATGTTTTGGTACCTTACGTTCTGCTATATCGGCTAAGGTAGCACTGGGAGAACTACTACGATTGTGCCCTGGTTCATCCGGATGAGCACCTCGGTAGAGAAAGCCGAAAACTGATTGTCATGATAAAGCGTGAGACTGGTCAACCACTCAATGACTTAGCGCAATCTTCGGGATTCCTCCGCATTAACGAAGGGCCGTTCCCCGGTCATGTACGTACGTGCCCCGTATTCGGATGAGCGCGGAGGTATCAGGGGCTATCTAGTAGTCCCACCGTCAAACTCCTATGGCTAAGTGAAAGTGTTAAAGCAATATAGTCTGATTGCCTCGTTCGCTACGCTACCACCTCCTTTATGGACCAAGACGTTGGATCAAGTGTGAATACACGTTTTTTGCGAACACACTCGCATTATATGCGTGGGGGCTGAAGCCGACGACTGCAAATTTTCAGGTTATATTCATATATACATAAACGGCCGCACAGGAGGCATCATAATACTTTCAGGCAAAAGTATAAACACAACCTTTATAATTCAATAAAGCATTGTTTTTACAATGGGAATACATGTCACTAGAACATAATATTCTTCGAGCACCGCGCCTCTATCGAACGAACGCCTTCAAGGACTTCTTCAAAGTAGTGCTCGGCAGCTACTCGGCCCACGACCGAACCCTTTGTTGCAATAGTGGTGGCCTCCATCTCTGCCCAGTATGTCTTGACACGGGCAAGTGCCATCCGCGCACCCTCTATGCACGCCGACCTCTTCATAGCGTCGATGTGCGGCACAACACCAAGGAATTGTTGCACTAAACTAAAGTAACTATTTGGCCTTGGCCCTTCCGGTCACATATGATCCACAACAGACCTCATGGCAAGTCCGGACAACCTATGGAGCTCGGCCCACTCGGCCATTCTCTCATTCAACAGCAGCGGACACACTGGAGCATGGAACTGTGACCAGAACAGCTTTTCCACTTCACGATCTTTTTGATCCTTGAAGTACTCGGTCGCATTAGCAGCACTTGCTGCCAAATCCATGTATGCGTCTGTAGAACTCCATAGTTGATCAAGAGGGGCATACTTCAGATCTCCGAACTTAGTCCGCAACAAAAAGGGCTTCCCAGCCGCGATATCTCCAGCTTGACGCAGCTCCTCCTTCGTCGCTCTGATTTTGGAGCGGGTTTCCTTGGCTGCTACCATGGCCTTCTCCAGGTCCGTCGCCTTCCCTCGGCTTTCTTTTTTAGGAAGCTGGTAACGGTCGGCGACATCTTTCAACTCAACGGCCATCTTGGCCATTCTTTCCTTGCTTTGCCAATGCGCGGCCTGTTCGGCTCAGCTCTTCGACCGCCTTTAGAGCGGCCGCATCACTGTTTCGGGCTTGTTCCTTGGCTCGGGCAAGTTCCGCCCGAAGGGTCTCCACGGTGGCAGCTACATCTGCAGTCACAACATATTAAAGATAGTGGCATCATGCTCCTCTTACTATGTGTTGATCACTGGAGAAATCACATACCCTATGCCTTGTCAAGCCGCTTGTTGACAAGCACGATGTCAGCATCTGCCGCATCAAGTTGCCGATTTAGCTCGGCACACTCATCAGTCCGGCTAGCCACCGGACCTTCAGCCACCTGCACATGAAGGTGGCCTGGATATTACCTGGGACTATGATCCTCTGTTTGCCGCCGTTTTCGATGGCAACCAGAGTCTCAGGGGCTACTATCTGCATAGGGCACACCTAACGTGTGCGGTACTGTCAAAAACATACACTATTTCACGTACCTCAAAGCCTTTCAGCGGACTCATAAAAGCTTCATGCAACCCGCTTTCGGCGGATGAAATCCTTTCAATCACCGTACCCGTTAGCGTACGATGCACTTCTGAGATGGCCGCTTACTCCAGAAGATCCTTTAGTGCGTCCGATCACACACTGTACGGTTCCAGACTCTTTCTGTTGCTCTCTTTAGGAGCCACATACTGAGGACTTCAGGTGGCCAAAGGATTACCCTCCGTGACGACACTTCAGGGTCGCCCGCCTCATGAGGCGGGGTGGTAGGGGGAGGTGTTTCGCTCTCCATCATCTCCGGAAGAAGATCCCCCGAAGACGAACTCTGTCGAGAAGGGCTACGATCCGAACTGCAAGATATATGCTTCGGTTATTATCTTCAGAAGTAATGGAAGATATTTTTACTATTAAGTACTTTTTGTTTACTTACAGCTCGGTAGAGGGCTGATCCCCTTGTGGAAACTGTGCGGCAAGAATACCCTCCGAGGTAGGACCCTCTGGTGAAGATTTCTTCCCCCATTTGGAAACCTTTGTTTCCGGGTCTTCCGAGGTGGTCCTCTTCCTTCCTTGGGGAGAGGGAATTTCAGATTCTTCTCCCTAGCTATCCTCCTTCACGGAGGCGCTAATTCCCTCAGTTTGGATGAATAATGAGCGACGCCCACTTTCATCCTCTTTATTCTCCCCTTTATCTTCCCCTGAGGGCGCCTGATAAGGCGCTGGTTCGAGCATTCTGGCTAGTACTGGATTTACTGAACCTTCGGGAAGGGGGGACGAACACCTGATCATCTTCGCCTTTGTTACCCAGTCCTGGTCAAAGAGCGACTTTTCAGAATGATGTTATGATAAATAAAAAGACAGCGTGTTCGGCCACGGGCTTACTTACTTGGGTATCTGGGTGATTGCAACTCAGACCCGCATCCTCGGTGGTGTCCGGACACCTTATTTGTGGTCCGAAGAACAATTTGTACATCTCTTCAAGCGTCATGCTGAGGAGGTGCTGAATAATTCGCGGTCCTTCCGGGTTGAACTCCCACATACGGAGGGGTCGAAGTTTGCAAGGCGGGACCTGACGAACTAGCATGACTTGCATCACTGAGACCAGGCTGACATCTCTCTCAAGGAGATCTCGGATGCGACTCTGCAATATCGGCACATCATTTACTGGCCCCCAGTTCAGCCCCTTGTTGATCCATGACGTCAGTTGTGTTGGGGGGCCTGAGCGAAAGGCAGGGGCGGCTACCCACTTGGTACTCCGGGGAGCTATGATATAAAACCACTTCCACTACCACAAACTAGACACCTCTGGGAAGGAACCCTCTGGACATGGAGGATCAGCGCTTTTGCTTATTACGGCACCTCCACACTCTGCGTGTCGCCCCTCGATCATCTTCGGCTTCACATTGAAAGTCTTGAGCAACAAGCCGAAGTGTGGGGTAATGTGGAGGAAGGCATCACACACGTTGATGAACGACGAGATGTGAAGGAGGGAATCCGGGGCCAGATCATGGAAATCCAGCCCATAATAGAACATGAGCCCCTAACAAAGGGATCTAGAGCGAGGCCTAGCCCTCGGAGGAAGTGAGAGATGAACACAACACTCTCGTTGGGGTTGGGAGTGGGGATGACCTGCCCTCGGGCAGGCATCCTGTGCGAGATTTCAGCGGTCAGATACCTGTCCTCTCTCAGCTTCTTGATGTCCTCCTCTGTGACAGAGGAAGGAATCCACCGACCTTGGAGGTTGGGTCCGGACATGGTTGAAGGTCCGAAGCGCCTGACCTGAGCCTTGGGTGTTGGAACTTGAGGCGGGGGAAGGATTCGATTGAGCACGAGAGGGAAAAAAGGACAGGCCTTGGCATTTTATAAAGAGGGTGAATATTAAGCGTCCTCCTCATGGCCGTTTGGGACTTGCCTAAAATCGAGGAGTCATACCAGCAGGCATGATGGGGTTACCCATGTCCGTATTGATGAGAATCCCGTAATAAGGAGGACACGATCTCTGCTTTGACAAAACGTGTCAGGAAAACCGCCTCGCGATATGTGCAGTGCTGGTTGAGAAAAACGGTTCGAATAATGACCGGGCCGTGGCGTGATATCATGCTGTCAAACGTGTCAGCATATTAGATTTGTGGAAATATTATTCTCTCTACGGTGGTATGTGGAACTTGTTTTGTAGAGCCGGACACTATCCATGTGTTCAAAATCTTCTATGGAGTATTCAGAGGAGGAACCCGCCTTGCAATGCCGAAGACGAATCTGCGCGCCGGACTCATCGTCATTGAAGCCTAGTTCAGGTGCTACTGAGGGAGTCTTGGATTAGGGGGTCTCCAGACGCCGGACTGTTGGACTATGAAGATACAAGATTGAAGACTTCGTCCCGTGTCCGGATGGGACTTTCCTTGGCGTGGAAGGCAAGCTTGGCAATACGGATATGTAGATCTCCTCCCTTGTAACCGACTCTGTGTAACCCTAGCCCCCTCCGGTGTCTATATAAACCGGAGGGTTTAGTCCGTAGGACAACATACAATCATACCATAGGCTAGCTTCTAGGGTTTAGCCTCTACGATCTCGTGGTAGATTATCATCAAGATCAATCAAGCAGGATGTAGGGTATTACCTCCATCGAGAGGGCCCGAACCTGGGTAAACATCGTGCCCCCTGCCTCCTGTTACCATCCGCCTTAGACACACAGTTCGGGACCCCCTACCAGAGATCCGCCGGTTTTGACACCGACAGCGGTGCGACGGCGGGAGTGGCGGCGGCACGGGGGCGAGTCGGCTGGCAACGGGGGTGGCGCGGGGCGGCGGCGGCTCGGGCATGGGGCGGAGAGAGAGGGGAAAGAGAGAGGGGTGGGGTGTGGGCGTTGGCTTTTTAGTTAGGGAACGGTTCTTTGTCGTCTGCTAGCAGACGGCAAAGAGCCTAGCTACCGGACGTTAGTTTGGCCAGTTTCTTTGCCGTCCGCTAGCCAACGACAGCTTTGCCGTCGGCTAGCGGACGGCAAAGAAAGTGGCCGTTAGGTGGCTCTCGCTAGTGGGCCACCATCCCTCTTTGTCGTCCGCTAGCTGACGGCAAAGCTTCTTTGCCGTCTGCTCCTTCTTTGCCGTCAGCTTTCTGTACGTTGATGGCAAAGACCGTCTGTGCCATCACCTAGCAGACGGCAAATAGGCGGCTAACGGCAAAGATTCTGATTCCAGTATTGTCCTATGAAGACGCACTTCTTCTGTTTCGGTTCGAGCTTATCAACCTGAAGCTTTTTCACATAAGCATCGCAACCCCAAACTTTAAGAAACGACAACTTAGGTTTCTTGCCAAACCATAGTTCATACGGTGTTGTCTCAACGGATTTAGATGGTGCGCTATTTAAAGTGAATGCAGCTATCTCTAATGAATAACCCCAAAACGGTAGTGGTAAGTCGGTAAGAGACATCATAGATCGCACCATATCTAATAAAGTATGGTTATGACGTTCGGACACACCATTACGCTGTGGTGTTCCAGGCGGCGTGAGTTGTGAAACTATTCCACATTGCTTTAAATGAAGGCAAAACTAGTAACTCAAATATTCGCTTCTGTGATCAGATCGTGGAAACTTTATTTTCTTGTTACGATGATTCTCCACTTCACTCTGAAATTCTTTGAACTTTTTAAAATGTTTCAGATTTGTCTTTCATTAAGTAGATATACCCATATCTGCTCAAATCATCTGTGAATGTCAGAAAATAACAACACCCGCCGCGAGCCTCAATACTCATTGGACCGCATACATCGGTATGTATTATTTCCAATAAGTCAGTAGCTCGCTCCATTGTTCTGGAGAACGGAGTTTTAGTCATCTTGCCCACGAGGCATGGTTTGCAAGCATCAAATGATTCATAATCAAGTGATTCCAAAAGCCCATATGCATGGAGTTTCTTCATGCGCTTTACACCAATATGACCCAAATGGTAGTGCCACATATATGTTGCACTATCATTATCAACTTTGCATCTTTTGGCATCAATATTATGAATATGTGTATCACCACAATCGAGATTCAATAAAAATAGACCACTCTTCAAGGGTGCATGACCATAAAAGATATTACTCATATAAATAGAACAACAATTATTCTCTGATTTAAATGAATAACCGTCTCGCATCAAACAAGATCCAGATATAATGTTCATGCTCAACGTTGGCACCAAATAACAATTATTCATGTCTAAAACCAATCTCAAAGGTAGATGTAGAGGTAGCGTGCCGACAGTGATCACATCGACCTTGGAACCATACCCGACACACATCGTCACCTCGTCCTTATCCAATCTTCGTTTAATCTGTAGCCCCTGTTTCGAGTTACAAATATGAGCAACCGAACCGGTATCAAATACCCAGGAACTACTACGAGAATTAGTAAGGTACACATCAATAACATGTATGTCAAATATACCTTTGTTCACTTTACCATCCTTCTTATCCGCCAAATACTTGAGGAAGTTCCACTTCAAGTGACCAGTCCCATTGCAGTAGAAGCACTCAGTTTCAGGCTTGGGTCTAGACTTGGGCTTCTTCCCGGGAGTGGCAACTTTCTTTCCATTCTTCTTGAAGTTTCCCTTCTTTCCCTTGCCCATTTTCTTGAAACTAGTTCTCTTGTTAACCATCAACACTTGATGCTCCTTCTTGATTTCTACCTCCGCAGCTTTGAGCATAGCGAAGAGCTCGGGAATTGTCTTATCCATCCCTTGCATATTACAGTTCATCACGAATCCTTTGTAGCTTGGTGGAAGTGATTGAAGAACACTGTCAATAATACTATCATCGGGAAGATTAACTCCCAGCTGAGTCAAGTGGTTATGATACCCAGACATTTTGAGTATGTGTTCACTGATAGAACTGTTCTCCTCCATCTTGCAGCTATAGAACTTGTTGAAGACTTCATATCTCTCAACTCGGGCATTTGCTTGAAATATTAACTTCAACTCCTGGAACATCTCATATGGTCCACGACGTTTAAAACGTCTTTGAAGTCCTGATTCTAAGCCGTAAATCATGGCACACTGAAATATCGAGTAGTCATCAGATCGATCTTGCCAGATGTTCATAACATTAGCATCTGCTCCTGCAGTAGGCCTTTCACCTAGTGGTGCATCAAGGACATAATTCTTTTGTGCAGCAATGAGGATAATCCTCAAGTTACGGACCCAGTCCGTGTAGTTTCTACCATCATCTTTCAACTTAGCTTTCTCTAGGAACACATTAAAATTCAAGGGAACGGTAGCACGGGCCATTGATCTATAACATAGATATGCAAAAACTATCAGGACTAAGTTCATGATAAATTAAGTTTAATTAATCATATTACTTAAGAACTCCCACTTAGATAGACATCCCTCGAGTCATCTAAATGATTACATGATCCATATCAACTAAACCATGTCCGATCATCACGTGAGATGGAGTGGTTTTCAATGGTGAATATCTCTATGTTGATCATACATACTATATAATTCACGTTCAACCTTTAGGTCTCCAGTGTTCCGAGGCCATGTCTACACATGCTAGGCTCGTCAAGTTTAACTCGAGTATTCCGCATGTGCAAAACTTCCTTGCACCCGTTGTATGTGAACGTAGAGCTTATCACACCCGATCATCACGTGGTATCTCACCATGATGAACTGTCACAACGGTGCATACTCAAGGAGAACACTTATACTTTGAAATTTTAGTAAGGAATCATCTTATAATGCTACTGCCGTACTAAGCAAAATAAGATGCATAAAAGATAAACATCACATGGAATCAAAATATGTGACATGATATGGCCATCATCACGTGCCTTTGATCTCCATCGCCAAAGCACCGTCATGATCTCCATCGTCACTGGCTCGATACCTTGATCTCCATCGTCGTGTCGTGGTCGTCTCGCCAACTATTGCTTCTACAACTATTGCTAATGCATAGTGATGAAGTAAAGCAATTACATGGCGTTTGCATTTCATACAATAACGCGACAACCATAAGGCTCCTGCCAGTTGCTGATAACTTTTACAAAACATGATCATGTCATACATTAACATATATCACATCATGTCTTGACCATATCACATCACAACATGCCCTGCAAAAACAAGTTAGACGTCCTCTACTTTGTTGTTGCAAGTTTTACGTGGCTGCTACGGTCTTCTAGCAAGAACCATTCTTACCTATGCATCAAAACCACAACGGTGATTTATCAAGTTTGTTGTTTTAACCTTCAACAAGGACCGACCACAGTCAAATTCGATTCAACTAAAGTTGGAGAAACAGACACCCACCAGCCACCTTTATGCAAAACTAGTTGCGTGTCTGTCGGTGGAACCGGTCTCATGAACTTGGTCATGTAAGGTTGGTCCGGGCTGCTTCATCCAACAATACCGCCGAATCAAAATAAGACATTGGTGGTAAGCAGTATGACGATCACCGCCCACAACTCTTTCTATTCTACTTGTGCATATCATCTACGCATAGACCTGCCTCGGATGCCACTGTTGGGAAACGTAGCATGCAATTTTAAAAACATTCCTACGCTCACGCAAGATCTATCTAAGAGATGCATAGCAACGAGAAGGGGAGGGTGTGTCCACGTACCCTCATAGACCAAAAGCGGAAGCGTTTGACAACACGGTTGATGTAGTCGAACTTCTTCTTGTTCCGACCGATCAAGCACCGAACGTACGACACCTCCGAGTTCTGCACACGTTCAGCTCGATGACGTCCCTCGAACTCTTGATCCAGCAAAGTGTAGAGGGAAAGTTCCGCCAGCACGACAGCATCGTGACGGTGATGATGAAGTGATCCGCGCAGGGCTTCGCCTAAGCACTACATGAATATGACCGAAGGCGTAAACTATGGAGGGGGGTCGCCGCACATGGCTAACAACTGTTGATCTGTGTTCTAGCGGTGCCCCCCCACATATATATAGGTTGGAGGGGAGGAGAGGCAGCCAAGGGGCGCCCCAAGTAGGAGTCCTACTTGGGTGCCTCCCAATTCGGCCTCCCCCCTTCCACATTCACCCGGAGGGGGAAGGAAGGAGGAGGGAGGAGAGAAGGAAGGGGGGCGAATTGCTCCCCTTCCTTTCTCTCTTCCCTGTTTTCCTTCCCCCCTTATTTCGGCCTACATGGGGCGCACCAGCCCCCTAGGGGCTGGTCTGTCCCCTTCTTGGCCCATTAGGCTCATGTAGTTGCCGGGGGGGATGCCATGAACCCCTTGCGGTGACCCGATATGTACCCGATACCCCTGGAACACTTCCGGTGTCCGAATATCATCGTCCAATATATGAATCTTTACCTCTCGACCATTTCGAGACTCCTCGTCATGTCTGTGATCTCATCCGGGACTCCGAACAACATTTGGTTACCAAATCACATAACTCATATAATACAAAATTGTCATCAAACGTTAAGCGTGCGGACCCTATGGGTTCGAGAACTATTTAGACATGACCGAGACACCTCTCCGATCAATAAACAACATCGGAACCTGGATGCTCATATTGGTTCCCACATATTCTATGAAGATCTTTATCAGTCGTACCGTAATGACAACATACGTTATTCCCTTTGTCATCGGTATGTTACTTGCCCGAGATTCAATCGTCGGTATCTTCATACCTAATTCAATCTCGTTACCAGCAAGTATATTTGCTCGTTCCATAATACATCATCCTGCAACTAACTCATTAGTCACATTGCTTTCAAGGCTTCTTATGATGTGTATTACTGAGAGGGCCCAGAGATACCTCTCCGATACTCGGAGTGACAAATCCTAATCTCGATCTATGCCAACCCAACAAGCACCTTCGGATATACATGTAGAGCATCTTTATAATCACCCAGTTATGTTGTGACGTTTGATAGCACACTAGGTATTCCTCTGGTATCCAGGAGTTGCATAATCTCATAGTCAAAGGAATATGTATATGACATGAAGAAAGCAATAGCAATAAAACTGAACGATCAATATGCTAAGCTAACGGATGGGTCTTGTTCATCACATCATTCTCCTAATGATGTGATCCCGTTCATCAAATGACAACACCTATCTATGGTTAGGAAACTTAATCATCTTTGATTAATGAGCTAGTCTAGTAGAGGCTTACTAGGGACACAGTGTTTTGTCTATATATCCGAACATGTATCAAGTTTCCGGTTAATACAATTATAGCATGAATAATAAACATTTATCATGATATAAGTAAATATAAATCACAAATTTATTATTGCCTCTAGGGCATATTTCCTTTAGTAATATCTTTGTGGTTTCTTTCAATGCACTCGACAGTGTCTGAGGTATTTCCTGTCACACACAAGCTTTGAAAAGAAATGTGTTAGATAGAGTGAATACTTTGAAATGATTTGTGACGAAGGATAAGCCATAAAGATTTTGTAAGAACACGATTTAGATCCACACGAGATATGAGTTCCGTGCAAGTCCACTATACGAGGGAAAACAAAGAAACGGAATTATGGATATATTTCTTGTAGAGGATATGCTTCAGAAGAAGTTTTCCTACAACAAAGATGTTACGAAAGAGAAGTGCCAGAAAAAAGAACAACTTGATAGATAGAAATAATCTTCTCTTGAGTCACAAGAGAATTAATCTGAGGCAATTTTCTTCTTCTGCAAGGTTAGGTATCGAAAGATAATCAGTATAGCATATCCAACCATAACACATAGTTTCCTCGAGATACTTTCGTTCCTGGCATGATAGATAATTATCGAGGATAATCATTGAAAGGGAGTAAACTTTTGATTAGCACCTGCAAAAAGATAGTTGGAAGCAAATAGCATTCAGGGGATTATTAACAGTACATGACGACCGAGTATATCAACACCACAAGCGGTGCTTTAAGTTGCAAAGCAAATTGTTTGACAAAACTAAATTGTTTGGTTGAAAAGCAAATGGAGAATAAAAAACACCCTGCAAATAGCCCACTGATCTATCACTCGATGTACTATGGTATATTGAATAAAAACACCCTGTAAATAGCCCGCTGATCTATCACTTGATGTACTACACCCCCTTTTTTGTCAACAAGTGTCAAAAAGGAAAGAGAATGCATGCGAGGAACTACTCGTATGAAGAACCCTTAGAACCAGAACTCGGACTATTCGGATCTGTGGAGCGAGGAATAGTCAAGGCCGAAGCAAGAGTTGGAGATACAGCACTGGCTTCGGGATTCACTTTGGGAGTAGCAGCAGGAGGTGCTTCTAGCTTGTAAATGAATGCTGCAGCAGTGTCTTCAAGAACATCATCAGGTTCGATAAACATAGATTAGTTGAGGCGGAACGCTGAGGGAGCACTGGTGTTTGCTTTTGAATCTGAGGTACTTCAAACTGTTCCAGGTAATCATATTCCTTTTCAATGCACTTTGCTGAAAGTTGCTTGCGAGTCTAATGCTTTCGAAGAAGATTCCAGGAGCCCTTCTTATGTTCCTTCTCATATAAGAGAGCTTGCCGAGCATAATTGTGAAGCAGATTTAATTCAATCATCATCTCCAGCTTTTCTTTCCAATCGAGCTTGATATGGCTCTCCAGTCATCTTGAGTGCGAAGACAAATCTCATAGAGAGAAGGATTTTCTTCATGAGGGATATCAGCTCTCAGTTGAGTCGATCATTCCTGGTTTATCCCATCGATCACAACTGTTGACTTTGGGAAAAACCAAAAATGTTTGCAAATTCAAATGTGTTCATGGATTTTGGAAAAAAAGTTCACCAAATCTGAAAAAAAACATGGATTTTTTAAATAAGTATCAAATTTCTATACCACTATATAGGCCGTCCGATCTACACAATCAATGCCCAGGATGTGGAAATCCCTACAATGTGAGCCATCGATTTTGGCATCTAATGGCTGAAAAGCGCCGCACCTTTTGTTGCTCTCCCAGTGTGGCCCACTAGCCACCGCTATTTCTTCTTCCCTAATTGCTTAATCGTGCAGCTGTACAATTTGGCGCGCGCGGGCGCACACCCCTTGACCATTCGATGCACGAGATCACAACCACACAATTGTAACGGTTCCGACCAGGGCGTAGTGGTGGGCCCCTCCCCGTTAATTTCAGGCGAAATCGTTGCTCGCACGCCCTCCCCTTCCCTTTCCATTTGAAATCCTCCGCCCTCTCCTCCATTTTGTAAATGGCCTCTGCCTCTTCCTCTCGTGATGACGACCTGCGCGGGACTGCGGTCGTGGATTCGCCGACGTGGGAGGCCGTTCGTCGGCACGGGGTGGGTGCGGGTATAGGTGGAGGTAATCCTGCATCTCCTCCTTGCTTTTTTATGGGTTTGGCTTGGTGAGTGTGAGGGCTAGGGTTTGGGTGAGATGCCGGGGCGAGCACGGAGGGCGAGCACGGGTTGTCCATGGCATCTGCGGGGCATGTGCATTGCATCTACAACGGTCGTGTTTTTTTAGGGGGGGTCGGGGGGTCGAGATCTGGATGTTGAGGTTGGCGATACGGTGAGGGAGGTTGGGGGTTGAGATTCCATTGAGATTTGGGGTGTTTTCGGGTGCTGTTTGAGTGCGTGGATCTACGAGGGGATTTGTATAGCCAGGCCACAATAGTTGCTCAATTATTGTCACACAGTTGCCATGATTTTGCGAAGCCGTTGCTGATTTTTGTCTCAGTCATCAGCGCTGATGAGTTGCCTGGATCTAATGGGGGCATTGTGTAGCCAGGCGACAATAGTTGCTCAATTTTTCTCAGACAGGTGCCATAAATTTGCACAGCAGTTGCTATATTTTTCTCACCCATCGGGTGCTGTTTTGAGTGCCTGGATCTAATGGGGGCATTAGGTAGCCAGGTAACAGTAGTTTCTCATTTATTTTCTTACACAGTTGCCATGAATTTTTGCGCAACAGTTGCTGTTATTTTTCTCACCCATTGGGCACTGTTTTGAGTTGCTTGGATCTGATGGGGGCATTGTGTAGCCATGTGATAGTAGTTGCTCAATCTTTTTGTGAAAATAGTTGGTTACAATATATTTTTAAAGTTGCTTATCAGTTTTTGGTCGCTTTTGGGGTTGCTTGGATCCGCGGGGGTAGTTGTATATGTATGTGACTATAGTTGCTCAATTTTACTAACTGATTTTGCATGGAAATATAACATTAGTTGTTTTTTGGTAATTAGTTATTTATTGTTTTGTTGCTATAATTTGCCTACCCAACATCCTGCAGTTGCCTAGATTCACCACCTAGTTGGCCCAAATAGCAGACGAGAAGTCATTAGGAATAATAGGCATTTTTGCAGTAGTCATGGTGAATGAAGTTAGGACATGTTAAACAGAGGCACATTTTTCTGTACTCACCAATGATAGTGAATTCACTCATTTTTATCTGCAAGTATAATTGTGCTTCTAGGTCTTGTATTTTCCCCACCCAAATGACATTGTTTTTGGTGTTGCATATTTTGTATTACAGAATGGACCAAAAAAGCCGGAGGATTGCGGGGAGGACTGATGGCGAAGCTGGATATGAGGGAAACGACGAGCTGGTCCAAACGACAAGCAATGTTCGATGCAAGCGCAGGTGAACGAATGAGAATCCTGTCTAGGCTGGGAAACGGGCCATTGATTCTGCTCCTCTTGATGAAGAAGGGAGGCGGCCGAAATGTGTGAAGAAAAGCAAAGACGAGGTATTTTCTTAAAAAAACTTGAAATCGGTAGGGCGGCTAGGGGGGATGCTTTTGTTGTAGTTTATCTCAAGGCAGGGACATTAGGTATGTCTTTTCCTTGAATATGTATTGCTCAACGCTTGCTAGGTTTTTGAATACTAGGTTTTCTGTTTTTTCTTATTTTGTTGTAATTTCTGCTTTATATAAAAAAACAATCAGGTTTTCATGTATTCACCACCAGATGCCTAGTATAGTAGTACTAGTTGCCTAGTATAGTAGTACCAGTTGCTTTTTAATGTAGATGTAGTTGCTTAGTTTACCAACCACAACAGCCTTGCCTTATTTTTGATTTTTAATTCTTCAGTTTTCTCCACATATTGGTACTAGTGCGCCTCCACCAAGGAATAGGGCATCACCTTCAAAGCTATTCACTCTAAATGCTTCCCTCGATGACCTACAAAGGAGAGCCATTGGTGATATAAGTTTTGGCGGCGTACTTGATATCGGCACGAGAATAATGAAAGGAGATCTCGTGAAGTTTGTCATGGATTTTTATGACCCGGAGTTGTCCCAGCTTGTTATACCTGAGAGGGTTAAGATCCCGGTCGATGCGGACAGTGTTGAAAGGATATGGGGTCTGCCAAGGGGGCGGAACAAGGTTGCATATGAAATCGATCCAGACATAGTAAAGCTTTTCAATGGGATGTTCAAAATTCCCTCAGGGTCTACGCCAACAGTGACCAAGTGGGTGGAGATGATAAAGGATATGGGAGTTGCTCATGATGAAACGTTCTTAAGCGACTGGCTTGTCATTGTTTTCAGTTGTTTTCTTGCACCGACAACTAGCTTGAAGGTGTCGCCGCATGCCTATTTAGTTGCGTTGAACCCTCGTGACATTGTGGATTCATATGTTTGCCAGTTTGTTGTTTACCAGCTTAGGATTGCTTTCATGGGGTTTGGAGACAAGAAGAATACTATATGTTGTTGCCTATTCCACCTAGTGGTAAAATGATCTAGGTCCCCCGTTTTTTTCTGGTTCATTTCCTTTCTTTTCATTATTTTTATTTTTCAATAGTTTCAGGAAACTAACATGTGTCCTTCTTTTTCTTTGTTTGTGTTTGGTCTACGAGACAACTCGTCTACCTCGACTCGCTAGATGTGGACTACATGTCCATTTGCAAGGACTTTGTGGATGAGAGCATGCCGACTATTCGTCCAAGGGTTAAAGCATGGAACGAAGGACAAGATCAGAAAGGGTGTATATGGAAAGCTACGAGTAAGTTTTTCCTGTTTTTTCCCATGCACATTTTTGTCATGGTTGTTCAGCATGTACAGCCTCATGTTTATCAAGTATGCATGTAGTTTTGGAGGTGGACTTGCTCACCAGTAGGTTTTTAGTTACCCAGAATTAGAGGTGGACTTGCTCAGCAGTAGGTTTTGTAGTTTTCCATAATCAGAGGTGGACTTGCTCACCAGTGGGTTTTTAGTTGCCCATAATCAGAGGTGGACTTGCTCACCAGTAGGTTTTGTAGTTGTCCATAATAGGAGGTGAGCTTGCTCTAATTACAGTTGGAATTGCCCATCTGCATAGTTGTAGTTGCCCTATTTTTGTAGTTGCTCATCAGCGGGATACATTGGAGTTGTATGTTATTCAGTCCAAAGAGTTATTTATAGGGTTTTCCAGTTTTTAGTGTCCTTGTCCATGTAACAAGTGCTTTTGGAGTTGCCCAATTTAGTCAGGCAGTTGCTAAACCTCACAATAAATATATTTTTTGTTGCCTGTTGATTTTAAATTTTCCCACTTTTTTTTGAACTATTGATTTGTCACACCTGCCCATTAACACAAACAGTTGAAATCTGAGTTCTCAAGGTGTGTTGTAGATAGCCTATTTGGGAGCATGGATCATATCCAGAAGTTTGTTGTTGCCAAGTTGCCCCATAATTACAACATCAATGTATGTTCTTTTCTTTTGCTTTCTAGTATCTGACACTTTTTTATGCGAAGTTGATAATGAAATGTATGTTTTTCTACGTAATCATCATTTCTACCGCTTTTTGTTTTGTTTTTTGCAGAAACAGAAGAAATTGACGGTGCTGGTACACAACATGTGCTATGAAATATCTTCCCAAGTGGGGAAGTTTGTGCTAGGTGTTGGCAAGTTGGATGAGGAGGATGATGTGCCCGCCACGGGTGCTTCCAGGGGTCCAGATGCACGTCAACCAATGATGAAGGAAAGGCATAGAAGAGCAGTGGCAACTCCTAAATTGAAAAATGTTGCAAGGAAGAAGAAAGGAAAGGGAAACAGAGCTCGTGATGAGGAGAGGCTTTTGTTGTCTGATGACGAGGAGGAGGAAACGAAGGATGAGGAACTGAGACATTCAGATGAAGAGGAAGAGGAGGAAGGAGATTACGACGACGAATCTGGAGATGAGGACGCATCTAATGGAGAAGGTGATGATGACGACGACGATGAAGATAATGATGATGATGATGATCATGTGATGATGATGATGATGATGACGGTTTAGACAGTTTCATCAACAGCAACAGAACCCGGTGACAATGAGCGCATGGATGTCGACGGGGATGAAAAGGAGGAAGAGGGGGTTGAGGAGGAGGGGGGAAGAGGGGGTGATGAGGAGGAGGAAGAAGAGGATGATGAGGAGGGGAGAGGAGGATAATGAGGAGGAGGAGGAGGAAGAGGCAAATAGTGAAGACAAGGACAAAAATGAGGAACACAATAAGGGAAATGAGCAACAAGAAAATGAAGAGGTTGAAAAAGAGGAGAAACAGGAGGATGAAAAGAAGGAAGACGAGAAGGAAGATAAGGATGAACTCGGGAAGGATGAAGGTGCAGATGAAAAAGAGAAGGGTGAGGAGGAAGAAGGAGGTGTAGGAGGGAAGAAGGGGAAAGATGACAAGGATGATGGCGGGGTGGGTGGCAATGCTAGTGCTGACAACACCACTAGGACGAGCGATCATGATGGAGGTGCAGAAACCCCGAGGTGGCGCATGGGCAATGATGATGATGAGGTCCCGCTGAGCACCATCATGGAGAAGCTGAAGCGTGCTGCCAAGGATCAGGAGCAATCACAATTGTGTACGTCCACTAGTGGAACACAGGGGATCATGCAAAGTGTTGGCAGTTTTTTTCGCAGCGAGTTTGTTAAGATGGACATTCGAAAGGAACCGTTCGAGGTAGACAGCACGCCCGTTGTGACTGCTGTAGAGGTGGTTAGAATTGGAGATTCAAGTTTCAAGTAGAAGAAGAGAGTGCCTGAGATGCGAGATATCCCTTTATTCTCGCTGCCCGTGCTGCCACGTGAAGATTTCTTGCCATGTACGGACTTTTACTGCGAAGAAATGACTGTGGGAGATGGGTTGAAACATTTTACCGATGTCCCAAAAGACGGTAGTGGCACACAGTTTGGAAAAGGAGCCGAGGGGTGGGAAGAAGAAGGTCAAGAAAGTAACCAACAAGACGGTGAAGGCTAGCGTTGCATCCCCGGAAGCAAGGCAGGCAGCTAAGCAGCAAGCTCCCACACATGTGCAGAGTTTGGCAGCCGATTCAAAAAATAAGATAGTCACATCAGCTACAAAACCCAAGGTGTATCAGAAAAAAGCAGCGAACAAGCAAAAAAGCAACTGTTGACACTTTGCAAACAACTACAGCTACATCTCAAGAAACTATGGTCAGCATGTAGGCAGAAGCCCCTCGCAAGCAACATACAGAGTCAGCGGCGAAGAGTGTGTCGGCGTCCTGGGACCGAGGGTACCCAGACTTGCTTGCCTGCGACCCATGGCGTGCTCCATCAGCGGCCTAGTACGACCCAGCTTCAGGATCAACAACCCAAGACCCTCACGAGGGGCCAAGCCTCGCGAGGCGGACGACACCAAGACCTCCTCGAGGGGAAGCCTCCCAGGCTGGCTCCCAAGGAGCGGAGATATCTATGCAAGATGCACCTCGCGAGGTTCAGATGTCGTGAGTTGTGACGACCAAGGCCAGGAAACCGCCAGCGGACGTAGTGTAACAGTTTCCTCTTTGGTACTAAGGAGGCAACCGTAGGCGTGGGGTCCCAAGGAATCAAGCAAAGGTTTCCATTTCGGTGCAACAAGACCAAGACCGCCAGGACGGCAGAGCGGAGGTCATCGTCGAGCCCACCATGGCGTCACGATTAAGAGCTTTTGGCGGCGAAGACTACTTTTGTCAGGATAGCGCGTACTAGTTGTCTCCCTTCAAATTTGGTCGTTGTGGGATCCCTTCCAGCCTTACATCCGAGAAGAGGAACAAGGCCACTATAAATAGGAGTTAGCCACCGCCATAGAGGGGGAGGAGGGGGCATTCAGATCATCCTCACACCCACCAGCTCATCGAGCACAAGAACACCTCTCCTCCTGAGGTTGTTCTCCACTATACTAGTTCATCCTCATCCCTTCGAGGCCAATCCACCACAAAGTAGGAGTAAGGTTTTACACCGCAACATGGCCCAAACCTGGGTAAACGGCCGTGTCTTTTGTTCATCCAATTCGTTGAGGTAGGCTGTGGTATTACGAGCGGGCCGACTGGGGTGGACAAGTTCTTCGCACGCACCCTAGAGTGTGAACCTCTCAAGGGTCTGCGGAACCCTGAATCCAACATTTGGCGCCCCAGGTAGGGGTGCGTCGGAGCTTCTCTTCTTCTAGTCGTCCGCCATCACCCTGTAGTTCTCATGGCTATCGATCCAAGGGCTCATGCCGAGCACTGGGCTGCTTGGCCCGCCCGGGCGGTGCCGTCCACCCAAGAAGACCTCGACACCGCGCTCCAGGCGGCCCGCACGCCGCCCAACACCACCGGACGCAGGCGGCGTGGGCCGGCACCGTCCGCCCTCGCACCGTGACATACGTACGCCACCACACGATCTTCGAGCTACGCCGCGGCTATGGCACCACACACTTGTCGGGAGCAGGCAAACATGCAAGCCGCGCTCATCGTGGCACGAGAGATGCTACGTTGCAGGTTGGCGGAGGGCGGCCACGACGCCCTCCTGGAGCAGGTCGCCGAGCTGCTTGACGCCGCCTGCAGGGGTGTGACACCCTTCTGCACCCTGCACATGCCGCAGGTTGTGGCTGGGGCGCACGCCGGACCCCAACATGCCTGTGCGCCCCTCGAAGCACATGGGGGATTCGACATCATCAAGGTGGCCCGCAGCGCCGCTCGTCCTACCACGACTATGCCGCCTCAAGGCGAGGCAAGCTCTGGTGGTCCCTCATGGGGCCGCGCCAGGATGTCACCCCACGGTTATCAGAGTCTGGCACCGGATCTTGGGGAACTAAAAATATCATCTTCATCAAACATAGCATCCCCAAGCTTATGGCTTTGCATATCATTAGCATCATGGATATTCAAAGAATTCACACTAATAACATTGCAATCATGCTCATCATTCAAATATTTTTTGCAAACATTTTATTGACTTCTTCTTCTAACAATTGAGCAAAATTTTCTGATCCATCATTTTCACAAAATACATTATAATGATGAACAATATGATGCAACCTCAATTCAATTTTTCTTTGTACTTTTCTTTTTATAAACCAAACTAGTGATAAAACAAGAAACTAAAAGATTCCATTACAAGATCTAAAGATATACCTTCAAGCACTCACCTACCCAGCAACGGCGCCAGAAAAGAGCTTCATTGACGGGATGTGAGTGCCGCTTACCTAGCCGCCTCTGCAATGGCGCTAGAAAAGAGCTTGATGTCTACTACGCAACTTTATTCTTGTAAACTTGTGTTGGGCCTCCAAGCACAGAGTTTTGTAGGACGGTAGCAATTTTCACTCAATTGGATGACCTAAGGTTTAATCCATGGGAGGCATAGGATGATGATGGTCTCTCTTAAACAACCCTGCAATCAAATACAAGAAATTTCTTGTGTCCCCAACACACCCAATACAATGGAAAACTGTATAGGTGCACTAGTTCGGCGAAGGGATGGTGATAAAAGTTTAATATTGATGGTAGAAATATATTTTTACAATCTGAATAAATAAAAATAGCAAGGTAGCAAATAGTAAACGGGCACAAAACGGTATGGCAATGCTTGAAAATGAGGCCTAGGGTCCGTACTTTCGCTAGTGCAATCTCTAGACAGTGCTAATATAATTGGATCATATAACCATCCCTCAAAGTGTGATGAAGAATCACTCCAAAGTTCCTATCTAGTGGTGAACATAAGAATAAATTGTTTGTAGGGTACGAAACCACCTCAAAGCTATTCTTTCCGTTCGATCTATTCAAGAGTTTGTACTAAAATACCACAAAGCTATTTTTTCCGTTTGATCTATCCTAGAGTTCGTACTAAAATAACACTAAAGCAAATTCATATTCATAATACTCAATCCAACACAAAGAACTTCAAAGAGTGCCCCAAGATTTCTATCGGAGAAACAAAGACAAGAACGTGCATCAGCCCCTATGCACAGATTACCCCAATGTCACCTCGGGAATCCGCGAGTTGAGTGCCAAAACATATATCAAATGAATCAATACGATACCCCATTGTCACCACGAGTATTCAATTGCAAGACATATATCAAGTGTTCTCAAATCCATAAAAGTGTTCAATCCGATAACAACGAAATCTCAAAGGAAAAAATCAACTCATCACAACAAGATAGAGAGGGGAAAACACCATATGATCCGACTATATTAACAAAGCCCGCGATACATCAAGATCGTGATATCTCAAGAACACGAGAGAGAGAGAGAGAGAGAGAGAGAGAGAGAGAGAGAAAATTAAACACATAGGTAATGGTACAAACCCTTAGCCCGAGGGTGGACTACTCCCTCCTCATTGTGGTGGCCGCCGGGATGATGAAGATGGCCACCGAAGATGATTCCCCCCTCCGGCAGGGTGCCGGAAAAGGTCTAGATTGGTTTTGGGTGGCTACAGAGCCTTGCAGCGACGGAACTTCTGATCTAGGGTTATTTCTGATTGTTTCTCTGTTTATAGGATTTTTTGGCGTTGGTTTCATGCTAAGATGGGCCTCGAGGTGAGCACAACCCACCGGGGCAAGCTAGGCCCACCAGGCATGCCCTGGTGGGTTGTGCCCTCCTTGTGGCTCTTCTGGCCCTCCCACAAAGCTTCGGGGGTCTCTTTTGTTCCAAAAAAATCGTCAAAATGTTTCAGCTCATTTGGAGAATTTTCATTTCTGCACAAAAAAAAACACCACGGTAGTTATACTAAAAACAGCGTCAGTCCGGGTTTGTTCCATGCAAATCATACCAAAACCATATAAAATTGTTGTAAACATGGCATGCATACTTCATAAATTATAGATACGTTGGAGACGTATCGGCATCCCGAAGCTTAATTCCTACTCGTCCTCGAGTATGTAAATGATAAAAGAAATAATATATGAAGTGTGAATGCTAGCAAAGTGCATAAGTTTGATCAATGATAATTTGAATCACTTTTCCTAGCATCATAGCAGCAACTCTTTCTCATAAAATTTGTCATGATAAAGTAGCAATGTAAACGGAATTTTTGTTGTGGAATCCTACATATCATATTCATCATATACTCTTTTCTTTTGCTCTCTTCATTCCTAAATATAAGTCTTTTTAGACATTTCAAATGGAATACAACATACAGATGTATGTAGACATATTTTAGAGTGTAGATTCACTCATTTTGCTCCGTATGTAGTCATTTTTTGGAATCTCTAGAAAGACTTATATTTGGGAACGGAGGGAGTAGTATGGACATTTGGACTTTTATCTGGTTCAATGCAATAGTCTATTTTTTACATGAAGATTTCAATACTCAAGCATATCAATAAGCAACCATGTCTTTCAAAATATCAACACTAAAGAAAGTTATCCCTAGCCAATCATGCTCAATCATTGATACATTCATGAAACACACTCGCATATCACCCAATGCTCAAGTACGATAATAGTGCCCCCTAGTTGGTGCTTTATAAGAGAAGATGGAGACTCAAATTAAAAATAAAAATTGCATAAAGTAAAAAAGAAAGGCCCTTCGCGGAGGCAAGCAGGGATTTGTAGAGGTGCCAGAGCTCAAAGAGAAAATTGAGAGATAAAAACATTTTGAGAGGCATACTTTTCCCACCAATGAAAACGACTCAGAGCTCCCAACACTTTCCATGCTAGATATATCATAGGCGGTTCCCAAACAAAAAATAAAGTTTATTCCTTTTTGCACCATACTTTCACTTTCCATGGCTAACCGTATCCACGGGTGCCCTCCATACCAACACTTTCCAAGGAATTTATTATTTGACAACATAAAGTAAATTCATTTTTCATTTCGGGACTGGGCATCCCTAATAGCTTTGCCTTACTCTCGTGCAATGACAAGTGAATAAACACTCATCGTGAGAAAAACACATCTAGCATGGAAAATATTGGCCACCCCTCACCGCCTCGCGAGTGGTACGAGCACACAAAAGAGAAATTTATTTTGAAAATTAGAGATGGCACATACAAATTTGCTTAGAACGGCAAAACAATACCACATATAGGTAGGTATAGTGGACTCATGTGGCAAAACTGGTTTAAAGGATTTTGGATGCACAAGTAGTGATCATACTTAGTGCAAAATGAAGGCTAGCAAAAGATTGAGAAGCGACCAACCAAGAAACGAATAATCTCATAAGCGAGCATTGAGCATAATTAACACCGAATAATGCACCACAAGTAGGATGTAATTTCATTGCATAACTATTGACTTTCGTGCTTGCATAGGGAAT
The DNA here is from genome assembly GCF_003073215.2 of Triticum urartu. Taxonomy (NCBI): domain Eukaryota; kingdom Viridiplantae; phylum Streptophyta; class Magnoliopsida; order Poales; family Poaceae; genus Triticum; species Triticum urartu. The sequence goes on along the minus strand of NC_053023.1, from coordinate 602,705,727 downwards.
CACAAACCTTAACACCAATATTCTTACTAAAGCATAATTACTCCTCAACAGGACTCACATATCACATCATCATATGTCAAAACTATTACTAAGAATCAAGTTTATTTTGTCAAATGATCTTCATGAAAGTTTTTATTATATCCTTCTTGGATATCTATCACTTTGGAACTAATTTTCATGTGTTGCTTTTGATAAGCTCATACAAATATAAGTGAAGATCATGAGCATATATTTTTTCTCTCTCAAATTAATTTAAGTGAAGCAAGAGAGAATTTCTTGAAAACTTTACTAACTCTCAAATAAATCTAAGTGAAGCAAGAGAGAATTTCTTCAAAAATACTAAAGCACACCATGCTCAAAAAGATATAAGTGAAGCACTAGAGCAATTCCATAGAAAAGAGCTTCGTTGACGGGATGTGCGTGCCGCTTACCTAGCCTCCCTGGCAACTATTTGAGGACTCTAATTTATTAAAAAAACTTTCAGATCTAAGTATTTTATTAAAACAGCAAGCAAAACAAAATAAAATGACATTTCAAGTATAGCACAACTCATGTGAAGAAGCAAAAACTTAGGCTCAACCGATACTAACCGATAATTGTTGAAGAAGAAAGGTTGGGCCTACCGGGGCATCCCCAAGCTTAGATGCTTGAGACTTCTTGAAATATTATCTTGGGGTGCCTTGGGAATCCCCAAGCTTGAGATTTGGTGTCTCCTTAATTCCTCTCATATCACGGTTTTCCTAAATCTCAAAAGCTTCGTCCACACAAAACTTAACAAGAACTCATGAGATAAGTTAGTATAAACCAATGCAAAAACCTTATCATTCTATACTGTAGGAAATCACTAAAATTATTATTCAACATTTAATACTAAATGCCTATGCATATTTAATACTCCTGTCCTCAAATAGAATAATTAAACAAGCAAACATATGCAAACAATGCAAACATAAGAGCAATCTGGCAAAACAGTATAGTCTGTAAAGAATGCAAGAGTATCAATACTTATTCAAATTAAAAGATTATGAAAATTTACCACAATGTAGAAAATTTATTAGATCTTATTTTACAAAAAGTTTCAACATTTTATTGCATTCGGACTTTTCTAGGGAATTTTTGCAACAATAGTCAACTTTCTATTTTCAAACAGCAACATGTATACTTGCAAAATAAGCATGGCAAAGGCTATCATTCCCACTTTTATTGAAATAAAAGATGCAAAAAATTATTCTAAATAACATCAAGCAAATCCTAACAAAATAAAATGATTCTCCAAGTAAAACTCATATCATGTGATGAATGAAAACATAGCTCCGAGTGAGGTTACTGATAATGTTGGAGACGAAAGAGGGGATGCCTTCCGGGGCATCCCCAAGCTTAGTTGCTTGGATATTCCTTGAATATTATCTTTGGGGTGCCTTGGGAATCCCCAAGATTAGGGTCTTGTCACTCCTTATTCTACTCATATCGACATCTCACCCAAAACTTGAAAACTTCAATCACACAAAACTTAATGGAACTCTGTGAGATAGGTTAGTATGATAAAGAGCAAACCATTTCACTTTTGGTTCTGTCAAAGACAAGATTCATAATTGATCTCACACAATGCTTACTTTAGCATATCATTTCCACAATTTATATTGAGCAATATAAGCCATGGAAACTAGAAAAGAAGCAAACTATGCATTGAAAACAGAATCTGTTAAAAACAGAACAATCTGTAGTAATCTGTACTCCGACCATAACTCTGCTACTCCAAAAATTCTGAAAATTTTGGAAAAACCTGGGAAATTTTTCTATTGATCTTATTCAAGAAGAATCAACATTTTATCATGCTTCTGTTAAAAATGAGAATTGTTTTCCTGAGCACAAAAGTTTCTCTTTTTCATCAATATCAAATCAACTATCACTGTAAGCCATCCCAAAGGTCTTATACTTGGCACTTTATGGAAAGAAAAGCAATAAAACATGATTACTACAGTAGCCTAATCATGTGAACACACAAAAACAATAGGTAAAAGTGTTGGGTTGTCTCCCAACAAGTGCCTTTCTTCAATGCCTTTTAGCTAGGCAAGATGAGTTTAATGATGCTCGCATAAAAGATAAGAATTGAAACATAACAAGAGCATCATGAAACACATGACAAGAACATTTAAGCCTAACCCACTTCCTATGCATAGGAATTTTGTGAGCAAACAATTCATGGGAGCAAGAATCAACTAGCATAGGAGGACAAAACAAGCAAAACTTCAAGATTTTCAACAAATAGAGAGAAAACTTGATATTATTGCAATACCTACAAGCATATGTTCCTCTCTCATAATTATTTTCAGTAGCATCATGAACGAATTCAACAATATAACTATCACATAAATCATTCTTTTCATGATGCATAAGCATATAATTTTTTTTACTCTCCACATAAGCAAATTTATTCCCATCAATAGTAGTGGAAGCAAACTCAACAAAATAACTATCATGTGATTGAAATTAAAATCATGATGACAAGTTTCATGGTTATAATTATTCAATATAGCATACATGCCATCACCATAATCATCATAGATAGGAACTTTGTTGTCATAATCAATTGTGACTTCTTCCAACATAGTGGAATCATCATTAAATAAAGTCATGACCTCTCCAAATCCACTTTCATCAATATAATCATCATAAATAGGAGTCATACTTTCATTATAACAAATTTGCACTTCAAATCTTGGGGGACTAAAAATATCATCTTCATCAAACATATCATCC